>NW_004443941.1:18187888-18230228 GCF_000243295.1 Trichechus manatus latirostris
AACACATCAACAATATCCTTACTCAACCTTGGGTTCCCTATCACCAGCTTCCTTGTCCCCTTCTGCCTTCCGGCCCTTGTCACTGGACTACTGTACCTCTTTAGTCTCATTTGGTTTTACGGGGCTGTCCACTCCCAGGCTGAACAGTGAACCTCGGAGATAACTTCACCACTGAGCTAAAAGGGTGTAAGACAACTATTTTTGGTATTTTTATTAACAATAAGTTCATACAATCTATGGCAAGGTAACACCAAATAAAGGCCATTGTTCATTAATTGTAGAGGTCAATTCTAGAATTACAATAATAATTTCATAATAATAAGTCATAAAAGAATATATTTATGCTTTTATTTCTTTACCCTGGCTGTACTTTTTTGTTTTAGAAGATTATATACAACTACTGTAACAATTTTCTTTGACTATTACTTCATAACATTACTTCTATTTACCTATATAAATAGAAAGTAAAGCAGTTTTGTGTATCCAATTGCTACATGAATATGCACGTTTGTTCATATTTAGATGACTGCATTATGGCTTGTTTGCTATTAATCACCATCATACAGGACAACACAGAGTAACCAACATGAAATATCAGACATGATTTTTAATGTTTGTTGCAAAATACTTCCCTGGGTAGGACAAGTAGTTGATTGGGCCCAGGAAACCAAGACTCCTTATATCAGGCTGGAAATGCTGTAAGATTACAGAGAAGAACAACTCCAATTAAAGCAATGTGCCTTTGTAATTTCCCAACATTACAACAGAACTCAACACCACCTAGAAGTTAGTAATTAGAAATAACAGGACTCTTTTTAAGCAACTTTCTTCCCTATTAGCCACGTGAACCGGTCACGCTGGTTTCCTCACTGTGGAACCCTCGTCTCTCATCTCTACCCATTCCAGCCACAAGGATCTTTCTCCCTCTCTTTCCTCAACTACAGTAGTTAATATACCTGTGCCATGCAATTTAATGATTGCATATTGTTTTGCACTAGTTTTTAATTGTTTTAGGTGTGTTATGTATTCTCTTCTCAGCTAGATTGTAGTCCCTGGGGCTAAGCCCAAAGAGCCCTGGTAGCACAATAGTTGAAGCGATTGACTGCAAACTGAAAGGTTGGTGGTTCGAAACCACCAGTGGCTCTGCTGTAGAAAGATGTGGCAGTCTGCTTCCATAGAGATTTTCAGCCTTGGAGACCCTAAGGGGTCGCTACAAGTTGGAATCGACTCAGCGGCAGGGGGTTTGGCTTGGTGCCAAGTCCATGTGCCATGTTTCTTTGTTATTTGCTTTTTACGTTTAGCATTGTAGGCACTCGGTAATTTCCTGTTAATTATTTATAGGAAAATCTAAAACTAGCTTTTTTTTTTCCTTTTTTGGTACAACTGTGGTCAGAGCTCAAAGCAAAAGACTTCATGTCTGTGTGAGGTACAAAGAACTGCCACTGGGCACTTAGGTTTTCCAATTCATTCAGATTCTCTGGTTGCAGTGAACATAAATCTACTTAAATTGGCTTGGCTAGATAGGTATTTATAATAAGCAGACAGGAGGATTTCATGGAACTCAACTGCAGGTCGTGATTAAGACCACATGGGACCAAAAATATGAATTGGAAAGTTAGTAACCAACCGCTGTCTCTTTTTCTAAAAGCCGGTATGTTCTCTTTTTCTAAAAGCTGGCATGGTCTCTTTTTTCTCCATTTCTCTGACCAACTGTTTCTACCTCATTATGTAGGTATAAGCCAGTTTCCCTTGCTTGTATATATCCTGGCATGACTACTCCAGCATCAACCTTCCGTGGTTTTATAAATCCAGAGTCCATGGGTAAGTGACCCAGCCCCCCTTACATCGATTTCCAAATTTCTGGGAGAGAAAATATGATTGGCCTGTATTTGGTCAGATATTAACCACTGGCCCACTCAGCTGGGGCCCGGGTAGCAAAATCATGTGGTTTGATGTCCATTCTCAGCAGGGCTATGGGAACAACTCTTGAAGAAGAAGAAAGGACACATAGGACAGGCCAATTGATTGATGCAGCTACTAAAATCTATAGGAAATGGTAACAAAAGCTTTTATGGGTGACTTCTCAGCTCATAACAACCCCTTTCTTCTGAGAACTTCATCCTATGCCCAATGGGGTGAGCCACCAACAGACACATTATACTAAACAACACTATACCTCTGTCCAGTTGGCCAAACCGGGGTAGTCACTCTTCCCAAGCCAGGCCAAGCCGGTTTTCTCCTGGGAAATTTGAGTTGAGGATGAGAAACTACTCAGCATCCCGGGCTGGTCTTTTGAGAGGAACGACTGTCAACTCACACTTTGTAGAGGCTACTTTTCCCCATTCTGTGTCCAGAGGAGAGACAGCCAGTCTGTTGTGAGAGAAGAATGGAACATCCTTAAAGAAGCAGGGCTGAGAGAAAGGGGCAAGCTCTACCTGGGTTCCTCAAGGCTATATAGTCTGTGATTCCAGAAGCCCAACTACTTTGCTTTGAGTTCCGTGCAATATTTCCACATTCTTTTTTGCTTAAATTAGCTTTAGTTGGTTTCTGTTATTTGCAACCAAAATAGTTATAACTGAGACATCCAGATTAAAAGTATGAGTCTTTTCTACACTTGCCCATTGAGACAGTCAGTCATGTTAGGACGCCAATATTTTGCTGCCATAAAAAGTTTCTAAATTTATCTTGTAGATTCACATATCTGTGTGGCTATACAGTGCATCTGTTGGTGACTCATGAGGATTAAATAGCATGGGAGACCTCCGTTATCTGATTCTCAGTTGAGTGTTACATGATTTCTAGAAAGAGAACTGTTTACGAAGGAAAATTGGCCTTAAGATTTTTTTTTTTTTTGTCTTTTAATATACATCAGTTATTGTAGTGGACACTTGTTACAGTTTTCAAAGAGCTTTTACACACATTCTCTCATTTGTTCTTCACAACAATCTCCTTGAGGAAGTATTATGATATCATTCCTATTTCATAGATGAAGAAACTGAGACTCAGAGAGATCAAGTGATTTGTTCAGTGTCAGAAATCTAAGAAGGATATGACACAGACTCAAAACCAGCATTCTTTACATCCTTCAGGCCCATATTTGGTCTTTGTCTTCTTATATAGGGTTTTGTGTGTATATCTGTGTTGATTTTTGTTTTGACCTTACAAACTCATTTTTCTATTGAAGTATAAATGTGTATAAAAAGTGCACAAATCATAAGTGTACAGCTCAACAAATTATCTCAAAGTGAACATGCTAGGTGATCACCACACAGGGATAAAATTGGACATGACCAGCACCTCAGAGCTCCCCTTCTTCCCCCTGCCAATCACTGTTCCTTCCCTTCTCCCCAAAGGAAATTACTCTCCTGACTTATAATATCCTAGATATACCTGTTTTTGAACTTTGTATGAATACTTTTTTATCTGGCTTCTTTTACTCACCTGAGATTCATCCACACTGTAGTGTGTAAGAGTAGTTCATTCATTCCTGTTCCTGTACCATATTGCATTTTATGACTACACCACAATTTATTTATCCATCCTATTATTTATAGGTATTTGGATTGTTTCCAGTTTTTGGCTATAACAAGCAATGCCACTATGAACATTCATAAACATGTCTTTTAGGTCACCGTATGTGATCATTAAGGTTGTGTGTCAACTTAGCTGGGCCATGATTCTCAGTGGTTTGGCAGTTATGATGTAGTTTGGCAGTCATATAATAATGTGATCACCTCCATGATGAGATTTGATATAAAGTGATCACCTCCATGATGTGAGTAGCCAATCAGTTGAAAGGGAGTTTCCTTGGGGGTGTGGCCTGCATCCAATATAAGTAGACTTTCTGGCAAGGCTCGTGGGCTTTTGCTCCAACTGTATCCTGCATTTGGTTCCTGCTCATCTGATCTCCAGTTCTTGGGACTTGAGCTAGCAGCTTCCCTGCTGTCTTACCTGACAGGATCTTGGGATTTGTCAGTCTTCAGAGCCTGTGAGCGACAGCTCTGCTGTCTGACTTGCCAATCTTGAGTTCACCAGCCCCTGTGGCTATGTTAATCAGGAGATGCCTCCAACCTGACCCATGGACTTGGAACCTTCCAGCCTCTACAACCTCGTGAGCCATTTCCTTAATATAAATCTCTCTCTATATATATTTATACTCTTTACTGCTTTTACTTCTCTAGAGAATCCAGCCTAAGACAGCATATATATGCCCTGTTGGGTAAATACCTAGGAATGAAATTACTGGGACAAAAGTTTTCCAATGTGGTTTTATTAACTTACACTCTGGTGCTCTGTATTTTCAGCAACACTTGATATTTTCTGTCTTTAATTTTAACCATTCTGACGAGTGTGTAATGGTATATGTCATTATGGTTTTAATTTGCATTTCCCTGATAACTAATAATATAGAGCACAGTTTTTCTAATTGATCATCATTTGAATATCCTCTTTTGTGAAGGGCCTGTTCAAGATTTTGCCCCTTTTTATATTGATTTACAGGAGTTCTTTATATATTCTGAGTATAAGTCCTTTGTAGTAGACACGGTAAATATCTTCTATCTCTCTGCAGTTTGCATTTTCAGCCTTGAATTTTTTACATAAAAGGAATTGTAGCATTTTATTCACATCTTCTGCATTGTTTAAAAACATAATGAGTTCATTATTTAGGATAAAATTCAATGAAACAAGATGCTCAAATGGTACTCTCTGTCTGGTTTCATCTGGGTCCTCCAGAACTGAAAATAATACAATGGGTGCCTAGCACTCCCACAGTAACTCTGGACCTGCTAAGAGAGTGTAAACACTTCTGGCTTTCATAAACCCACCATTGACCTTGAAAGTCTAAGGAGGTCAAGGTAGAAAAGACAGAGTGAGAATTTCTTTGAAAGCACTTTCCCCTACCCCAACCTTTACACGGGGGCAGGGAGGAAGGTGCATCTCCCTCACCTCAAGCCAAATGAGAGGTGTTTCAAGGAGACCTCCCACAGTATGCCCCCCTGGCGTTTCAGGATCAACGACTTGGGTCTTGACCTCATCAGGTGTGAAGGCTGGAGAGTACAGTGGAAGCTTCACCTGCCTGTGGAGCCACATTCAGTGTCAGCTGGTCTTTCACTTACAGAGGGCAAAGCGATGTCCCAGGAAATCCAATGGAACCTACAAAAGGAGGTTGACCTAGGATCATCTGAAAGGAATCTTGCTCCTACTCCTCATGGGCTGGAGAAACCACCAAAGGCCTAGGTTTGAGAGAGTTGGAATTATGCAAAGCAGACAGCCAGTGGAGAAGTGTTCAGGAAACTTCAGTCAGGGCATGTGGAGGGAGATGCAGGGACTTCTGGGAAAAATCTGGAGAGAAAGAGCCAGCTTTGGATATTTTCCATACCCAGAGGGCACTGATGCCAGATGACACAGTACCAGGCATAGAAGACTGTTTCCGTTTCCCCCTAATCCTCTTTTCCTCCTGGCACAGCGACAGAGAAGTCAGAAACTGCCCTTAGCAAGTAGGGGAGGTAGTGAGGGAGGAGAGAAGCAGTTGACAAAGCCACCTCCCCCACTGCAGGCTCTCAAGCCAGAAGCAGGCCTGAGTTGAGGAGGCCGAGAGGTTTAGCTCTGAACTCTTTTGGAATTTTGAAATTGCCCTCGATAAGACTGGAGTTATGTGATTATAAGCCTGGACTGGATTCTTCCACAAATTCTCTCTTCAGCTGTTTCTATTCTTTTTTTTTTTTTTTTTTTGTACTTCAGGTGAAGGCTTACAGAACAAATAGTTTCTCATGAAACAGAAGTACACATGTTGTTTTATGACATTGGTTAACAACCCCACAACATATCAACCCTCTAACTTCTCAACTTTTTTTTTTTTTGGTGAAAATACACATAGCCAAAGATACACCAACAGCTGTTTCGCTTCTGATGCTTAATCTACTCATTGAGTTTTCCATTGCAATTATCAAAATTTTCATTTCTAGAAATTCACTTTGGCTCTTTATCACTTCTGCTTAATTTTTATAGTCTTTTGTTCCTCATCATATTTTCAAGCTACTTTTATTTCTTTAACTATATTAAACATAGTAATTGTATTTTGGGTCTGATAATTGCAATATCTGAAGCCTTTGCAGGTCGGATTCTGCTATTTTGTTCTTGTTTACACTGCCTTATTTCCTTACGTGGTTGGATTTTCTTTACCATGGACTGAATCATTGGCCTTAGAATTTTATCAATGGGGATTTCTTGAGGTCCAGATTGCAACTGCAGTCCTATGAACAAGACGAATACTTGCTTCTGTCTGTTCACTGGGGGAATTACCAGCCTGGGATTGCTCCAAGTTAAATGATCATTTGAGGTTTTCAGATGTCACAGGGAACATGATTTTGGACTGAAAATATGCTTGGGGGCTAGCTTGTAGTAACAAATTCTCAGGGGAGATTTTTCTATCTTATTCCCTTCACCCAGAGTCAAGTTTAAGACAGGCAAGTTTTCTTGCTATCTCCTGGGTGATGAGTTTATTTCTTTTTGGGATCCTGAAGCTCCTAGCTTTTTGAGGTCTTCTACCTTTGGTCTGCTCTAGGTGTTTGTCTCCTGTCCCCCAAACCCTGTGCTGTCATCAGAGTGAAAGCTCAGGTCTCCAGAAGCTCCAAGGTCTTCAGAAGCCTCAGGGCTAAGCCAGCTTTGGTGCTCACTTTACTCTTAGGATTCCTGCTTTCACGTCACTTTAGGGGTCAGTAGGTTCCTTTCTAACATGCCAGTTAGCAACACATCTAGAAATAAAAATTGTTTTTTAATAATTTATTCCTGATAAAACCCCAAGTGGAGGTTTTTCCAAACCCCTTACAGCCTCTGTGGGGGAAAATAATTGTCTGCTCATCCAACCTGTTTCACTTTCCTACTGGGTACTCATCCTTCTGGAATCCCAGACCAGAGAAGACCAGTAGACTTTTTGTTAACTGAGAGTAACTGGAGGTAATGTCTGAGTTTTCACCCAGTGAAGGGAGGTTTAACTGAAACTGCAGATGAAGAATAGAATGACTTCCATGCTCACACATTGCTGAGCTCAGCTTCTTCGTAAAACTGATTACACATTCTTTGCAATTAGATGGCTACCTATAGATGTATTTAATGTTTCTAAAGAAGCATGAAGAAAGAAGTGGCCATGCTTCTAAGTTATTGAACTAATCCTGCAGAGGAGTGAGTTTGAGGCACAGTGAAATCTAGCCCTCATCAACATATATTTAATACAAATAAAAGTTTGCAGCAGTGAACCCAAACCAGTCAAAGACAACAGCAAACATTGGGTTGGGGTGTTTAATGACTGCAACATCCCTAGTATTCACGGTCCCTCACAGCATTGCAGGTAGCCCCAAGGCAGGGTTTACCAAACCTCGTATAGTTTCTGTGGGAGAGAATGGTTGGCTACTCACCAAACCTGTGTCACTTTCTTCTTGGACACACAGCTAGACCCTGTTTTCTACACAGTAATTTTCCCTTATAGGTAGGTGTGGGCTGAGTTCTGGCTAATGGAATATGGGCAGAAGTGATATGTAACACTTCCAGCCTGGCCCATGAGAACCTCCTGTGTAGTTGTTGGTAAGCTACAGCTATCAGCCAGGCACACTTGCCCTTGCATCCGTCCAAGAGAGACAGCATGTGTCAGCTTCTCCCGTCTGCTGATCTCCTTTGCTCAATCACACCATTAGTGGGGAAGGTTGATGAGGCAGAGGGAGATAGGAAATATGAACATCACTGCATAACACAGGATTCAGCGTCTGCCACTCTGCTGACACCTTATCTTAAGTGTGGTAACCTGCCCCAGTCTCTTTCCCCTTGCTTCTTGCTGTGTTTTTAAGATTGAGTCAATAAACCGTGCAAAAACAAACAAAATTTTCTGCCTGATCTTTCCCTTCTGCCACCAGAAGCAAAGGATTCCAAGGCTCCAGAGGATGGCAGACCACAAGATGGAAGAAACCTAGAAGCCTGAGTCACCACATGGAAGGCCATTTATGAAGCACCAGTTGGAGTTCCATTCAGAGATAAATTAAATTTCTATGTATTAACGGGGCCCTGGTGGAGCAGTGGTTAAGCCTTTGGCAGTTAACCAAAAGGCTGGCAGTTCGAATCTACCAGCTGCAGCTTGGAAACCTTATGGGGCAGTTCTCTTCTGACCTATAGGGTCACTATGACTTGGAATCAGCTTGACAGCAATGGGTTTATTGTATTAACAACATACAAATGTCCACCACAGATACTGGTCCCTCTGCCCATCATTTTCTACTCAGGACAGCTGCTGAAAACCTCTCCCTGTCTCCATGTCCCTTTAACATCACGACACACCTCCTCCAGTCTCCTCCTCCCCTTGCAGCACGCTGCACGCCCCTTTCTCTTATTAAAAACCCATGATCCCAAATATTCTCAGAAATAGAATCGTTTGGAAGAAATGGAACTAGAAAGGCTCTGGTCTCAGGGATGTTGGATAGTAAGAAGGGTAAGCTGTCCTGAAAGCAGAGAATGAACTTTGAGGCCCCCGCCTCCAAAATGCTATAGTCAGGCTTATAGTCTCTAGGCAGGAGACTCAAAAGAAGCTGAATCTCCATCGTGAAAAGACCTCTGATGTAGACGTTTAAAACCCCTCCACCACCACCATCACCAACTGTTCCGAGTATATCCTACTTGCTGAAGATCCCCAGCTTTGCATGCAGGGCTTTCAACCAGCTTTTTAGTATCTCATTCTTAAATACCAATGGATAGCCAGTATCACCAGACTTTGCTTTATATATTTTGGTGTTCTCTTGTTCAGAAATAAACTGATTTTTATATTGTCTTAGTTGTTTTTTTTTATTAATATAAAACATCCCTCTCTGTCTCACTTAATTCTCCTATCTTTTAATTTTTTTTTTCTATCTCATAGTAGGATTGCCATTCTTGTTTTCTATTGTATTCGTCTGATTTATCTTTGTGTATTCCATTATTCCATGTCTATTCCATTCCATTAAATTTTTATGTCTTTTGATTTAAGTATATTTTTTACAACAACTTATTAGCTGATTGTATTTATTTACCCAGTCTGAGAGTCTCTGTCTTTTAAAAGGGTAGTATAGCTTGCTCGGTGCCCTGGTGGCACAGTGGTTAAGAGCTTGGCTGCTAACCAAAAGGTTGACAGTTTGAATCCACCAGCTACTCCTTGGAAACCCTATGGACCAGTTCTACTCTGTCCTGTAGGGTCTCTATGAGTCAGAATCGACTCGATAGCAATGGGTTCGGTTTTATAGCTCCTTCACAATTATAACAATTTTCGTTATGTCTAGACGTGGTCCTGCCATCTTATTTTATGTTTTCTAATTCTGACAACTTCTTGTTTTTCCATTTCTCCCATTTGTTGATCAAATTTTCTGTTCCACCTTCTTCTCTAGTGGTTTGGAAATTGAGATTCTATTTCTGTTGCTAGTCTTACATTTTTAACATTTGCATTTAAACAGATTTTTCCATCAACAAAAGGAATTAATGTATAGAATTACCCAAACAAGACTAGTCCTTTAAGCATGATTTTGTTTTTCTTTCCCGCCCCCCGCTACATTTTCTTAAAATCATCTAGAATTTTAGTTCCAGATTGTTATAAGACTTCATTTTACATTATACCTCTACTCATTTCTTAGCAATTTCATTAATTTTAACAAATTTCCAACAATTATATTAATTTAACAATGTATTTTACTGTATTTGTTTTGTTTACCACTGTTCCTTATATCTCAAGCAATGTAACACTTTTTTGTTTTTGATTCTTTTATGTTTTCCTTTTGCTGGAGCATATTCTCAAGTAATTTTTTTCACAAAGGTTGTGCAGGTGAGTAAACTATATTGCACTCTTATCCCTGATAGTTTGTCCTGGACTATGCTGCTGAAAGGAGCCCTGGGCAGTCAGGAAAGCTCTCCCTGCCTCCAGCTTCCTGCCCAGTCCCCTTTTCCTCCTCTGTTGGTGACGTCACCCTTGTTGCCTCTGCTTCTGTGGCCCCATCACCTCTTTCCCTCCTCAGAGTCTCCTCTTCCAACCGGGAAATGATTTGATAACATTGACTGGAAACGATTCAATGCTAACTGCTTCCTATGGGGTGTTTGCACTTTAAAGGCTAGGATAACCTCAAGCTGAGGGGCTGAAAGTAGAATTTCAGATATCAGAAAACAAGATTTGAAAGGGGAGGCTGTGAGCCTTTGCTACAACTAGTCCTCTCATAGAAGTAGACAGGTACCTGTTCTATCTAAGCCAAAGCCAGACCATCCAGTGGCAATTTCTCTGGAAATACTTCAGACCACTTAAATATAATCTTAATTTAGGTATAAATTGCCCTTTGTTAAAGCCATCTACTTGTGGTATTTCTGTTATAGCAGCTCTAGATGACTAAGACATGGGTCCAGGAATCTATACATACATATTAAAAGTTCTTCAAGTGACTCTCATGCCACATTTAGGAATTGGTACGTTTTTCTGACTACCTCTTGAAGAATAAGGAGGGCTTCTAAATAAAATGCAGATTCCTGGGACCCAAACTCGATATATTGGGTGAGAACCTCTGGGATTTGAGCCCAGGAATTGGTGATTCAAACAAATTCCCCCAACTTAAGTACCTTCAAGTTAGAAACCCACTGCTTAGATTAGGGGTTACAAATACCTTGGGGTGGAGGGCAGACTGTTAAGTAAATGAGTAAGATCAGGTGAGGGTGGTGACCAAGAGGATCAGGCACACAGGCAGCCCTGAAGTCTGGGCGTGTCAGCCACATGCTACTGAAGTCAGGTGCTAATGAAGCCCAGGACCTCCAGGCCTTCCGCCTTCTCAAATGCAGCAAGAAACCCGGATTTTTACGTGAAATCTCCTGCTTTCTAAATGTTTACTACTATTTCAAATGCTTGGGGCCCTTCCAACACTAGTCTGGGTAGGGCATTTTGTGACCTCTGGCCCTCATAATTTCCTGAGGTTCTCTTAACTTTAAGGGTATAAAAGAAAATAAGCGAAAAAAACCCCAGAAAAACCCAAACCCATTGTTGTCAAGTTGATTCTGACTCATACAGGAACACTTTCACTGAGAGAGTACATTTGATTTGCAATAGCGAAAATACTAATAAAAAATTAGTGTTGAAGTAGGATAAATTTATATCATATTTCTATATTACGCATTATCTCAATGACTTTCTGATTTAAAGTAAGTCTTTTCTTAATCCCTTATCTATCCATCTCTCCTTGTTGACAAATTCTTCCAGTTAGAGATAGTCACCTTTGGTGTAGGCTGCAATTCCTTTAAAAAAAACCATGGAGGGACACAACTAAAACTACCATTAATCATATATGCTTAAGTGTAAATGAATCATAGGTACGATAGTGTGTCAGAGACCAAGAGGTCAGTGGTAGCCTGAGGAGGGAAAGGGGGAACTTGTAGCCTAAGGTTTAAGTGTTTTCTATATACCAGATGCCTTATATATATTATTATTTTTATATATAATTATATTATTATATGTATATTATTTCAATGGTATGAGGTAGAAACAATTATTTTCATTTCACAAATAGAAGCTGTGAATCAGGGAGGTTAAGAAAATCACCTAGTAAATTCCTTTATAACCTAATTTTAATCATCATTTAAAATCAGTATTCAAAAGAAAAGCTTGATAAGTTTGACTATATAGAAATAAGAAACTTTCTGCATAGGAAAAAAAAAAACAAGAACACACCATAAGCATGTCTAGAGACAATGATAAATTGGAGAAAATATTTGAAACATAGATCTCAGATAAAGGAATAAGCTCCCTAATATTGAAAGAATTCTTAAAAATCAGGGGAAAGTATAATAAACCTTTTGGGAAAACGAGCAGAAGACATGAATAGAAAGTTTACAGAAAAAAAAGATATATAAAATCACCCTCAAGCATATGCAAAGATGTTCAACTTCATCCAGAACAAGAGAAATACCAATTAAAACTATATTGAGACACCGTTTTCCATCTACTGAATTATAAAAAAGTAAAAGCTTAACAATACACTCTATTGACAAGATTGTAGGGAAACAAGCACTCTCTTGTAAATTCCCCCTATGGAGGGTAAGGGGTGAACTTGACCCAAAGAATATGGTCTTTGTTTTCGGTTCCTTTCAGATAACCTGTAAAGCCTTGGACTTTCCCCAATGATTGAAATGTCTTTGATGAGGACTCCAACCACACCTAAGAGCTTATGACTCATGCTGGGTGGGGGCTGACTCGTGCCTAGTGATAGCAACCTTGTGATCACCTTGTGATACAGAGGGACCTCATGAATGAGGTCCTGGAGTTTGAAATACATAAGGAGATTCCCAATAAAGGCTGTGAACACTGAAGGGAGTAGTGAAAGCAAGTAGGTCAGAAGTGAGGGGAGCCCCAGGGACCCCTAAGCTCATGGCTGGCATCCTGAAGGAGTAGTAGGAAAACCCAGAATTTATAGCCAGCAGGTTAGAAGTGAGGGTGTCTCGGGGACTCCCAGCTGCAGCTGGCATCTGAGGTCTTGGGCAGACTTGGCAATCTGGAGGACTGTGTCCTTTATAACTTGTGAGATCTGACGTAGCTCTAAGTGGTTAGGGCCAGAGGAAGAAGTGCTGCATGTGTAGCTGGTGTCAGAACAGAAATGGAACAGAGGGGAACAGAACTGATAATAAATTGCATTGATTTGTCCCTTTCAGTGGACAGATCTGGTGTATATATATATATATGTATGTGTATATATATATTATATGTATATATATGTGTCCAGTGAAAGGGCACAGAAGCAATGACACAACATAGAAGCAAACAATAACAGTCCCCACACCCTGCTTTCTAAACATCATTGCCCACTGAAAGGAAACAGAGCTCCTTGGGGAAATGGCACATTCCAAGTCTGTGGCAGAGAATGAACATGAAACATCTTATAGTGCCAGCAAGCAAGTGCTCAAAGGCACAGGGGCAGGCTTGAGGAGGCTCCCTCTGGTCAGACTGGGACAATTAGTTGTTGCTGTTGTTAGGTGCCATCAAGTCGGTTCCAACTCACAGAGACCCTGTATACAACAGAACAAAATACTGCCTGGTGCTGTGCCATCCTCACAATTATTGTAAACACTGTGTCAATCCATCTTGTTGAGGGCTTTCCTCTTTTTTGCTGACCTTGTCCTTTATCAAGCATTATGTCCTTCTCAAGGGACTAGTCCCTCCTGATAACATGTCCAAAGTACATGAGATGAAATCTTGCCATCCTTGCTTCTAAGGAGCATGCTGGCTGTACTTCCTCTGAGACAAATTTGTTCATTCTTCTGGCAGTCCATGGTATATTCAATATTCTTTGCCAATATCATTATTCAAAGGGGGACAATTTAGAGTATCAAAAAGATTATAATGGATTAAACACATTGAACTGTTTTGTTTTTTTCATCTGTAAGTCTTTAGTGATACTAATAATAATTAAAGAAAAAAAGGGTAATGGAGGAAGTAAAAGCTCATTTTTTTTTAGAAGAATGTCAATGAGTTGTACACCTGTAAAAAGTTGAATTGGCAAAAGTTATTTGTGATAGTTATATTTACAACAATGACAAAATTTTTTTTAAAAGACTAGCTACTAAGGCTGCTTATGTACAACCAAATACCTCATGGGATTTGGTTTCTTGGTTTGGAGGTTTAGGGTCATGGTTTCACGGGACATCTCAGCTGGCCCAATCCCTAATTGGCCTATTAACTTGTTTAGTGCCTCCATTCTACCTCCTAGTTTGTTGCGTAGTGCCTGAGGTCTTAAAACCTTGCAAGTGGCCTTTCCAAGGTACAACAATTGGTCTCTATTTGCCTGGAGCAACAGAGAAAGAAGAGTCATGAATAGGACGAGGAAATGGAATGTGTGGCTAATTGCTTCCATGAACAACTGCCCCCTTTGCCCTAAGACCAGAAGTGGATGGTGCCCAGCTACCATTACTGAACATTTTGATCAAAGATTCTGTAGAAGAATCCTGATCAAAAGGGGGAAGATGCAGAATGGAATTTCAGATCCTCATGGAATCTAGCCTTTTTGGAACCATGGAGGCTGGATGAACCCCTGAAACTATTACACTGAAATAATCTCTAAACCTTATACCTTACACCAAGAATATCCCTGAAGTCTTCTTAAAACCAAACAGATTAGCTTACTAGTAAAAAAAAAATGTTTGCCTTGAGCATTGCGCTCTTTTTAGATCTATCTACATGAGATCAAAGTGACAGTAAACAACTCGAAAGATTAGATGGAAATCTTACGGGGTAGTGAGTTTATGTTAATGGGGAAGGAAAAATTTGGAAAAGGAGGGTGAGAAAGGTTGCACAACTTGAGGAATGTAATCAATATCACTGAACTGTACATATAGAAATTGTTGAATTGGTGTATGTTCTGCTGTGTATATTCTCAAAAACAACAAAAATAAAATAAATTAATTTAAAAATTTTAGAAAAGAATATCATCTAATAAATGTGGAAAGAATGATAGAATTATATAATCACCATTTTGCAACCACCAATATTACAGTTGACACAGACAGGGATTATCAATGAGTGTTACAACCATTAGGTGAATAGCTGTTGGGGAAAAGGCAAGTTAAACGGTCTCAAAGCACAACATCATGGATTAATTAAAAAGGGGAAAGTTAGTTTTACAAAGGATGGATCTGGCAGACACCATCTTAACTAAGTGATGAAACCTAATATCACTAATAATAGGAAAAACTGTCATTGTGTGCCTCCTAAAGTGATACAATGGAAGGATTCAACATCATCTGTATAGTATATTTGCCAAAATATTTAACCTAAAACTAATCGGGAGGAAACATTTAGGCAAATCCATATTGTGGGACATTCTACAGCTTGCTTGTAATCTTCAAAAATATTAGTGTCATGCCCATAGACAATGGAATAAAATTGACAGTCCAGAAATAAACTCACACATTTATGGTCAACTGATTTTTGGGAAGGGTTCTAAGTCCATTCTATGGGGAAAGAAGAGTCTCTTCAATAAATGGTGCTGGGAAATTTGGATTTAAACATGCAGAAAAATGAAACAGGATCCATGCCTCACACCACACACAACAACAAATTCAGAATGGATTAAGGACCCAAACATGTAAACTAAAACCACGAAAGTTTCAGAAGAAAATGCAGGGGCAACGCTGTCGGCCTTAGCTTTTAACAATGGATTATCTAATATAATAACAAAAGCACAAACAGCAAAACACAAATAAATGGGACCTCATAAAAATTAAAAACTTTTATTCATCAAAAGCCTATAGCTAAAAAATGAAAAGACAAGCTATCGACTGTGAGAATATCTTCAAAAACCATACATCCAACAAGAATTTAATAACCAAAATATATATAAAACTTGGACAACTTAACAACAAAAAGACAAATAACCCAATCATAAAATGGGCAAAGGACTTGAATAGATATATTACCAAAGAGGACATTCAAATGGCCACCAAACATCTGAAAAGATGCTCAACTTTATTAGCTATCAGAGAGATGCAAATCAAATCCTTAATGAGATACCATTTCACTCCCACTAGGATGACTAAGACAAAAAAAACCCAGAAAATAACAAATGTAGGCAAGGATGTGGGGAGATTGGAACCCTTATTCATTGATGGTGGGAATGCTAAATGGTAAAGTCATTGTGGAAACCGCGTGGGGGTTCTGCGAAAAACTAAAAATAGAACTACTATATGACCCAGCAATTCCATTCCTAGGCAAGGATAGATTACTCAATAAGCAAGGTACGCACAGATTTATTTACTAATCTGTGTGCACAACTTCACCTGTTTTTCACCACGTCAAACGTGTGGTGAAACCCACGTGAAATTGTTCACTACAGATTAGTAAGTAAACACAAGTAAGCTTACGCTTCCAGCATCACAGCAACACGTAAGCCACCACAGTACGACAAACTGACAGATGAGTGGTGTCTTAGTCATCTAGTGCTACTCTAACAGGAATACCACAAGTGGATGGCTTTAACAAAGAGAAATTTATTTTCTCACAGTCTAGTAGGCTTCAAGTCCAAATTCAGGACATCAACTCCAGGGGAAGGCTTTCTCTCTGTTGGCTCAGGAGTGAAGGTCCTCGTTGTCATCAATCTTCCCCTGCACTAGGAGCTTCTCTGCGCAGGAACCTTAGGTTCAAAGGATGCACTGTGCTCCTGGCACTGCTTTCTTGGTGGTATAAGGTCCCCCATTCTCTGCTTGCTTCCCTTTCCTTTTATCTCTTGTAAGGTAAAAGGTGGTGCAGGCCACAACATAGGGAAACTCTCTTTACATTGGATCAGGGATGTGACCTGGCTAAGGGTGATGTTACAATCCCACCCTAATCCTCTTTAACATAAAATTACAATCACACAATTCTGGGAATCTTGGCCCAGCCAAATTGATACACACATTTTTGGGGGACATAATTCAAACCATGACACCTTGTTTACTGGTTAATCCACCCCTGCTCCTAGGTATTATGCAAATGACTTGAAAGTAGAGATTCAAACAGAGACTTGTACACCAATGTTCATGGCAGCACTATTCATAATAGTCAAAAGATGGAAACAACCTAAATGCTCACCAACAGATGAATGGATAAGCAAGATGTGGTATTATATTCATTACAGTTATCTAGTGCTGCTGTGACAGAAATACCACAGGTGAGTGGCTTTAACAAACAAATCTATTCTCTCATAGTTTAGGAGGCTAGAAGTTCAAATTCAGGGCATCAGCTCTAGGGGAAGACTTTCTCTCTCAGCTCTGGGGGAAGGTCTTGGCATCAATCTTCTCCTAAGTCTAGGAGTTTCTCAGTACAGGGACGCATTCTGATCCTGACTCTTCTTTCTTAGTGGTAGGAGGTCCCTCTCCTCTCTGCTCTTCTCTCTGTCATATCTCAAAAGAGATTGACTCAAGATACAACCTAATCCTGTAGATTGTGTCCTCCTCATTAACATAAATGATTCTAATCCTGCCTCATTAACATCATAGACAGATTTACAACATATAAGATGATTACATCAGATCACAAAATGGAGGACAACCACACAATACTGGAAATCATGGCCTAGTCAAATTGACACACTTTTGTGTGTGTGTGTGTGCTTTAGGTGAACGTTTACAGCTCAAGTTAACTTCTCATACAAAAAATTTATACACATATTGTTTTGTGACATTAGTTGCAATCCCCACAATGTGACAGCACACTCCCCCTTTCCACCCTGGGCTCCCTGCGTCCATTCAACCAGTTCCTGTCCCTTCCTGCCTTCTCATCCTGCCTTGGGACAGGAGCTGCCCTTTTACTTTCTTGTATCTGATTGAAGCAGCCTCCTCATGGGTATTATTTTTTTGTTTTATAGTCCTGTCTAATCTTTGTTTGAATAGTAGGCTTTGGGAATGGTTTCAGTTCTGGGTCACAGAGCATCCAGGGGCCATAGTTTTGGGGGTTCCTCCAGTCTCTGTCAGACCATTAAGTCTGGTCTTTTTACGTGAATTTGAATTCTGCTCCACACTTTCTCCCACTCCATCAGGGACTATCTGTTGTGTTCCCTGTCAGGGTGGTTATTGGTAGCAGCTGGGCACCTCTAGTTCTTCTGGTCTCAGGCTGGTGGATCCTCTTGTTTATGTGGTCCGTTAGTCTCTTGGGCTAATATTTTCCTTATGTCTTTGGTTTTCTTCATTCTCCTTTGCTCCAAGTGGTATGGGAAAAATTGATGCATTTTAGATGGCCTCTCACAAGCTTTTAAGACCCCAGACACCACTCATCAAAGTGAGATGCAGAACATTTTCTTAATAAACTTTGTTATGCCAATTGACCTAGATGTCCCCTGAAAATATGGTCCCCAGGCCCCAGCCCCAGCTACTCTGTCCCTCAAAGTGTTTTGATGCAAATTGACACGCATTTTGGGGGGACACAATTCAATCCATAACACATACAATGAAATACTACTCAGCCAGTAGAAGAAACAAAGTCTTGAACCGTGCTACAATATGGATGGAGCTGGAAGACAATATGCTGAGTGAAATAAGTCAATCACAAAAGGATAAACATTGTATGACCTCACTTATATACAAAGACAAGAAAAGGCAAATCTATAGAGACCGAAGTTTATCAGTAGTTACTAGGCGTGGGAGGGAAGGAGGTGTTAATGGTGATGGAAAAATTGCATGGATTAAGGGTAGGGTGGAGTAGCCCTGTTGGTGCAGTGGTTAAGCACTCAACTAGTATCCAAAAGATTGGCGGTTCAAACTCACCAGCCGTTCTGTAGGAGAAAGATGTGGCAGTCTGCTTTCATAAAGATTTACAGCCTTGGAAATTCTATAGGGCAGTTCTACTCGGTCCTGTAGGGTTGCTACAAGTCGGAATCAACTCGATGGCAATGGGTTTGGTTTGGATGAAGGGTAGGGTTACACAGCTGATTATTGTAATTGCTGTCAATAAGTTGTACACCTGTAAAAAGTTGAACTGGCAAAATTGTGTTATAGATATATTTATAGTAAAGACAAAAAGAGTAACCCCTGAGGCTGCTTACGTACAACCAAAAACCTCATGGGATTTGGTTCCTTGGTTTGGAGGTTTGGGGTCATGGTTTCATGGGACATCCCAGTTAACTGGCCTAATAACGTATTTAGTTCTTCTGTTATATCTCCTAGTTCGTTGTGTAGAGCCTGGGGTCTTAAAAGCTTGCAAGCGGCCATCCAAGGCACAACAATTCGTCTCTATTTACCTGGCGCAACAGAGGAAGAAGGAGAGTTAGGTATAAGAGGAGGATATATAATGTGTGGCTAATTGCCTCCTTGAACAATGGCCATGAGACCAGAAGAACTGGATGGTGCCCAGCTACCATTACTGAACATTTTGATCAAAGATTCTATAGAAGAATCCTGATCAAAAGGGAGGAAATGCAGAAAAGAATTTAAAATTCTCAAGGTCTCCAGACTTTAAAATTTAAAATTCTCGTGGACTCCAGAACTCCTGAAACTATTACCCTGAGATAATCTTTAAACCTCATACCGAAAATATCCCCTAAAGTCTTCTTAAAACCAAACAGTCATTCAGCTTAACTAGTAAAAAATGTCTGCCTTGAGCATTAAGCTCTTTTAAGAACTATCTATATGGGATCAAAGTGATAATGGCAACTTGAAAGGCTAGATAGGAACCTTAGGGTGTAGTGCGTTTATATTAATGAGGGAGGAACAACTCAGAAAAGGAGGCTGAGAATGGTTGCACAACTTGAGAAATATAATTAGTGTCATTGAATTGTACATATAGAAACAGTTGGATTGGTGTATGTTTTGCTCTAGTGGCACAGTGGTTAAGAGCTCAGCTGCTAACCAAAATGTTGGCAGTTTGAATCCACCAGCCACTTCTTGGAAACCCTATGGGGCAGTTCTTATCTACAACTTAAACATTTAAATGGTTTAGTTAAAAATGAAGATAGGCAGATTGGTGGGGAGAAAGAGAGAGAAAGTACAAGTTAGCAAATGTTGAAAAAGTTAATAATAGGTGAATGAATTTAGGTGAAGGCTATATGGGAGTTCATTGTACTATTTTTCCAACTTTTTGTAGGTTTTGCATTTTTCAAAATAAAAACTTGGTAAAATTTTTTAAAAGCAGTAACATTTTTGAATTATGCCTAGGAAGTCTTTCAAAATTGCACTGATGGTATGGGCAATGAATTATATTGGGATAGGCCTGTGGGTAACCATCATGCTAAATGTTTATGTTAGTCTCCGAAAAAACCTACGTAGGTTTTTGTAGGTATGATATAATTCAATATAAAGCTTTAAAAATGAGAGACAGGGAGAAAGAAAACCACTAAAGTTCACATAGCTTGCTAGTGGCAGAGCTAGGATATAAACTCTCGTGCTCACTCTCCCCAGTGGAGAGCAAAAAAGCCAGAGGCTTGCTATGCTTTGAGATCAAATAACCTACTTCCCAGCTGAAGAGGGCCAACCTTGAAAATACTTTCTAAGTAATTCTTAAATGCTTAAGACTGTCACAGAATACAAGAAAGAGAATGTTTTAAAAATACTGTTCTATTGACCCAAGCTTGAGAATGTTTGGGATTTATAATAGAATTTGAGGAATTTAATAAAACAGTTACTTAAAAACAAGAGAACAAGAGGCTCTTTGATACGGATTTAATAAGAGTTTAGGAACAGTTAGGAAGAACCCACTTCCAAATAGTCTAACTAATATGTTGGATTTATGGGGAGGGGAAGAAATTAATTGGTAAAGTGGAGAAATAGTCTAAAATTTAATATGATTTTATAAAAGTCACTAAGTCTTATAGCCATAGACCTTTGCATTTCTTTCCCAAGTCTTTCAAAATTCTGTTCTTAGACCTCATCTCCTCTTTGCTCTTTTTCAGCACTCTCATCCCCTCCTCTTTCTTTAACCAACGTTGTTGGTAGGTACCATCAAGTTGGCTCCACCTCATAGCGACCTTACGTACAGCGGAACAAAACATTGCCAGGTCCTGCGCTATCCCCACAATGGTTGCTATGTTTGAGTCCATTGTTGCAGCCACTGTGTCAGTCCATCTCACTGAAGGTCTCTCTCTTTTTCCGTTGACCCTCTACAAGCATGATGTCCTTCTCCAGGGTCGCTATGACTCGACGGCAAGAGGTACTGATACCGGTACTGTATGATAGGAGCTCTGGTGGGGTAGTGGTTAAGAGCGCGGCTGCTAATCAAAAAGTCAGCAGTTCAAATCCACCAGCTATGAGTTGGAATCGACTCGATGGCAACAGGTTTGGTTTTTTGGTTTAGTATATGAGAGAGAGTCCCTGCTGGTGCAAACGGTTAACCAGCTTAACGGCTAACCACAAAGTTGGTGGTTAGAGTTCACCCAGAGGCTCCTCAGAAGAAAAGCCTGATGATCTGCTTCCAAAAAATCAGCCATTGAAAACCCTGTGGAGGACGATTCTACTCTGAAATGCCATGAGTCGGAATCAACTTGATGGCAACTGCTTACTGCATGATCCTAACTACATTACAGGCATATTTCCTACTGTTACACTCTATATTCCTTGCTCCAACTTTCGTGACCTCTGAACTTTTGCTTATGATATTTATTCATTCACTCTTCATTCATTCAACAAACATTTGTTGAGCACTTGTTAAGTACCAAATACTGTGTTGGGCACTGAGACTATAAAGTAAGACAAGGCACCATCCCTCAAGGAGCTGAGCATCAAAGGGTGGGAGATTAACAATGGTCTGGACATCAGTCTTTAATGGCCTGCCTAGCATTCCCTCCCACTTCTCCCAGAAACTCAGCTCTTTTTTAAAAAAAGGTTTGGGGAGCCTTTCCTTAACTTCTACCTCCTCCAACGCCAAAGGCATGAGCACATAACCAGGCTACATCAATCAATGACTTCATCTCTTTGGTTATAATGATTGGCTCAGAGCTGGGCATGTGACCCAAGGCAGGCCAATCAGAATACAAACCTTGAACTTTTCTGCTGTATACTAAGGTTACCAAGCTGTTAGAATGTCTTGGACATTTGATGACATTAGTCCCTGCCACATGGAGAGAAAGCCTGTCCTAGGAATGGACAGAGAGTATCCTGATGTAATTTTGTGAGCCTCTTCATTCAGTAATTGCTGAAGCAAATCCCAAATTATGGACTGAATTGTGTCCCCCTCAAATATGTGTTGTAAATCCTGACCTCTATACCCGTGGTTATAATCTCATTTGGGAATGGGTTTTCCTTGTTATGCTAATGAGGAAGTATTAGTGTAGAGTGTGTTTTAAGTCAATCTCTTTTGAGACACAAAAGAGCAGATTAAGCAAGCAAGCAAGCACAAACAGAGGGTAAGATATATGCCACATGATTGCCAAAGACCTTCCTCCAGAGTGGACAGAGAGAGAGAAACTTCCCCTAGAGCTGGTGCCCTCAATTTGGACTTCTAGCTTCCTAAACTGTGAGAAAATTAATTTTTTTTCTTTAAAGCCATCTATTTGTGGTATTTCTGTTATTAGCAGCACTAGATAACTAAGACATCCTGGAATTCTTAGTTACTTAAATCTAAAGTTCCTTTTTGATCTAACTTGGTCCTCTTCCAGGGATTTCTGTCTCAGTGAATGCTACCACACTCCATCTAGCTGGCGAACTCAAAACCAAAGAATTATCCTAAACACTTCTCTCTCCCTCACCTCCATGGCTAGTTCATCACCAGCTCTTGTCAAAACTCCTCAAGAATATAGTTCTCTCATCACTTGCTAGTGATCTGCTAGTCCAAAATCTCATCATTTATCTCCTTGTGTGCTGAAATGAGTTGCTTTATGTAGCCTTTTGCCTTAATTCTTTGGAAAAACAGCTTGAGAGATTTTTCCCCTAAACCCTGAGGAGTTACCTTTGCGCTAGTTTTCTACCCTAGAGGATTTGTTACATTTCCTGGGTGGACTGTAAACAACTTAGTTTGATACTTTTTGTCTGGTCCTAGGCTGCAACCTGCCCTGTGTTTGGTATGCACCTTACAGGGACTGGTCAATATACTATTTAAATAAAGTGACTATAGACTATGCAAATGAAATTACTATAGCATACTATGCAAATCAAATGTCTGTGTCCTATGGAGAGGGGATTGGTCAGTTTGTGACCCTGGTGGGAAGCCATACCTTGAAATTGATGAGGAGTTTGTATACAGCCAATCCCACAGAGATTTTTCAGCCAGGAAGCAGACGGAAGAAGAAGGAAGCAGAAAGGAAAAAAAGACTGAGAGGCAAGAAGGGAGAAGAAGCAGAGAGAGAGGAGGTGAGGAACCTCCTAAAAGAGCTATAACGGGGGTCAAGGCCTGTAACACTGAAGACAGTAAGAGGTCTGGAGGGGGCCCTGCGGCAGAGCCATCAGCAACAGTCTCAGAAGGGGCCCAGCAGCGGAGTTGCTGGTGACAACAGAAACCTGCCACTAGGAGTGCAGCTAAGGGAGCTGAACAAAACCACTACACTGGCTATGAGCTGAGTCAGCTGGCAGTGGAGAGGCCGACGGCAGGGAGGCCGAAGGCAGAGAGGCTTGTCCTGAGGGGACCAAGAAGAGCCTGTCCACAGGGGGTGAGAGAAGCCAGTCCTGAGGGCCTGTCCTAAGGGAGCCAAGAGGAGACCTGCCTTGAGGGGGCTGAGAGGAGGCCTGCACGGCTAAGAGGGGGCACGCATGGCAGAGAGAAGGGCCTGCTTGCTTGCACAGCCAAGAGGAGCTGAGAGAGCTGTCCTTCACTGAAGAAGGAAAGGATGTGCTCTCCTCTGCAGGGGAGCCTTCCAGACTTTGACTGCATGTTTCCTGATCCTGATCCTGAGTTATAGCTTGTTACTTCCTTAATAAACCGCTTAACCTCAAGTATGGTCTGTGAGTTCTGTGTGGCTATTGCAATGGATTATCGAACCCAGAAGAAAAGTGGAGAAAAAGAAAAGGCTGGTGTCAGAACTGGTAAAAAGATTGGAGAGTGGAAGTATGTCTGACCTCTACCTCACAGGAATCAGCTTTGTGCTGATAGTGATTCTCATTATCTCCCTTGCAGTTAGACAGGTTCTAACACTGCTACTCAAATTATACACCTTACTAATATATCTTCATCCTATTTCTCAGCTTCATTGTGTAACACTCTCCCCCTCACTCACTATGCTCCAGTCATATAGGCCTTCTTGAAGTCATTCATTTCTCTCCAAGCTCCCTGCTAAAGAGCAGGGCCTTTGCACATGCTATATTCCCTGCCTACAGCACTCTCCCTCCTTTCTTGTATCTTACATGTATGTATCTTTTAGAACTTAGCTCAAACATCACTTCCTCAGGGAAGCTTTCCTCCATCAAAGCTTCCCTTTGACTAAATAAAGCCTGGAATTCTTACAATGACCTATGAATAAATTAGGATTCATCTGCAGATAACTCAGTCTACTCTGCTAGTAAGTAGTAGTAAGTGGCCAGTAAGTAGAATGGAATATAATACAGGGAATTAGGTGCTTACAAAGCTACTGGAAGGGCTGTTGGTGCAGATTCTAGGAAGGAGTCCCAGGACAACGCTACAGAATTGATCCACTAAGGACTTGCCACAATGGAGAGCTGGCAAGGTAAGAAGCCATTTTTCCCAACTACTGGCTCCAGGATCACACTACCTCAATGATAATCTGGGGTCCTGGAACCAGGAAGCTGCCGTTACAGCTGTTGGTTCCAGGAGCATGGCTATAATTTGAGTATCAGAAAGCCACCTCCAGAACTGTTGGTGCTGGAGTCCATTGTTTCTAATACAATCTATGCCACCAAACCAGACGCTCTCACATCACTTTTCCCCCTACTCAACTCGGTTCCAAGTTCAAGTTTTACATGACTGCGTCTGATTGCAGAAATCAAAACCATTACTAGAACCCAAGCTGCAAGGAGCCTTGGAAATTATGTTTTTAATTTTTCTAGCCTTTTCAGTACAGGAAGATATACTAGTAGGAGCAGGAATCAATGTCAAATAATTCAATGTAGTATATGCACCATGGAGCCCTGTTGGTGCAGTGGTTACGAGCTTGGTTGCTAACCAAAAGATCAGCAGTTTGAACCCACCAGCCACTCCTTGGAAACCCTATGGGGCAGTTCTACTCTGTCCTATAGAGTGGCTATGAGTCGGAATTGACTCAACAGCAATGGGTTTATATGCACCATAGCCTACAAAATTCTCCATGAGTTGGCCCTTCTTATCTTCTCTGGCTTCTCTGCCCCTTGCTCACTCCGCTCCAGCCACGCTTGGCTCCTCATTATTCCATGAACTCAACAAGCACACTTGTAGTCTTTTCCAATTGCTGTTTTCTTCGCTTAGAATGCTATTTCTGACATAGACCCAAGGTTTGATCATTTCTTTCCAGGTATTGAAGCAAATGCACTTTCTCATTGAGGTTTTTCCCTTTTAACACAGTACTGAAGTCACTCCTGAGGTTCACCCTTCAGCCAAAGATTAGACAGGTCCGTAAAACAAAACGAGGCTAAATGGGCTCACCAGCCCAGGGGCAAGGACGAGAAGGCAGGAAGGGACAGAAAAGCTGGTAATAGGGAACTCAAGGTCAAGAAGGGGAGAGTATTCAGACGTCGTGGGGGTGGCAAACAATGTCAGAAAATAATATGTGTATTAATTGTTTAATGAGAAACTAATTTGCTCTGTAAACCCTCATCTAAAATACAGTACAATAAAATAAAATATTCATTCTAAAAAAAAATAGATTGCAGCCTAGTAAACCCTCTGGGCAGTTCTACTCTGTCACATGTGGTCCTTTTGAGTTGAAAACAACTCAATGGCACCTAACCACAACAACCATTACCCTCAGAGTCCCTGGGTGATACAAACAGTTAAGTACTTGGCTACTAACCAAAAGGTTGGTGGTTTGAACTCACCCAGAGGTGCTTTGGAAGAAAGACCTAGCAATCTATCTCCAAAAGGCCGTACACAGCCATTGAAAACCTTGCAGAGCACAGTTCTACTCTGAAATACATGGGGTCACCATGATCTATGGCAACCAACTTGGTTTTGGGTTTTCAATTACCCTCTGTCCCTCTCCCCTTCTTAATTTTTATTCTTAGCCATTTTTCACTACCTGATATATGCATTTATTGTTTAGTGTCTGTCTCCTTTGCTGCCCCCATTAGACTGTAAGATCTGTGAGATCTTCATCTATTTTATTCATTGACTATGACCCCAGGTTATAGGTCCTGGTGAATACCAGGCTCTCAGTATACATTTGTTGAATGAATGAATGGCTTTTCCTCTAGTATCCTCTTAGTACAGGGTACCTGTCCTTCATAATATTTTTCTGAGTTAAAATTTTACATTTGTTGCATGAGGTTTGAGGTGGCATGAGAGGCCCCCATTTTATAAATGTTTGTCTCCCCTAATAGAGTGTAAGCTCCCAGAGGGTAGGAGTCATGTCTGCTTTGGCCCACTACTGTATCCCCAGTATCTAGTACAGTGCCTGGTAGAGAGTAGGCTTTTGGTAAATATTTGAAGGATGAATGTTAGTTGAAGGTTAGTTTGCTTTAGGCTTTTGTCCCTTGCAAGTGAGGGAGTCTCGGCTGACAACTGGGTGCAATAGGGGTTCACGGTGCCGTGAATCTGGGCACAGAGAAAGTAGGGTAGCCAAAGAAGCAAATGGCCAAGTCGATGGAGGAAGTTCAAGGGCCAGAAGAGACTTTAAAGAAGAAGTGATGCCCAAGCTAAACATTAAAAGTAAGTACAAGTTTATCAGGTACACAGGGTGGGGAAGGGCACGCCAGGAAACGGAAGCGGCACGAACAGAGGCATGGAGGTAAGAAATCTCTGCCTTGTGCACCACCTCCCTCGTGCCCCATCTCTACCTCCTTTAATTCCACTCGATTTTTCTCCTTCTTCACAGTTCTCAGTGGGAAAAGTCCAAGGGTCAGATCAGGAGTAGAAATTGATAAGAGGCATCCCTCTTGGACCCTAAATGGGTCCAAGAGGCGAAAGGCAGGGAAGAATGGAAACCAGAAGCAGTTTGCAAAGTTATGGAGTGAGAACAGATCCAGAGTCAACGGAGCTAAACATTTCATAGCAGAGCTAAAGGCTATGGAACACATGACTGATATCTTATATAGAGAATCCTACAAATCAATAAGAAATAGACAAATCATATGGAGAAAGAGGCAAAGGATATGAATAGGCATTTCACAGAAGAATAAATACAAATGACTAAAATACGTATGAAAAGATTCTAAATCATGAAGAATCAAAGAAATGTAGACTTTTAAAAGTAGGAGGTACTATTGGTCTGTACAATTGGCAACAATTGGAATAACTGAAAATATTGTGTGTTGGCAATGTTAGGGGGGAAATGACCCTGTTCATACATTGTGGGTGTGTCAATTTGGCAGATGTTCTCAAATGCACCTCCTTGGAAACTATAATACAGAAATGCTCCCCCAAGGATATACAGAAGTATGGTTTAAAATAGCAAAAAATAGGAAATAATCTAATATTCACCAATAGAATGGTTAAACAAATCAAGGCACATTCATCCTACCAAATATCATATACCTATAAAGAATGAAATCGAGCTGTATCATTCGACAGGAACTGTATCAGTGATATATTGTTAGCTCTTAAAAGAAAATTGCTAACAGTATATATAGGAAGAGCTTAGGGGAGAAAAAAAGATTAAATTTATATGTCTGTAAGGATATGTGTAGAAGGAATATGTAAACAGAGGATATATTCAAGTTTACCTCAATACTGACTCCCAAGCAAGCTAGTAAACCTTAAAGTAATGCTTAATGCTTAGGAAATTATCAATTCACCTATTTTTTTACACTCTGCTGTACTTCTAGAGGAAATATAGATACCATTTTCAAATGTTCTCATTTGAATTAACAATTGACCGAAAAATAGTATTTATTGTGAACAAATGGATGAAAACCATTTAGAAGGGTAACTGACCCTCAGAGAAAGAAGTAAAATCATAAGATCTAAGAAAGAGACTTGAAATACTGAATAGGAACAATCTTGTAAGTTAACCTTACCACCAGTTGCCGTCAAGCCAATTCAGACTCATGGTGACCCCATGTGTATCAGAGTAGGACTGTACTTCATAGAGTTTTCAACAGCTGATTTTTCAGAAGATCGCCGGGCCTTTCTTCCGAGGTAACTCTGGGTGGACTCAGACCTCCAACCTTTTCGTTAGCAGTAAGTGCATTAAATGTTTGCACCTTTAGACTGCAGTTTAGTGGTCTGATCTGAACAATCTTAAAAGCATCCCAGGCTCCTGTGTTAAAGTGCAAATATTGTTAGCAGGAATCTCACTTTTAGCTTTTATCAGTTAAGTCTTCCTTAACGTTTCATTATCAAGTAATAGCTTTATCAGGGATGCAAGGACCCCAGATGAAAAGGAGTATGGGGAGAGTGTGGTAAATGTAGTTCTAGAGGGAAAATAGCCATCCTATAAGGAAAATAGGGAGTCCTGGTGGTTAAATACTAGGATGCTAACTGAAAGATCGGCGGTTTGAACCCACCAGCCACTCCACTAGAGAAAGATGTGGCAGTCTAGTTCCACAAAGATTACAGCCTTGGAAACTGTATGGCACAGTTCTACTCTGTCCTATAGGGTCGCTATGAGTTGTAATCAACCGGACAGTGACTGGTATAAGGAAAATAGATTGCCTGCCAAAGGTAAATTTCAGTAACCACTGTTGCTTAGGCCCAACCCAAGAAGAAATAGGTTGAACCAGTCTTTCCAAGGTTAGATCTAGGCCAAGTTTTTATGAGACTGAACCTTGTTTTCTGCACCCTCGGAGTCCTGGCCTTGATTTTTCCCACCGTCAAAGCCCTTGGAGCCCTCAAGCCTCTCTGTCTCCGACCTGGGACCCCAGCTGACTCTCCAACCCAGGGCCTACCTTCTCCCACCTTTCCACCTTCCTCTCTTTCCTTTTCCTCACATCACACCTCACGTGTCTGTCTACTCAGGGATCTGATAAATCACAGAATTTTACAATTGGAAGGGACTTTCCAACAGGAGCTAAGTAGACGTCTTAGAGGGTCAAGACCTAATTTTTTTCATCTTTGTATCTCCAACACTTAACATATGATGATTGTACAAGAGTACTTTTTAAGTGGATGCTGGATATACTGAGATACTAATGGGAGATACTAGCTTAAGGTATTTCCCTAAAGATCGCCAACAATTTGGAGGGAGGTATTTTTGAAGAGGAGTCCCTGGGTGGTACAAATGGTTAATGCACTCGGCTGCTAACCAAAAGGTCGGAAGCTCAAGTGCACCCAGAGCACCTCAGAAGAAAGGCCAGGTGATCTACTTCTGAAAAATCAGTCATGGAAAGCCCTATGGAATGTAGCTCTCTACTCTGACACACATAGGGTTGCATGAGTTGGAGGCAACTCCATGACAACTATTTTTTTGATTTTTGGTGGGGGGAGGGGAGGGGGGAAGTTGTGTCTTCTACTCCTCAAGTCTCCTTCCAGGACAGCCACCAACTCCATTTGTGCGAAAGACTATCGCTGATTGTCCTGTGGCTGGAGAAGACATGTTTGGCCACTGCCTGAATGTGGGTAAGAAAGCAGGGGCCAACATTAAAGGTGTCCCTGAGGTTTCCCATGTGGCAGGAGGAGGGACACTCAGGTAGGAAGGTTTATGGAATAATAAAGCAGGCATTGTTCTAGAAATCGGAGCGGAGTCCCGTACTGGCTCCAACCTGATTCTCCCATGCACTTTCAGTGTAGCCATAATGTCACTGTAAATTTATTTAAAAGAACTTGAATCATTATTTTGAAAATGTGCTTACATATGCTTAACTAGAATTTGACCCACAATACTGTCAGTAAAAGGAACTTAAATCGTTATTTTGAACATGTGCTTACATAACCTTAACCAGAATTTGACCCATAATACTCTCAGTGCCATTGTACCTCACAGAATGTCCTAGATATACTGTGATCTTATTTCTAATAGCTGAATAAGCTAATCCTCATAAAGCCACATGAGTACTCCACTGTGATGTACTACAAGGAAGAATTAGGATATTCTCAGTAGGCAACCGTAATAAGCTACTTGCTGAGTCACTGAGCTGCTCTATTTTTAATCCAATGAGCAAAACTTCTATTTGGTGTGACCTTATCTGAATGATATCTTCTCTAGAGCTCGTAAAAACCATACCACACCAAAAATGGAGGAAATGTTCATTTTCATTACTCACTGACAAAATAATTATCCTGCTTATTCGGTTAGATGTAAATCTTTTAACTCGAGACCAAATAAGTATTACCTTAATAAAGACAGACAGGCAGCAGAGTTGTAAAAATAAAACAAGATGAAGAAAGCTCAGCCAAACTATGTCTCTCTTTTTCTTTGAGAATTTATCTTTATAGTAATAGTACTGGAAATGTATTCAGCGTGATGGAAATTATATTCTCGTTTTACATATACTTCTCTACTCGTGCAAAAAAAGGAAGCCAGCTAAAATCACCTCATGATGCTGCTTTTGATAGTGCCAAAATAGATGAACTGGTTTTTTATTGATGGAAAATGTTCCATCAAAACTGTGAAATTCCTGCCGGCTTAACTAAGGGGAAAAAAAAAGAACCAATGGTGTTCATAAGACTGCTGTTAAATAGAAAAAACAATCTTGTAATTGGGTACCATTTGTCAGTTATTTCCTTTTCAATTTCCACAAGAAAAAATAATAATAATTTGATGCTAATTGTTTGAAGAAGGTAGAGAGAGGTGCTGATGTCCGGTGTTAGTAAATGGTCTCTTACATAATAGATTTATATTGTAAAACAAGGACGGGAGGGCATTTGTTTTTTAGGTCTAGGAGCTTTTGGATGATTATTTATTTATGTTTATTGTTGTAGTTTAAGTGGAAGTTTACATTTCAAGTTATATAAAAATTTATACACACATTGTTATGTGACCCTAATTGCTCTCCCCATACTGTGACAGCACACTCCTCCTTTCCACCCCTGATTTCTCATGTCCATTCAACCAGCTCCCAACCCTCTCTGCCTTCCCATCTCACCTCCGGACAGAAGCTGCCCATTTAGTCTCGTGTATCTACTTGAGCTAAGAAGCACACTCTTCATGAGTATCATTTTATGTCCCACAGTCCAGTCCAATCTTTGTCTGGAGTTGGCCCCAGAAATTGTTTTAGTTCTGAGCTGACAGAGAATCTGGGGGCCATGCTTTCCGGGGTTCCTCCAGTCTCGGTCAGACCTTTAAGTCTGGTCTTTTTACTAGAGTTTGAGTTCTGCACCCCACCTTTCCTTGCTTTAGGTCTAGGAGCTTTTGGCCTACGGGGATGAGATTCACCATTGATATTTTAAATGAATTTCCTTTTATACCCTAAACCCAACCCATTGCCATCGAGTTGATTCTTACCCATAGAAACCTCATAGGACAGAGCAGGACTACCTCATAGAGTTTCCAAGGAGATGACCATTTGGTTAGCAGCTGAGCTCTTAACCACTGTACCACGAGGGCTCCAGCAAATTAACATAGTCATTATAGATATCTAGCCAAGAAACACACCTTTACAGCAACAGTCTTTGATGCATGATTCCAGGGAGCCCATTTCCACTTTAGGGTCATAACAACCAGCAGATCTTTAGCTTTCCACGTTAATTTCTAGGATCAAGGCTATGCTTATATAGCCAACAATTTCTCTGGGAGGTAGAAGACTCTAAGGATAGTTAAGACTAACACTGGCAAGTTCCATCTTTGGGGTTTCTTTCACCTTCCAAATTCACAGTGCATATTTATGTGGCCTACATAAAATTTGAAATGGGCATTGAAAATTACTTTTTCCTTTCATCAGACGTTGCAAGTTGGCCTACCCCATGTCTCCTCGTCTTTCCTTCCTTCTGAATGGAAACCCAATTTGTTCAGGGTGGCAAAGTATACAATTAAAAATACTTGTCTCTCTGTTCACCTTGGCAGCCAAGCATGGCCATGCAACCCAGTTCTGGTAGATAAACTGTAAGTGGACATCTACAGGATGGAGTTTTCAGAGAAGCTATTGTTTTCCTGACTAAAAGGGTCAGTCTCAGCTGGCTTAGGCCTCTTAGTCTTTTCCCACTTCTCTTTTCCCACTCTTCCGGCCTGGAATATGGATATGATGCCTGGATATAGATAATCCATCTTGCAACCAATGATGACAAAAGCCGCACAGAATGGATGGTGCGTAGGACGCTAGAAGGAGCTTGCAGACAATCTTGAACAGTTGCACCAGCCCTGGCCAGCCTGTTTCAAGGGTTGCCAGATAAATTTGTACATGGGACATAGTTATAATAAAAAGTATTCATTGTTTATCTGCAATTCAAATTTAATTGGGTGTCTTGTATTTTTATTTACTAAATCTGGCAATCCTGCCTGCTTCTAGACTCTTGTTATTTGACAACAATAAAACCCGGTTTGGTTAAACTACTACTGTAATCAAGTTTCTATTACATGCAGTTGAATTCAATCCCTGATTCACTTTTTAAAAGTTTTGAAATATCAGATCAATGCACAAAATAAAGCCTATTACCCATGGGTACAGTGCTCTATTAAAAAACCATCTATATGAGTCCAAATGGTCAACAATTGCTCTAACGCAAAGAAGAGAGGATAAGGAGGCAGGGAAACTAGAGTACTAGAAATGGAACAAGCAGAAGGCAATTAAAAAGAATGTTGACAAATTGTGAAAAATGTAACTAATGTCACTGAACAATTTGTGTAGAAATTGTCAAATGGGAATCTAATTTGCTGTGTAAACTTTCACCGAAAACACAAAGTTATTTTTAAAAAAGTTATTTGTTTTAAAATACAAGTATTTTGAATTAATTGAGGCTTTTCCTTAAAGTCCTGACTTTTAGATGAACTATTGGGAATTATGAGCTGCCTAATATCTTCTTTTTTAGAAAATGCAAGCTGGATACGGCTTTGAATGACTGGGTATTTTTTTCTATCAGTATTTGGCCCTTGAAATTTAATAGAATTAATTAACAGAATTCAAACATGTCCATATGGTTCACAAAATCAAGGCAAAGATTCAAGGCAAGGACATAACATTGAAAAAAAACTACATACAAAAATAAAATTTATAAAAAAATTTTAAAAAATGACATACATGAGATATAAGTAAATCAACAAATTCATGGAGAAATACTATTCATGAATGAACTGATATTTCTAGATTTACTTTTATAGTTTTACTGCACCTATAATACCAAATGACTCAACTCGTAGAAAGCAAATTGACTAATTCAATTGAATTATTGACTACTGTACTTATAACTATCCATAAGAAACTTTGGGGTATAAAAAAGCAGTCAATAGCATGACTTCTGCCTTTCAAAGAGTTACAATCTTTTGAAGGAGATAAGGCTTATGCAAGTTATGGCAAAGCACAGAAGAATACTAGAAAATGACATAGTTACAAATAGAATATAAACAAATATCAAGATATATAATAGAGATAACGGACTGCTGTTGTTAGGTGCTGTTGAGTCTATTTTGACTCAGTGATCCAATGTGACAGAGTAGAACTTCCCCATACGGTTTCCTAGGCTGTAATCTTTATGGGAGTAGATCACCAGGTCTTTCTCCCACAGAGCCACTGGGTGGGTTCGAACTGCCAACTTTTTAAGCTGAGCACTTAACCATTGCACCACCAAAACTCCTTAATGGACTGTTAGGACAGGAGAAATTGTTGGAGAAGATTTCACGGAGTAGGTAAGATTTGTGATGGGCCTTGAGATTTATCTGATTTGCGCCTATCATATCTATGCAGCATCTCTGACTACATAGACTCCACTTTGCCAATCGCAGGAACACCCACCATTCACATTGTATGCTATGCGAACGGCATCTCCTCCATGTGAAGGTGCCCCCTGAAGTTGTGCGAGGGGGCAACGCTATCAATCATTGTCTAGCATACCAGGGCTTGGAGGTCCAGGGTCTGGCCTACCTAGAAGAAGTTTATGGAGGCGTAATAAGCATAAAGGTGCAATAAATCTGTAATTCCCATAATTATGCCAACTGCACACTCTGTACCAGCTACAAGTTTAAGTTCTCGCCAGTAACTATTTATATCATACTGCTTGCGTAAAATAAGTCTCCTCATTCATAAAATGAGGCTGATAATAATACCTTGTCCTACTTACCTAAAAATAGTTTCCTATCTGCAAAATGGGGCTAATAATACCTACCCTATTGATTTCCCAGGGTAGTTCTGGGCATCAGATGCGAAACGACATGAAAGCATGTTGAAAGTCAAACTATTACACAAATTGGAGGCATTACTATAGTTTTTCCTTGCATTGGAACCAAAGCATTTGTGAGAAAAGCATAAGCTGTCCACTACAGTATGTTTGACCATGCATGGGTCTGATATTTACTAGCCCAACGGACCTACCACAATGTATCTGCTTCATTTTGTGTTTACTGCTTTTATTAACAGCAGTGTTAACAGGAGCCCGCTGTGTGACTACATCCATAAACCTGCCCATAAACGGTTTAGTAGTTAAAAGCAAAAAGGTGAATTCTCTTTCTCCTCTCTTATTCTGCTCAACTTTTCTGCAGTTTCCCGTTTCTTTCCACAAAGGTGACATTGTTCAAAGCAGAATTGTAGATGAAGTACTTTTCTTGTAGATACTTTCTTTTCACCTCTTAGGCTGACTCTGGTCTGAATGCATTTGGTCTGATCATGGGGATTTTCTGCTCAGAAGTGAAAGGGGCATTGTGATGCCATTCTGGAGGATGGAATGACCTGTACCGCAGGAACCAGGAACCTGAGTGCTTGTCTAGCTTTCATGTGACTCTAGGTCAGTCTCCTCATCTCTCTGGGGCTTCAGTCTTTCCATCTATAAAATGATCTCTCTAACCCCTTTTCACAGTTCATTTTTCTATAACGTAATTGATTTTTGGAGAATAAGTAGAAACAGAGAGAGAGAAAAAAAAAAAAAACTATTCCAGTAATAGATCTTCTAATGCTTAAAAGGAGCCCCAGTGGCGCATTGGTTAAAGTGCTCAGCTTCTAACTGAAAGCTCGGCAGTTCAAACCCATCAGCCACTCCAAGCAGAAAGATGTGGCAGTCTGCTCCCATAAAGACTACACCCTTGGAAACCCGATGGGGCGGTTCTACTCTGTCCTTTAGGGTCATGTGAGTCGGAATCAACTCTACAGCAATGGGTTTTTTTTTGGTTAATGCTTGAAAACAAAAGTAAAAATGACTACTCTATCTTTTTGACCTTTGACCCTGTTTGTTTTCAAGCACATTTATTAGAAAAGCTAAATTAGTACTAAATCCTTTGTTTCCACATGAAGAGCCCTGGTGGTGCAGTGGTTAAGTGCTAATTGCTAACTGAAAGGTTGGTGGTTAGAACCCACCCAGTGGCCCTGAGGGAGAAAGACCTGATGATCTGCTCCCATGAAGACTGCAGCCTAGCAAACCCTATGGGGCAGTTCTACTCTGTCACGTGGGGTCACTATGTGTTGAAATTCTACCCAATGACACCTAACAACAACAACAACCATAATCCTGGGCGGCACAGTGATTAAGAACTCGACTACAGGCTGAAAGGTTAGTGGTTTGAACCCACCCAGAGGCGCTACAAAAAACAAGCCTGGTGATCTGCTTCCAAAAGGTTGCAGCTTTGCAAACCCTATGGAGCAGTTATATTCTGCACACATGGGGTTGAATCAACTGGACAGCAATTAACAACAATTCTATTTAAAAGCTCATAAAATCATAATCAGTAATCTACTTCTGCATTCTGTTTCAGTTATCAAGGATTCTTTGTGAGGAAACATGGTTATCTTCAATGATGGTGGTTCTCAAGGTGTGGTCTATGGAACTGTGGGGTTCACTAAAACCTTTTCAGGGGATCCATAAAGTCAAAACTATTTTCCTAATAATACCAAGATATTACTTGCCTTCTTCATTATGTTGACATTTGCTCTGATGATGCAAAAGCAATAGTGGGTAAAACTGCTGCCACCTTAGCATGAAGCAAGGAAGTTGCACCAAATTGCAGTGGTAGTCATTATATTATTCACTGGCAAGCACTCGTACTAAAAAAAAAAAAAAAAAAAAGGCCAATTTCACTCAAGAATGTTCTTTGAGAAGCAGTAAAAGTTCTTAATTTTATTAAATCTTGACCCTTGAGTATATGTCTTTTTAATATCCCGGGTGACAAATGGGAAGTACACAGTAAGCACTGGTGCTGCATACTGAAATATAGTGTCAATTTCGAGGAAAACCACTTGTGGTTTGAGTTGGAGGCTGAAGTTGTTGCTTTTTTCACAGAACGCCCTTTTTATTTAAAAGAATTACTGATAGACAAATTACGGCTATTTAAATTTGAGTGTCTGACATTTTCTCAGAAATGAACGAAATGGGCCTGTCACTTCAAGGAAAACAATTGACAATATTTATATTCAAGTGAAAATTAGAATTTTGGAAAACTTGTACCAGCCACTGTGAACTTGATCGCTTCCAGTGTTTAAAGACCTTTCCAATGAGATTGGTGGTAATATTAACGAATGCCATTGTTTTCGTTGTCTATGATGAAATGTGTCAACATTTAGAAGATCTGCATAACTCAATGAACCGACAGTTTCTGAATGATCAATACATGATGTATAAAATGAGTATGCCTGGGTAAAATACCCAAAGTGCAAGATAGACAAACGGATTTTAAACCCTTTGGTTACTACATTTTTTCCTCCTTAATATATATATACATACATATTTTGAATAGCATGTGTTTTCAGTATTGGAATGCATGCTTACTAATTGAGTGTGTTTAAATTTTTAGTTGGTAATATGGATTTTGAGAAATATAATCTGGTAATACAAGCCACCAATGAGGCGAGTGGCACTTTGGCACCACTGATCTGTGGTATGACAATATACCAATGAGAGCTAGAAGAGTAATTTATTCGGGTACCTTTCCATTAGGATACATGGGGAAAGTCTGGTTTTCCAAACACGACACAGAAAAACCGAAGAAAGCCACCAGGGCTCCCTAACTATCATACAGGAAAGCCACAATTATGCTTGCAAGCCTTATCTCACAGAAATAAAGGGAAAAAAAGGCAAAAATTTACAAAGCTAACACATCCAGAAGCATCACCTATTAGAATGTTCTACCTACACAACTATGAGGCTCCAACTACAGTTGGCTGAGTTTCACGCATTTCAAAAGGGACCTACCTTGATGTTAAACACGTTAGAACCAGACAACGCCTTACCTCTGAGGTCCGGAGGCATAAAAAATGGCTGATATACCATTAACCCAACGGTGACAAAAAGGTTTCAATGTAATAGTGTGTAAAGGTTCAGACTGCAGATTGCAACTAATCTGTAAGAAACTACAACTTGTTGAACTTTGATAAAATATCAGAGTAGAATAGTCACAATTATCTTAAAAGACTATTGAAATCCTCCCCTTTTCCAACTATCTAACTGCGTGAAGTCAGATTTTCTTTATGTGTTTCAACCAAAACAAAATATGGCAACAGACTGAATGCAGAAGCAGACATAAGAATCTGTCTTCTATAAAGCGTAACATTAAAGAGATTAGCCAAAAATAAATAAATAAACCAATGCCACTATTCTCACCAAATTTTTTAAAAAGAATTATTTTTCATAAAATATCTATATTAATATGTAATAGCTTTATTTTTGTTATTTTTAATGAATGAATAATTTTTTTGAATTCTCAGTTTTAATTTCTAATACAGTAAATGTCAATAGAAATAATCCACATAAACAAAAGCTCTTTGAGGGAATTGTCTTGATCCTCTAGTGCTGCTATAATAGAAATATCACAAGTGTATGGCTTCAACAAAAAGAAGTTTATTCTCTCACAGTCTAGTAGGCTATAGAAGTCTAAATTCAGGGCGTCAGCTCCAGGGAAAGGCTTTCTGTCTCTGTTGGTTCTGGAGGAAGGCCCTTGTCTTCAATCTTCCTCTACACTAGTTGCTTTTCAGTGCAGGAACCCCACGCCCAAAGGATGCCCACTCCTGCTCTTCTTTCTTGGTAGTATGAGGTCCCCATGTCTCTCAGCTTGTTTCTCTCTTTTATATTTCAAAAGAGATTGGCTTAAAACACAATCCAATCTTGTAGATCTCATCAACATAACGGCCACTAATCCCATCTCATTAACATCATAGAGATAGGATTTACAACACTAGGCAAGTCACATCAGATGACAAAATTGTGGACAATCACACAACACTAGGAATCATGGCCTAGCCAAATTGATACACATATTTTTTGGGGACATAATTCAATCCATGACATTCCACCCTTTGGCCCTCAAAAATTCACGTCCTTGCCACATGAAAAACACATTCACCCCATCATATCTTAGCAAAAGTCTTAAATCAACTCCAAGTCCAAAATCCAAATATTCCTCTTCTTCTGTGAAATCTAGAATACAGGTTATCTGCTTCCAAAGGTACAATGGCAGAACAGGCACAAGCTAGACATTTCCCTTACAAATGGGAGAAACTGGAGGGAAAGAAGGCATAACAGACATCAAGGAAGTCAGCAGAACACATAACATTAGCTCTCTAGGCTTGAAAATAATCCTCCGTTCTCTGAGGCCATTTAGACAAGGTTCTAGGTTCTAGGTATCGGCCACACTCTCCAGATTCTGAGTGGAGGCCTCTCGGCCCTGGGCTTCAGCTCCGCCTTCCAGGCCCGCTGGGACAGCAGCTCTGCTCCCTCGGCTTTAGGCACACCATTCTCCTAGTTCATATTAGTGGTCTCTCCACCCTTAGAAACACCAGAGGCCTTGGCTCCACCCTTCAAGACCCCAGAGTCATGGCCTACCTTTTGAGACTGAGGCAGTGTTCTTTTTCTCTTCAGCTTCTGCTTCCTGGTCTCTTGGCCTCTTGGCCCCTCGGGCCTCGCTGCCTATGTCTGCCCTCCTCGGGCAAGTGTTCTAAAGCTCTGTAGCTCCACTGATAAGTGCCTGAAGGCACCCCGCTCCACCAATAAACTTCCTGCTCAAAGGCACTCAGCTCTCTTACTCCAAGGGTTGGCTCCAGCTCTGGCTGGCCCTGGTCTCCTTGTTCTGCTGCTGCTGGTTCTCTGCCGCTGCCTCTTGTGGTCTGTGCCATCTCTAGTGTAACAGCTCTCCTCACTTCCTTCTGAGTCCTCTATCCATTCACAATTTCAAACAGGATTTACAACACTAGGAAAATTACATCAGATGACAAAATTGTGGACACAATTTTTTTCACACAACACTGGGAATCATGGCCTACCCAAATTGATACACATATTTTTGGGGGACACAATTCAATCCATGATGGGCATCAATAACTTTAAAGAGATTAAAGAGGACCTGAAAACAAAATGTTTGAGAACTGCTGTTCTATGACATCAACCTTAAAACGTTAGGGAAGGTCATCAAATTTTCCCAGCTCCTCCTTAGTATCTTAATTATAAATTTAAACCACTATGGTTTCTAACCTCTTTTCTTCACTAACACACTTGAGGAAAATACCATACACCCCTCGGTAATGGTGGTCTGGTCCTGCTAGGGCAGAAATAGTGTCATCTTAGTCTCTACTGTATCTCTAGCACACACTGACAGAGTCTGGCATATAGTAGTCACTCAACAAATACTTTGCTGAATTGAACTGAGTGGAATTACTGCATTGATCCTCAGCTCTCACCATGTTTATCATGTTTTAGAATGCATTATTTGTCAGGGCAAGGATTTTAATTTCTTTCTTATCCAAAACAGGCACTCTTCAAAGGTATCAGGGCAAAACTTGACTCAACCATTGCCTGCTAGACATAAGAGGAAAAAAGAAACCACAAAATCCAATGATGAAATTTATAGATTAAAAAAAATTTTTTTTTTGCTTGAAACTGGCAATGACTGTAAATGTTGATCCAGAAAGACTGGAATCAGGCTGTTTGGGTTCAAATTCTGGTTCTACCATTTACCATCTGTGTAAATTTGGCAAGTCTTTAACTCCTCTGTGCCTCAGTCTCCTCATCTGTAAAATGGGATATTAATTGTACCTATGTCATAAGGTTATTGTGAGAATATAATGAGTTAATACATAAAAACCATTTAAAACAGGCTCAGCACTTAATTCAGTTCTCAATAAATTTTTCTTCTATTCCATAAAACGGGAAAAATTCATAATTACACATGTTTACATGATATGTAATTATTTATAGGGAATAAAAAATTCTTCTTACTCTTTTTTAAATAATTGCATACATAGAAAATAATATTTGTATGGCACCCTGGGTGAACAGAGAAGGCTACACATGACTGAAGTTGAACAGCCCAGAGGGTCCCACCCTCCAGGACCTACCCAGCTATCCCAAGAGATAAGAGGATCAGTATCTTGGCATCTTGAACCCACTCACAGGTTGTGAAGCTCTGGCATTGTATCTATACATCCATATCTACATCTATATCTATCTATCTATATCTCTATATATACATACATATACATATATACATGTACATTTACATATATACACACAAAATTTATATATTTTTAAAAATACACCTTCATTCTTGTCCCCAGGAAAATTGTATTGGTCAGGATAGGCTATGCCGTGTTTTGATAACAAAATTATTCTGAAATCTCGTGACTTAACATAACAAAAATTTATTTCTTACTCAAAATCCAAAAAGGATTAATGAAGCTGTCCTCCATTTGATGACTTGGGGATCTGGGCTCCATCTCTGTGACATCACCATCTCAGCATGTGATTCCAGAACCACTGCACTCAATATTTAGTACCTGTCTTAGGCTGGGTTCTCTAGAGAAGCAAAACCAGTAAACCATATAAATATATATATAGAAAGATTTATATCAAAGAAATGACTCACTCAATTGTAGAGGCTGGAATGCCCCAAGTCCATGGATTAAGAAAGAGTCTTCTCCTGATTCACACAGCCGCAGGGGCTAGCAAACTCAAGATTGGCAGGTTGGAAAGCAGGGCTCTTGCTCACAGGCTGTGAATATTGACAAATCCCAAGACTGACAGATAAGCTGATAGTTCAAGTCCCAAGAGCTGGAGGTCAGATGAATAGGAGGCAGCTATAGGATCCAGTGTGAGCAAAAAGCTGGAACACCTGCTTATATTCGCATGCAGGCCACATCCCCAAGGAAACTTCCTTTCAACCGATTGGCTACTCACAGTAGATCCCATCATGGGAGTGATCACATATAAACACTGAGAATCATGGTCCAGCAAAGTTGACACACAATCTTAACCATCATAGTGCCTCAGACCAGAAGGAACACATACATATCACTTCTGCATGTTCGCAATCTATTGGGAAGGACTAGTCACATGGCCCTACCCTGACTACAAAGGAGGATGGAAAATACAGGGAAGCATATGGAAGGTTGGGTAAACACTACTGTCTTTGCAACAAAGCTAGTTTATTTTAGGATTGGTTAAAACAAATACGTGTAGTTTTCCAATCATCCAGATTGTCTCTTAATAAGAGCAGAATACAGATCTATTTATCCCTCTGTGGAAAGCAGGGATTTATTAGTATTTAATTAAAAACAAATGGATGAAAATCAACACACTGATTCTAAAGTTTATATGAAAAGGCAGAAGACCCAGAATAGCCAGCACAATACTGAATAACAAAGTTGGAGGATTGACACTACCCAACTTCAAGATTCACTATAAAGCTACAGTAATCGAGATAGTGTGACTGGTGAAAGAACAGGCCAATACATCAATGGAACAGAATAGAGAGCCCAGAAACAGACCACACACATACAGTAACTTGATATTTGACAAAGTAGCAAAAACAATCCAATGGAGAAAGGATAGTCTTTTAAACAAAAGGTGCCAGAACAACTGGACATCCACATGAAAAAGAAAAAATGAATTTAGACACTGATCTTACATCTTTTGCAAAAATTAACTAAAAATGGATCATAAAACTAAATGTAAAAAGCAAAACTATAAAACTTCTGGAAGATAACACAGGAGAAAATCTAGGTGACGTTGGGTTTGTCAGTGAGTTTTTAGACACAACATCAAAAGCATGATCCATGAGAGGAAAAGTTGTTGTTAGACTTCATTAAAATTAAAAACTTCTCCTCTGTGAAAGACACTGTCAAAAGCTACAGATGGGAGAAAATATTTGCAAGACACATATCTGATGAAAAACTTGTGTCCAAAATATATAGAGAACTCTTACAACCTACAGACTGGGGAAAAAAAAAAAATTGGCTATGACAAATCCAGCAAAGATCTAATTTCTAAAATCTACAGGAAAATCCAACATCTCTGCAACAAAAAGACAAATAATCCAATTAAAAAATGGGCAAAGGATGTAAACAGACACTTCACCAAAGAAAACATTCAGGTGGCTAACAGACACATGAGGAAATGCTCGCCATCACTAGCCATTAGAGAAATGCAAATCAAAACCACAATGAGATGCCATATCACCCAAACATTACTGGCACAAATCAAAAAAACAGAAAATAACAATTGTTGGAGAGGCTGCGGGGAGATTGGAATTCTTATGCACTGCTGGTGGGAATGCAAAATGGTACAACCATTTTGGAAAACAATATGGTGCTTTGTTAAAAAGCTAGAAATACAAATACCATATGATTCAGCAATCCCATTCCTAGGAGTATATCCTAGAGAACTAAGAGCTGTCACACAAATAGACACATGCACCCACATGTTCACTGCAGCATTATTCACAATAGCAAAAAGATGGAAACAACCTAAGTGCCCATCAACAGATGAATGGATAAACAAACTATGGTACATACACACAATGGAGTACTACACAACGATAAAGAACAATGGTGAATC
>NW_004443941.1:18230328-18251869 GCF_000243295.1 Trichechus manatus latirostris
GTGAATCTGCGAAACATCTCAAAACATGGATGAATCTGGAGGGCATTATGCTGAGTGAAATAAGTCAATCACAAAAGGACAAATATTGTATGAGACTACTATTATAAAAACTTATGAAAAGGTTTACACACAGAGAGAAAGAATCTTTGGTAGTTACAAGGGAGGGGAGGGGTGGGGAGGGAAAAACACTAAATAGACAGTAGATAAGTGGTAACTTTTGGTGAAGGGTAAGACAGTATACAATACTGGGGAAGCCAGCACATCTTGACCAAGGAAAGGTCATGGAAGATCCATAGACACATCCAAAGTCCCTTAGGGACCGAATTACTGGGCAGAGGGCTAGGGACCATAGTCTCGGGGAACATCTAGCTCAATTGGCGTAACATAGTTTATAAAGAAAATGTTCTACATCCTACTTTGGTGAGTAGCTTCTGGAGTCTTAAAAGCTTGTGAGTGGCCAGCTAAGATGCTCCACTTGTCTAACCTCATCTAGAGCAAGGGAGAATGAAGAAAATAAAAGACACAGGGGAAAGATTAGTCCAAAGGGACTAATGGACCGCAAGTGCCACAACCTCCATCAGGCTGAGTCCAGCACAACTAGATGGTATCTGGCTACCACCAACAACTGGTCTGACAGGGATCACAACAGAGGGTCCCAGACAGAGCTGGAGAAAAATGTAGAACAAAATTCTAACTCACACACAAGAAAAGACCAGACTTACTGGTCTGACAGAGAGTGGAGAAACCCTGAGAGTATGGCACCCAGATACCCTTTTAACTCAGTACTAAAGTCACTCCTGAGGTTCATCTTTCAGCCAAAGATTAGACAGGTCCATTAAACAAAATGAAACTAGATGAGTACAACAGCCCAGGGGCAAGGATAAGAAGGCAGGAGGGGACAGGAAAGCTGGTAACGGGGAACCCAAGGTCAAGAAGGGGAGAGTGGTGACATGTTGTGGCATTGGCAACCAATGTCACAAAACAATATGTGTATTAACTGTTTAAGGAGAAACTAATTTGCTCTGTAAACTTCCATTAAAGTACAATAAAAAAAAAGAAAAAGAGCAAAATAAATTATACAAAATATATAGAGAACTCTTAAAACTCAACAATAAGAAAACAAACAACCCAAGTAAAAAGTGGACAAAAGATCTGAATAGACATCTCACCAAAGAAGATAAACAGATGGCAAATAGCATATAAAAAGATGTTCAACATCATATGTAATTAAAAAAACAAATCTGTTGCCATCCAGTCAATTCTGACTCATAGTGAGTCTATAGGACAGAGTAGAACTGCCCAAGGGTTTCCAAGGAGCAGCTGGTGGATTCGAACTGCTGCCCTTTTGATTAGCAGCCAAGCTCTTAACCACTGCACCATGAGGGCAATTGCAAATTAAGAGGTGCAATAACACTACACATCTATTAGAATGGCTAAACTCCAAAACACTGACAACACCAAATGCTGGCAAAGAAGTGGAGCAACAGGAACTCTCATTCATTGCTGGTGGGAATGCAAAATAGTACAGCCACTTTGGAAGACAGTTTGGTAGTTTCTTAAAGAGCTAAAGTATAGTCTTACCATACAATCCAGCAATGGCACTCCTAAGTATTTACCCAAATGAGCTGAAAACTTGTGTCCACACCAAAACCCACACTAATGTTTATAGCAGCTGTATTCATAATTGCCAAAAATTGGAAGCAACCAAGATGTCCTTCAATGGGTGAATGGATAAACGAACCGTGGTACTTCCATACAACAGAATATTATTCAGTGATAAAAGGGAAATGAGCTATCAAGCTATGAAAAGACATAGAGGAAACTTAAGCATATATTGTTAAGTAAAAGAAATCAGTCTGAAAGACCACATACTGTATGATTCCAACTATATGACATGGGAAAGGCAAAGCTATAGAGACAGTGAAAAGATCAGTGCCAAGGATTTGGGGATGGAGGAGGGAAGTTGAAGACGAGGAGGGATGAATAGGTAGAACACCTGGAATTTTTAGGGCAGTAAAACTATTCTGCATGATACTGTAATGGTGGATCCATGACATCATGCATTTGTCAGACCTATAGAATGTATATCACAGTGAACCCTAATGTAAACTATGAACTTTAGTTAATGTATCAATATTGGTTCATCAATTTTAACAAATATACCACACCCATGTGAGATATTAATAATAGAGGAAACTGTGAGCAGGGGAGAGGGAATATTTGGGAACTCTCTGTACTTTCTACTCTTTTTTTTTGTAAACTGAAAATTGCTGTAAAAATAATATCTATTTTTTAAAAAAAATGGAAATCTTTCCATTGCTTAAAAAAAAGTTTACTTCTTTCCATATATTACTTTTAGCCCTCTCAAGATTTCTTTTATGATTTGCTTTCATCATTGAGTACGTATTACTTTACACTTCTGTTAAAATACAATTTCCAGTGAAAATAAACTCTTGACCACCCTTAGGGCAGACATTACAGAAAACTGAAAAACTTGGTGCTTGAATTCATATTTATTCCAGATCACTTTTTGTATCAAATCCCATCTCTTTCAGACCCTCCCTCAGTACTCAACCCACCCCCTGCGCACACACACACAGACACACACACACACACAACTTCTCCAGCCTATCTTCTTACTTCTCTGGAAACAAATTTTCTGCTCCCACTAAAAATATTTTCAATTTAAAACAAATTAGTAAGTATTTTTGGGACACTATGCCATTTGCTATTAATCACTTGCTAAATTGTTAGCAATAATAATGTTCCAGGTTTTCTGAAATAGTCGTAATTTCAAATGCTACTTTTGTTTATCATCAAATCATAGTTGCCTTAGTTTTTATCCATAATTCCTGCCTGAGAGAGACTCTCCTCTTGGACAATTCAAGTTTATTTCATCTACTGTTAAAAACCACATGAATTTCCAGTAATAAGTGCACAGGTAAGCAAGCCATAAAATACTGACATTATGTGGTTAATGAAAATGCCAGTCAGTAGACTCAATAAAGACAGACATAGACATAAAAACAATATTAAGTAGTATTTATTGACTGCTTAGTATGTGCATGATGCTAAGTGATTTTTTATATCAATTGCCTTATTTAATTCAGGCCACAATCCTATGAAATAGGAAAAATGACTACGGCCAGTTTACAGACGAAGAAATTGGGGCTAAGAGAAGTACTTGCCCAAGCTCACAGAGCCACAAAGTGATACTGAACCCAGGACTGGTAGACTCTTCAGCCATGCTCTTAACCAGAATGCTATTCTCTTCTACAGATATAGGAAATAATGTAAAGTTTTTAAAACTAGTTGGTAAAATAGTGGGTACAGTGGTTATTACCAACTGAGCTCAAATCTATGCCTACTCAAAATGATTGGAAGTAAACATTTTTTATTAAAATATTAGTGAGGTACAGATAAATATAAAATAGGAAAAGCCCCACCCACTATTTTACCATCCTAAACCAATAAGCTGATAGTTTGATATATTTCCTTTATGTCATCTGTGTATTTTTTGCCCACAAAATTTTATCTTCTGCATTGTTTTCACTTATCATTATGACATAAGCTTTTCTTCCCTAAAAAAATAATTTGAAGTTCTGTAAGTCACTGCTGGTTTGTATTGGCTAGGATTAACTTCAGGTATGAATGACAGAAAGCCCCCAGTGGACTGAAGAAGATACACCCACTCCTCACTTATCGGCATGGTTAGGTTCCAAAGACCGGGTCGTTATGCGAACATCTGCATTATGCAAAAATGGTAGATGACCACATCAGATCACGAAATGGAGGATGATTATATCATTACATACCTGCCAAATTATGTTATTACATAACTGCCAAACCACTGAGTGTCACGGCCCAGCCAAGTTAACACATAACCTTAACCATCACAGCCAATGTTACTCTCATCTTACACCTTGGCGTTCGTTACTGCCAGATGTACGTCGTTAATGTGAAAAATAGTCGGATAGCAGATTTTTTACTATTATCATAAATGTGAAATGTTGGATAATGAGACAGTTGGTAAGTGAGGAGTAGGCGTAGAAGTTTTTTTGTCTCTCAACTAAATATAGGCAATCTAGGGCTTGCAAGATGGCATCATGATCATTACAGACCAACCAACCAACTAGTTGCCATCGAGTCAATTCTGACTCATAACGACCCTATGTGTGTCAGAGTAGAGCTGTACTCCATAAGGTTTTCAATGGCTGGTTTTTTGGAAGTAGACAGCCAGGCCTTTCTTCTGAGGTGCTTCTGAGTGGACTCAAACTTCCAATCTTTTGGTTTGCAGCTGAGCATGTTGACAATTTGCACCACACAGAGACTCTCATCAAAGACCAGATTCCCTGAATTTTGCTGACTCTCCATCTTTAACCAGTAGCTTCTACACTACAACCCAAGATGATTTCTCTAGCCCCAAGTCTACATACCATCAGCAGAAAATAGAAAATGGGATAAGAAAACCATGTCCCCTCTCTATAAGGGTGCTTCCTGGAATTTTCTCACATTATATTTATCCATGTTCCTTTAGCCAGAATTTAAGCACATGGTCACATCTCACTAAAGGAGGCAGAGACATGTAATCTTTATTTTACGCAGACATGTACTATTATTACTTGTTGTCATTAAGTTGATTCCAACTCATGGCCACTCCATGTGTTACAGAGTAGACTGCTCCATATGATTTTCTTGGCTATAATCTTTCTGGAAGCAGAAAGTCAAGTCTTTCTTTCCTGGCACAGCTGAGTACTTGGCTTAAAATTAGGTGTTGTACTACTATAGATCCATAACAGTGTCCATTCAAAGAAAGGTGCTCCAGTGGAATGTGGAAATTATTGAACAATATTATTAATATCACATGCAAGCAAAAATTTGCTGAAGATAATTAAAAAATGGCTGTAGCTGTACATCAAAAGAGAACTGCCAGAAATTCAAGCTAGGTTCAGAAGAGAATGTGGAACAAGGGATATTTTTGCTGATGTCAGATGGACCTTGACTGAAAGCAGAGAATACCAGAAAGATGTTTACCTGCGTTTTATTAACTACGCAAAGGCATTCGACTGTGAGGATCATAACAAATTATGGATAATATTTCAAAGAATGGGAATTCCAGAACACTTAATTGTGCTCATGCAGAACCTGTACATAGGTCAAGAGGCGGTCATTTGAACAGAACAAGGGAATACTGCATGGTTTGAAATCAGGAAGGGTGTGCGTCAAGGTTGTATCTTTTCACCATACTTATTCAATCTGTATGCTGAGTAAATAATCCAAGAAGCTGGATTATATAAAGAAGAACATGGCATCAGGATTGGAGGAAGACTCATTAATAACCTGTGATGTGCAGATGATATAACCTTGCCTGCTGAAAATGAAGACAACTTGAATCACTTACTAATGAAAGTCAAAGACTATAACCTTAATTATTGATTACACCTGAACTTCATGTGAAAAAAAATGAAAATCCTCATGACTGGACCAATAAGCAACATCATAAAAAATGGAAAAAATTTTGAAGTTGTCAAGGATTTCATTCTACTTGGATCAACAATCAAAGCCCATGGAAGTAGCAGTCAAGAAATAGACACCTATCTTAGCCATTAAAGTGACATCTTTGCTTTTTAACACTTTGAAGAGGTCTTTTATAGCAGATCTGCCCAATACAAGTAGTCTAGATTTCATAGGTTCACAGATGAAGAGGAACTTTGCCCCGGGATGGAATACGCCTAATGTCTCATCTATATTTGACTTAGATGATTCAGAAGATGAGATTTTGGACTTGGAGTTGACTTAAGACTTCTGGGATGATGTGATGGGGTGAAGGTGTTTTGCATGTGGAAAGGACATGAATTTTTTGAGGCTAAATGGTAGAATGTTATGGATTGAATTGTGTACCCCAAAAATATGTGCTGTAAATCCTAACCTCTACACCTGTGTTTATAATTCCTTTTGGGAATGAGTTTTCTATTATGTTAATGAGGCAGGATTAGTGTACTGTATGTCTTGAACTAATCTCCTACAAGAAATAAAAAGCAGATTAGGTAAGCACAGATGGGGGAAGACAGATGCCAAGCCACATGAAGATCACGAAGGAGCCAAGGAATAAGGACTTCCTCTGGAGCTGTCAGAGACAGAAAGCCTTCTCCTAGAGCCAGGACCCTAAATTTGGACTTCTAGCCTCCTAAACTGTGAGAAAATAAATTTGTTTGTTAAAGCCACCCCTTGTGATATTTCTGTTACAGCAGCAGGAGATAACTACGACAGTGGGCCTGACCAAAGCCATGGTATTTTCAGTCACCTCATATGCACACGAAAGCTGGGCAATGAATAAGGAAGACTGAAGAAGAATTGACGCCTTTGGATTGTGGTGTTAGCAAAGAATATTGAGTATGGACTGCCAAAAGAACGAACACATCTGACTTGGAAGAAGTACAACCAGAATGCTCCTTAGAAGCAAGGACTATGAGATCCTCTCACATACTTTGGTCATGTTATCAGGAGGAACCAATCCCTGGGAAGCCCATCATGCTTGGTAAAATAGAGTATCATAGAAAAAGAGGAAGACCCTCAACAAGATGGATTGACACAGTGGCTGCAACAATGGATTCAAACATACGTAGTAATTTGAGGATGGCACAGGACCAGGCAACATTTGGTTCTGCTCTACACAGATCACTGAGCTGACTCAATAGTACCAAACGACAACACTATTGTAGAATAAGAATTGCTTCTGGAGGACAGCATTCTCTTTGTAGCTGAGTTCTTTTTTTTAATAAGAATAAAGTTGATTTTTTAGTTTGTTTATGTCTTAGCTATCTAGTGCTACTACAATAGAAAAACCACAAGTGAATGGCTTTAACAACAGAAATTTATTTTCTCACAGTTTAGGAGGCTAGAAGTCTGTCTCTGTGTTGGCTCTGGAGGAAGGTCCGTGTCTCTTCAGCTTCTGCTTCCTGATTCCTTGGAGATTTCCACGTGTCTTGGCATCTACTTTACCTTCTCTCTCTTCTTTTACTTGCTTGTTTAATCTTATTTATATCTCAAAAGAGATTAACTCAAGACACACCCTACACTAATCTTGCCTCATTAACATAACAAAGACAACCCATTCCCAAATGGGATTAGAACCACAGGCACAGAGGTTAGGATTTACAACACATTGTAACAGTTTATAATCCTCAATTCATTGTAAACTCTCTCAAGACATACCTTTTGAATTAGAAAAGTGTATTCTATATATTTCTTTCCTATCCCCAACATCTAATAAAATACTCAGCATACAACTGGAACTCAGTAACAATATAAGCTTCTTGTTTACTCTCAAAGGTAGGGAATAAGCATTTCTTCACTACCTCCTATGAATCAAATGCTTATGCACTTCATTTCATTAAATTTTGTTTTCCCTTTATGATTGCATATTATTCTTCCTTTTGTGCAAATGTGGAAAGTTTTTTTCTCACTCTTCTAGTTGAGGAAACAGACTCAGAGTAATTAAATAACTTGCTCAAAGTCACACAGCTAGTAATTAATGGCCAGAGCTGGGATTTGAACCCAGGATTGTCCAACTCTAAGATCCATCTGTCTCTCCTGTAACACAATGCATCAGAGCTCAGAACATCATCAGGAAGAAATCAGAAGTTCAGAAGAGCAGGTATTTTCATCTGTAAAACTGCAACCTACCAGTTTTAGCTGTTGGAAGTATTGATGCTATGACAGCCTGCTAGAGCAAAGCAAAATTCCCAGAGTTTAAGAACCTCGCTTATATCAGATTGTTTTCTTAATAACATAAAATCTGAAAATTATGCATTTGTTTATTTCTTTACACACTTACAAATACCTATTAGGGACCACTACATTCCCAGCACTGGGCGCAGAGATGAAAGAAACGGTCTCTTTAAACAGCTCACCTGATGGTGGAGACAGACAAGTAAACAGCAGCAACAATAATTGCAATGCTGTGTCTTGAGGATAATGACAGAGGTTGCAAGGCTCGTTCCTCAGCCAGCCTAGGGGAGTCAGGGAAGACTTATCATAGGTGACTCTTATTAAAGAGAATTTAGAACTATTCTAGAGGCACAGTCCTGAGCCAGCCAGGCAAAGAAGTGTGTGTGTGTGCAGAACAGACAGGACAAAGAAAAGCGTAAAGAAGAGACAATACGGGACATTGAAAAGGAAGTTTGGAAAGGCTACCAGCAGCTATCAAACTTTCCTATTGCCTGCGAATCATCCCAGAGCTTGTTAACAATACAGACTGTTGGCTCCTATCCCACGGTTTCTGATTCTGTAGACCTCAAACAGGGCCCAAGAATCTGTAATTTTAATAAATGGCGATTCTCTTGGGGACAGTCCAAGCACCACACTTCGAGACACACTGAGAAAGTAAAGGAAATGAGGGAAGGCAGGAGCTAAGGCTGGCCAAGTGGGCAAAGGCACTTGTCTGATCACCCCTTCTGGCCCTGCAGAACACCGCAGGAAGGGATCATTTTCCCTTTAATAGTCATGGGAGAAAGAAGGAGAAATGAAGTCTCTGTCCTGGAGCAGGATCTGCTACTCGTTCCTCTGGAACTACGTGAATGCGTTGCCAACACATGACAGAATCAGTCAAGAGGTGTATACAATGTGCTGGACATTTTTAAAATGGAAATGATTTGAATTAGTGACTCATTCATAGAGATGAATGGATAAAGTCCACTCAGAAATACTTGTGCATTAAGGAGCTTCTCATAGAGGTTATTGCACCTGGAAGCTGGTAAGACTCAGTTTTCACGTGATTACCTAAGAAAAGAACACTGTAATTTGCCAGCCAGGCTTTAACACCCAGCCACGGTCACAAGCCTCAGCAGCACCCAGGGACTGGGAGAAGCCATGGTTATGGAGTAATAGCTAGCACTAAGAATAAAACAGACTCATAACGGGAAGGGTCTCAATTATACCTTTGTGAGTCAGACTAGTCATTCTGGTTTGCCCATTATGTAGAGATAGCACCCTGGTCAGGCCGGCACTCACAGAAGATTTTTAACCTTGATCTTAGAAACTGAATGTTTTCTCAGGTTCTTATTTATGGAGAGAAAACTATAGCCATTTGCTCCTTCTCAAGCACATTTCATTTGCTTTCGCTGATAGATAAACCTTGAAAATCTAGCTTGCCCATACTCCAAGAAGCAGAAAATGTGATGACTTGGTTCTTGCCATGGAGGAGCTGACCATCTAAGGGGATAAAACAAATTGTGTACAGAAAGTCTGAGGCAATATGTGGTAACTATCTCCATAGTTAAAACTAAGTCGTTTGGGAGTAGAGAAGAAAAAGATCACTCTGAGGTGATCGGGAAAGTTTTCAAGGAGAATTCAAACTGAGTATTGAAGTATATATACAACCTAGGAGCCCTGGTGATGCAGTGATTAAAATGGCCACCTGCTAACCCAAAGGTTGGTTGGAACCCACCAGCCGCTCCTCGGGCAATCTGCCTCCTGTAAAGATTTACAGTCTTGGAAACCCTACAGGGCAGTTCTACTCTGTCCTATAGGGTCACTATGAGTCAGAATTGACTCGACAGCAGTGGGTTTATTTTTTGGTTTTTGGCTTTGGTAGAATGCATTTGTATTTGTATTAGTTTTCCGTTGCTATGTAACAAATGAGCCCTATCGGCACCATGGTTAAACGCTCAGCTGCTAACCTAAAATTCAGCAGTTGGAACCTACCAGCCGCTCAAAGGGACAAAGATGTGGCAGTCTGCTTCCATAAAGATTACAACCTTGGAAACCTCGTGGGGCAGTTCTTCTCTGTCCTATAGGGTTGCTATAAGTTGGAATCAACTCCACAGCAGTGGTTGAATATATACATTTCTTTTAAAAATATTACCTCAAAGTATTTAGCACAGGAAAGGAATTGAAAATATTTGTTGATGTAATTAAAATGCTCTCTGGTTGGGAAAATATGACAACTTCCCATGACTTATTGCTGTTAATATTATCTATTTGGTTGTCAGCTTTCTTAAATATTAAAGACAAAAAAAGTAATCAGGGTTTTACCAAACAAACAAGCAATATACAACCATTTGTGACATCACATTTGCCATTTGTGGATGGGTTTATATCAGGGCTTTGAACGAGTTTGTTCCAGTTTGAACCCCTGCTGTGAATTTGCATTTCCAACCCAGATATACTGAATCAGAATTTACATTTTAACAAGATCCCCAGGTGATTCTTATGTTTAATAAATTTTGAGAACCACTGCTCTACTAGTAAGGAGACCTGGCTGCACAGTGGTTAAAGCAATCAGCTGCTAACCAAAAGGTTGGTAGTTCAAAACCACCAGTGGCTCTGCAGGAGAAAGATGTGGCAGCTGCTTCTGTAGAGATTTATAGTCTTGGAAACCCTCTGGGATCGCTATGAGTCGGAATCAACTCAACGTGACAGTGGGTTTCTGGGTTGCTTTGCTAGTGATTCTCGGAGCCCTGGTTGCACAGTTGTTAAGAGCCCGACTGCTAACCAAAAGGTCAGCAGTTTAAATCCACCAGCTGCTCCTTGGAAACAACACTATGGGGCAGCTCTATTTTGTCCTACAGGTTTGCTATGAGTCACAATTGACTCGATGGCAACGGGGACCAGTGGTTCACAGAACTAGTCCCTAACCAGCAGCATTAGCATTGCCTGGGAACTTGTTAGAAATGCAATTTCTCAGCAGGAATTCGAAACCCTGGTTTATATTTGAAGCTTTTAAGAAGGGTAGATGTGGTCAGGTATTGATATTGCCAAGTAAGTAATTACAAAGTGTCCTGGAGCTGAGAGGCACTCTTGTTAGTAACTTTCTAACTTAGATTTTCTGTGACTAGTCCATTTTCTTTCCATCAGTTTATGTATGGAGACAGCTAGCTGCCCACCAATATCTTCCTTGTCCATAGCAGTAGAGCTGTGGCTGGAAGCAGCTGCTCAGCCCGGAACTACATTTCCCTGCGCCCACTGCAGTTATATACAGCCATGTGACTAATTTTTGCAAACAAAATCTGAGGCGAAATGATGTGCAGCTGTTCTGGGTGTAGTCCACACTTTCTTTCCCCTTCTTCTGACTGGACACAGAGAAACATCAAAATCCTAAGGAAACAGAACCTCAGATGGAAGGAGTTTGAACCATGATACTCTGTGTGGAGGAGACCTGACTTGGAAAATTCACCTTGTTTCACGAGTGATAGATTTCTACTGGATTAGAGCCACTATATTTTAAGGTCCGTTTGTTTTTAGCCATTTAGCCTCCCATAACCGGTAGAGTTAATTTTCTTAATTTTTCAAATATCCAGTGGATATGTAGAGTGGCTGCCACAGCACACGCTTATTTAGAAATCGTCCGAAGGGAGTGCCATCTTAGCGACTACAAGGAAAACGCCAACCAGCTTTGATACTGAGGAACTGCTGTTTTCATCTTAGTGAGAAGAAATAATCTTAAGAAACTATTTGTAGTAATTGAAAGCAGAACTACTTAGCAATAGCCCTGAGGCAATGTGGTTTGGGTTTTGAGCAGTTTGTGGCTTATATTCAAGAAGCCCATCTCTGCCTCATCAGAAAAAGTAGACAGAAACAATTCTATTCTACCTAATGCCAGAACAAGACTACTCTCCTATGTCTATCTCCTCTAGCTTTGACTTCCTCTCAGGCGTTACCTCTTCCAGGAAGCGTTTCCTAACCACTACCTTTTCCCCACCAATGGCTGGATGAGACTTCCCTTCTCTAAGTATCTCCAGGACTCCTTGCAAACATCTCTCATTGTTCTCAGGGCGCTAACACTGCTGCCTCCTTTCTCTGCCTTCTCCAGTCGGCCAGTCCCTTGAGTACAGGGACCCTGTCTTATTCATCTCTGTGATCCCTCTGCCTAGTGCCTGTGCCTGGACTGCAGTGGATATACCATAATGGTGATTAAATTAATGAAGGAATTTAAGTGTGTCACAGGATGGTATTTTTCTGCTTATTCCCGTAGGAGACAACTTCATAATAGTCTTCACTGCCATCATTTCCAAGCCCCTCTTTAAATCTCTTTCTTTTTTAAATTTTCATTACCATGATACTGGTTGAGTTTTCCATTGACTTTGCTTAGATCAGTCAGCCTATTTGCCTTCTTAATATATTTCTTTGAAAAAGTCCCTCTTAAATATTAGTTTTTAATATCCTCATTGGACAGACTGTGCCAAGAGATAGGATTGGGGAGCGAAGAGATCCCTGTACCAGGATGTTATGGATTGAATTATGTCCCCAAAAATATATGTTGTAAATACTACCTTTATGCCTGGTGTTATAATCCCATTTGGGAATGGGTTGTCTTTGTTGTGTTAATGAGGCAGGATTAGCGTAGGTTGCATCTTGAGTCAATCTTTTTTGAGATATAAAAAGAGATTAAACACGCAATCAAAGAAGCAGAAATGGGGGAAGAGAGATGCCAAGCCACATGAAGATTACCCAGGAGCAGAAGCTCCAAGAGACAAGGACCTTCCTCCAGAGCCAACAGAGAGAAAAATCCTTCCCCTAGAATCAGCACCCTGAATTTGGACTTCTAGCCTCCTAAACTGTGAGAAAGTAAATTTCTGTTTGTTAAAGCCACCCCCTTGTGGTATTTCTGTTATAGCAGCACTACAGAGGAGTGAAGAAACCTCTAGGCTCTTTCTCTCCTAAGACTTCAGTAAAATGCCACCAAAAAAGGCCGCTGTAAAACAATAGTGAGTGAATGAGAAAAGAGTAAGCCTCAGGGCCATTCTTCAGACAATATACAACCGAGAAACAATAATTCAATAATAAATTTTAAAAACAGAGCTTTGTGTGGGGAATCCAAGAAGCAGAGTTTAAAAACCACCAGCCTAGAGCATCTCAAAAGTCCCTTTCACCTGTAAAAGTCTGTGTCTGTTTAAACGAACTGTCCTGCATTTTTATATATAAATGGTATCATCTTTGGTACCTCCAAATCTGTCTAATAATGAATGGTACTGGGTAATATTACCTGTCATGGACTGAATTATGTCCCCCCAAAAATGTGTGCCAATTTGGCTGGGCCATAATTCCTGGTATTGTGTGATTTTCCTAAATGTTAAAAATCCTACCTCTATGATTTAATGAGGGAGGATGGGCGGCAGTTGTGTTAGTGAGGCAGTACTCAATCTACAAGAATGGATTGTGTCGAGGCAATCTCTTGAGATATAAAAGAGAGAAGCGAGCAGAGAGACAGGGGGACCTCATACCACCAAGAAAGCAGTTCTGGGAGCAGAGAGTGTCCTTTGGATGCGGGATCCCTGCTCGAAGAAGCTCCTAGTCTGGGGAACATTGATGAGAAGGCCGACAGAGAGAGAAAGCCTTCCCCTGGAGCTGACACCCTGAATTTGGGCTTTTAGCCTACTTTACATGAGGAAATAAACTTCTCTTTGTTAAAGCCATCCACTTGTGGTATTTCTGTTATAGCAGCACTAGATGACTAAGACAGTACCATCGTAAATTTTTACCAATAAAATTATCTTGTATTGATATAGCCTGTTACAGGGGCATTTACAGAGGCAGTATGGCATTGTGGTTACCAGCATGGACTTCGGAGTAAGACAGAGCTGGATTCAAATCCTGACACTGTTGAGCCTCAATTTCCTCACCTGTAAATGGGGATGAGAATGCCTGAATTACTAGCTGTTGGAAGGATGAAATAGGCTAGTGTTCATAAAGCATTCAGCATAGGGTCTGGCATGTGCTGCATTCTCAATAAAAGTTCACTAAAATGCTTTTCACATGCAATATTTAATTTAATCCTCACAAATATAGGACAAGTGTTACTATTCTTATTTACAGAAAAAAATTGAGACTCAAAGAAGTAAAATGACTCGCCAAGGTTCACTCAATAAGGGAGGAACCAGTGCTCTTTCCACTGTCCCGTTCACAGTTTAGGTGAGAGAATGGGGACAGATACCTTCAGGGAGGGAAACATCAAACAAAAGGGCTCAGGTTGGGAGCCTCAGGAGTGAAACGTGAAGTCACACAGGAATGACCCCCAGACAAGGCAGGAGTGAGGAGGAGGATTCCAGAGACAAATTTACTTCTCAGCATGGCACAAGCCAGGGTGCCTTGGTGACTTCTCCACCCACACAATGCCCAGTCCCCAGCAGGGGGCTGGCTGCTCCCCCTCCTGGCCATCCCAGGCCTCTGCACATAGTAGGTGCTCACTGAACATTTGCTAAGTGACCTGGCCAACAAGGCTTCTCTCTTCCTTTCTTTTCTTTTTTTTTTCACTCTCATATTTTGGAAGACTTTTCCTTGTCCTTAGAATCATGAGGCATCAAGGACTTTCTTCTTCCTTCCTCAAAACAAAGGAAAGAATCCTCCTTGATGATTCAATTTTGTATAAAGCAATTGATCCATCCTGAGAATTACTCCATTTACTGTACTTGAAACAGTCGCTCCAGCTTCCTTTCCTCCCTCCTCCCCCTTATCCCTACCCTGAAGTCATGGTGCCTAATTTAGGCCACCGTCATAATTTCTACCCACAGCAAGCCGATATCATTGCAAGCAAGCACAGCTCCAGATTACTCTAAGACAAAGAGGCAGAGACCCAAAAAGAAAATTAAGGAGCATATTCATTCCTCCCTTCCTTCCTGCCTAGTCACTTGCTGATTATTCCAACACACTGTGGAGCCGTCTCTTTTATAAGAATATCTGTGGTTCTGCTGGACGAATGGACACAGGGAACCTGGGGTGCTGTCACATTGTGGGGCTTGAAACCAACGTCACAAAACAAGATGTGTATAAATTTTTGAATGAGAAATTAACTCGAGCTGTAAACTTTCACCTAAATAACACTAAAAATTTTTTTTAAAAAAGAATATCTGTGGTTCTGGAGCATATTGCTGAGACACAGACTCAAATCCACATATTCCTACAGTATTATTTCAATATATTTTTAAAGCACAAGAAGAAACGCAGATGTTGGTCTTATTCCCTCAGATAGATCCTCCCATATATTGGAGTTATTTTCCTTTAAGAGGAAATTACAAAAACAAAGAACCAGAAGAGTTAAATCACTGTAGAACGGCCTGTCCTCATTACTTGTGTGAACTCCCCACTGCATCGCAGGGACAGCATGTGAAATCAATAGAGGCTTGAGCCGTTAATTTCCAAAAAGGAAGAGATGATGAACTAAAACAGTCACTTCTCAGTCCACAGGGAACGGAAGTCCCTTTAGTTTCGGGTCTTTTTACAATTAGGTAAGTTCCAGGAAGATCATGAACCACTTTACAAAATTTCCTACTTTTGTTCTGTTAGGTTTTTTTTTCAGGGAAGTGCTTCGTTGACGCAAAAGCTTGAGTTTTGTACCACACTGTCTCCAGGGTAAAATGGTGAGAGGTATAGGTGTGTGCAAGTGAGGGGTGATAAGGTGGAGTGAGGTTGGGAAGACAGGGACATGTAAAGGTCAGGAACAGGTAAGACCTCTTGCTACTTGTTACTTTTTTATTTTGTCTGATCTCCTTTTCTGGGCTACGCCTCTGCACTGCAAGTCGGTGGAAGGAGATGTCATTGATACCTCTTACTAATCCACGGCTCTCTTTTTTTATTCCCTTCCAGGTCAATGCTGAGAAAGAGGCTGTTTGCATCACGTAGACTCATGATCAATTACTAGTTTGCAGGGTCCAGTGAAGACTGGTGGAAACCTGGAAGTGTAGTGGTTAAGAGCTCGGCTGCTAACCAAAATGTCAGCAATTCAAATCCACCAGTGGCTCCTTGGAAACTCTATGGGGGCAGTTCTTCTCTGTCCTATAGGATTGCTATGAGTCAGAATTGACTTGACAGAAATGGGTTTGGGTTTTTTTTAGTGAAGACCAGGGTGATGAAACAAAGGACAACTTTTATTAAGTCACTTCATAATGCCACTTCTTGGCAGGTCTATTCTTTGTGAATGATAATAGGTGTCAGAATCCTGATAGCCTTTTAAAAAAACAGGTATACAGAAATCCACAGAGAACCAGACATTTTCCAAATAAATGCCAGCAGATTCTAATTTTTTTAAAAAAAAAATTCCTCTTTCATTTTTTTCTCATACTTGTTTTGTGACTTCACACTAAGAGTTCACTGCCCCAGGCCAAGGATTTGTTTCTTATCTAAAAAATTCCTGAAATTCTTAGAATGGCCATGAGCTCTAGGCTGCCATCTCTGAGCTGTTCTCCAGGAGAAGGAAGTGGGCAACTTCCCCGCTGGCTTCCCACTGAAGAGGGGATAAAGGAGAGCGGTTGTCCATCACCCTAGCAGCTCCCAGAGGACTTCCCACTTCCCAAAGAGCAATTAGTCTCCTCCAGGGAGGGGTTGGGGGAGTCCCCGAGTGGTGCAAATGGTAAGTGCTGGGCTACTAACTGAAAGGTTGGTAGTTTGAACACCAAAAGACATCTTGGAAGAAAGACCTGGCTTTCTGCTTCTGAAAAGTCACAGCCATGAAAATTCTATTGAGCTCTGTTCCACTCTACAACACAAGGGGTCACCATGAGTTGGACTTAACAGCAACTGTTTTTATTTGTTTGTTTGTTTAGAGAGGGGATGGAGAGGCAGGCTGAGAGTCTAGATTCTGAGATCAGGAAAAATTGGTTCATCCCGGAAATTTTTTCTATCCTTGTCTTCCCAGCTCCCTGCCGCTTGGTCTGTGGATAGACCAGCCCTGGTGCTAAGCTAGTCCTCACCAGGCCAGGTAAAACAGTAACAGACTCCTCCCCACCATCCATTACCTTAGTGATGCTCAGCCAGAACAGAGTCTGGGGGCCTCTGCGGGGTGGTGCTTCCTCCTTCCCTCTGGACTGGGCTGCTTTCACCCTAGAATGATGGTTCTCCTTCCACGGCATCAGAATTCTCCAAAAAAGTTAAACATAGAACTACAGTGTTGTTGTTGTATGCTATCAAATCAATTCTAACTCATAGAACTACCATATGACCCACCAGTTCCACTCTTAAGCATATGCCCAAAAGACTTGAAAACAGTGACACAAACAGACACATGTGCACCAATGTTCATGGCAGCACTGTTCACAATAGCCAAAAGTTAGAAACAACCTACATGTCCATCAACAGATGAATGGATAAACAAAATGTGGTACATACAGACAACGAATATTACTCAGCCATAAAGAGAACTAAAGTCCCGATACATGCTACGACATTGAATGAACCTTGAAATCATTATGCCGAGTGAAGTAACTCCATCACAAAAAGACAAATATTGTACAATCTCACTTATATGAAATATCTAGGATGGGCAAAAGTATAGAGACCAAGGCCTATTAGTGGCTATCAGGGGCAGGAAGGAAGAGCAAAAGTGAGAGTCATTGTTTAGGAAGCATTGAGTTTCTGTTTATGGAAATGGAAATTTGGGAGCAGATTTTGGTAATGGTTGCACAACGTGATTAGTGTAATTGATGTCACTAAATTGTACGTGTGAAAATGTTAAATTGGCAAATGATGTATTATATATGTTTTTACACCAATAAAAAAAATTAAGAGTTTTTTTAAAGCGCTTTAAAAAATACCTAATCCTGAGTCTATCTCAGAGTACTTGAAAGCAAACCTCTGGAGATGAAACCAGGTAAGTGTGTTTTTCAGAGCTCCAGAGTGAAGATGAGCATTGCTTTGCTTAATAATGCCCAATGCCAGTTAAACACACTTGGCAAAGTCTGCCCCTTTGAGCTAGACATAGGGCTTCAGTAAAGGCCCTGCCATGGCCAAATGCTGCCACACAGTCTCAGGAGACCTCCTGCATTCACTTTCCCTCTTCCTTGCCTTGCCTCCCTCCTTCTCAGAGTTCACATTTCCTCTCTAGACAAAGAGTCTGACCTCAACTCCACCCAGCTCTGTCATCCCTTTGCTTAGGTGGCAGAGGCTGTGGTGAGCCACCTAGGCCTCTCTCATGACTGACCACAAACTCATGAGCCTATTTGGAGCTTTTCCTCCTGTATTTCCTTCATCCAACCTTTATCGAGCATCTACAATGTGTCAGACTCAATGTCAAGTGCTTTGTATTATCACCATGGCCCTATGAGGAAGTGTTATTATTTTACAGTTAATGAAATAGAGATCCTGGGATGATAAAAATCTTGCCCAGGACCTCTTACCCCAGGTTTGATTTTCAAACACAAGTCTGGCTGATTCAAAAGCCCACGGGTGGAGGTGGGGGCCAAGATGGCGGAGTAGTCAGACGTTTCCACTGGCGGCTCTCACAACAAAGATCCAAAAAAACAAGGGATTCAGTTCTACATGGCAGTCTGGGAACCCTGAACATCAAAGGCAGAGCTGAGGAACCAGACAGAGTGGCAGAGGGAGGGAGAGATGGTACGGAAGCAGAAAGGAATTGCCAGACCTGACCCGGTGTGAGCCTGAGCCCTTCAGGCCTGAACAGTGCATGGGAGAGGGGTGAGGCAGGCAAGCAGCCGTGCTCTGGAGGCACGTTTTCCGCACTGGGAGAGACTCAGCACCAGAGAGACTACACAACCACCCAGAACCAGTGAGAAGTAGCCCTCCATCCGGTAAAAGGTAAGTAATTGTGTACAGCCTACTGTGTGAATCAAAAACAGCCCCCTTAGGGAAAAACCTCTCTCCCACTTACCTCCCTGCTCCCTGCTCTGCACGGGGTCCCAGACTGGCTTCAGCAATTGCCGAGTCCCTGGGCCAGAAGTAGGATCCGTCACAAGCCTGGAGCCATTCTCCTGGCCTTGGAGAGTGAACAGATTAACAAACAGGGGTAAAAATAAACTGCCAGCTCCCCTAAGCCAGGAACCCAAGGTAGGCACAGCTCCTTTGCCTAGGCACAGGCATAAGGGATCCACGGACTTTGAGTGCCTTTCCGCCTGCATAGACTTGAGTGGGCTGATCTCAGCAGTGTAGGCCCTCATTACCACAGTACAACAAGGTATATACCGGAACTCTAACTTCAACTGTTTCTGCTGTGAGGTGGCACCTACCCACATCAGGAGCCTGAGAACTGGTGGCTCCACCCACGCCACCTAGCCACCTGCAATAGGGGCCCATGAATAAGAGGTGCCCCCCAGTCCTTAGGGCCAACAGCATTAGGTGCTCATAGTCCAGCTGCAAAACCCACCCACCTACATGCTTTAGGGGACAGGGACTCGCCTTCCTCCTAGACACTTGGGGGCTGCGATCAGCCCCTGCCTTGCTCAGAGTGTGTCCCCTTGCTGCAGCCAGATGCCTGTGCCTACACCAATCACCCATGCCCATCTAGGACTGTAAGTGAGAGCTGATGCCACACACTTGGTGGTTATCTACCTGGGCAGCTGAGCTGAATCCATACAGGAGGAGTGGGCGGACTCCTGAGCTCACATACCTAGTAATAGATCTAACCGTCTGGTGACAGGACATTAGAGCTTCAAAGTTACCAATAATCAAACTAGCTCATACAAGCAGCCTATTTGGGCATATCAAAACAAAACAAGAAGCTAGGACACAGTAAGCAAACATAAAATAAATAAATATAATAACTTATTAATGGCTCGCGGACAACAGTCAATATCAAATCATGTAAAAAGGCAATCCATGATGGCTTCAGCAAGCTCCCAAAATAAAGAATCTAGAAATGTTCCAGAGGAGGAAAATTTCTTGGAATTACTAGAGGCAGAATACAAAAGATGAATATGCAGAACTCTTCAAGAAATTAGGAAGGAAATTAATCAAAACGCAGAACACGCAATAGAGGAAATTAAAAAGATTAGAGAAGAGCATAATGACAAATTTAACAGGCTGTAAGAATCCATAGAGTGGCAGCAATCAGAAATCCAGAAGATTAACAATAAAATGTCAGAATTAGACAACAATAGAAAGTCATAGGAGCAGAATTGAGGCAGTGGAAGTCAGAATTAGTGAGATTGAAGATAAAGCACTTGACACCAACTTATTTGAGGAAAAATCAGATTAAAGGATTAAAAAAAAGATGAAGAAACCCTAAGAATTATGTGGGACTCTATCAAGAGGAATAACCTACGAGTGACTGGAGTACCAGAACAGGGGCGATAACAGAAAATACAGAAAGAATTGTTGAAGATTTGTTGGCAGAAAACTTCCCTGATATCGTGAAAGATGGCAAGATATCTATCCAAGATGCTCACTGAACCCCACATAAGGTAGATCCCAAGAGAAAGTCACCAAGACATATTATAATCAAACTTGCCAAAACCAAAGATAAAGAGAGAATTTTAAGAGCAGCTACGGATAAACAAAAAGTCATCTACAAAGGAGAGTCAATAAGAATAAGCTCAGACTACTCAGCAGAACCCATGCAGGCAAGAAGGCAATGGGTTGACTATACAAAGCCTTGAATGAAAAAAACTGCCAGCCAAGAATTATATATCCAGCAAAACTGTCTCTCAAGTATGATGGTGAAATTAGGGCATTTCCAGATAAACAGAAGTTTAGGGAATTTGCTGAAACCAAACCAAAATTACAAGAAATACTAAAGGGAGTCCTCTGGTTAGAAAATCAGTAATATCAGATAACAACTCAAGACTAGAACACAGGACAGAGCAACCAGATATCAACCCAGATAGGGAAGTCACAAAAGTAAATCAAAGCTATAACACTGAAAATAGGGAAACAGATGTCAATATGCAAAAAAATGACAACATTAAAACAAAAAAGAGGGACTTAAAAAATGTAGACAGATTTTTCATATGGAGAGGAAGTCAAGGCGATATAAGAAATAAAAAACTGGCATAAACTTCGAAAAATAGAGGAAAATATTAAGGTAACCACAAAGGAAACTAAAAATCCTACAAGTCAAAATAAAAAACTAGAAAAATATAAAGACTCAGCAAACACAAAATCATCAACAAAGAAAAAGACGAAAAGAAAACACATAGAGAAAAAAGACTCAGCATAGAAAATTAAGGGGAACAAAGAACCTGTCAACAACACACAAAAAAAGACATCAAAATGACAGCCCTGAACTCATACCTATCAATAATTATGCTGAATGTAAATGGACTGAATGCACCAATAAAGAGACAGAGAGTGGCAGATTGGATAACAAAACACAATCCGTCTATATGCTGCCTACAAGAGACCCATCTTAGACTTAAAGATATAAACAAACCAAACTCACAGGCTGGAAAAAAATATATCAAGCAAACAACACTCAAAAAAGAGCAGGAGTGAAAATATTAATCTCTGACAAAATAGACTTTAAAGAAAAATCCACCACAAAGGATAAGGAAGGACACTATATAATGATTAAAGGGTCAACACACCAGGAGGACATAACTATAATAAATATTTATGCATCCAAAGACAGGGCTCCAAAATACGTAAAACAAACTCTAACAGCACTGAAAAGAGAGATACAGCTCCACAATAGTAGTAGGAGACTTCAACACACCACTTTCGGTGAAGGACAGAACATCCAGAAAGAAGCTCAACAAAGACACGGAAGAGCTAAATGCTACAATCAACCAACCTGATCTCATAGACGTATACCGAACACTCCACTCAACGGCAGCCAAGTATACTTTCTTTTCCAACGCACATGGAACATTCTCCAGAA
>NW_004443941.1:18256770-18262914 GCF_000243295.1 Trichechus manatus latirostris
AACACAACAGAGAGTCCCGGATGGAACAGGAGAAAGGTGGGGTGCAGATCTCAACTTCCAGTAAGAAGACCAGACTTAATAGTCTGACTGAGACTGGAGGAACCCTGGAAAGCTTGGCCCCTGGATTCTCTATCAGCCCAGAAGTAAAACAATTTCCGAGGCCAACTCTGCAGACAAGGATTGGACTGGATTGTGGGACATAAAGTGATACCTGTGAGGAGTGTGCCTCTTAGCTCAAGTAGATACAAGAGACCAAAGGGGCAGCTCCTGTCCAGAGGTGAGATGGGAAGGCAGAGAGGGTTAGGAGCTGGTTGAATGGACATAGAGAATCAGGGGTGGAAAGGAGGAGTATGCTGTCACAGTATGGAGAGCGCAATTAGAGTCACATAACAATGTATGTATACATTTTTGTATGGGGAAAAAAAAAAAAAAAAAAGAAAAGCCCATGGGCTTCCCATTGCTGTGCTGCTCCTCAGAGAAAAACACCTGGTTTTTGCCTCAAAGAGTTCAGTGTCTAGTCAGGAGACTCACAAGGATATGGACCTAATGCAGTGATAGCATGAAGTTAGGAGACTTGTTCTGTGAGAGTATGTGAGAAGAACACCTACCAAGATCAGGAGGGCTCAGAGAAGCATTCCTGGAGGAGATGATGCTTCTAATTGAATCTCAAAAGATGAGTAGCAGGTTCCCAGAAGAAGAGAGTGAGAATTCCATATACACAGCTATACAGTCCAAAGAAAGCAAGGTTTCTTCAGCGATCTGAAAGAGGCTCAATATGGCTGGAGGTGGAGGAAGTACGAAGGGGCATGAGATGAAGATGGACAGGCAGGTGGGACAAGTGTAGACTTTAGATCATGCTAGTAGTTTTGAGAAAATGTGGAACGAGGGATATCATTGCTGATGTCAGATGGATCATGGTGAAAGCAGAGAAAACCAGAAAGATGTTTATTTGTGTTTTATTGACTATGCAAAGGCATTCGACTGTGTGGATCATAACAAATTATGGATAACATTGCGAAGAATGGGAATTCCAGAACACTTAGTTGTGCTCATGCAGAACCTGTACATAGACCAAAAGGCAGTCATTCGAATTGAACAAGGGGATACTGCGTGGTTTAAAATCAGGAAAGGTGTGCATCAGAGTTGTATCCTTTCACCATTCTTATTCAATCTGTATGCTGAGCAAATAATCTGAGAAACTGGACTAGATGAAGAAGAATGTGGCATCGGGATTGGAGGAAGACTTATTAACAACCTGTGATATGCATATGATACAATCTTGCTCGCTGAAAGCGAAGACGGCTTGAAGACTTACTGACAAAGATCAAAGACTATAGCCTTCAGTATGGATTACATCTCAATATAAAGAAAACAAAAATCCTCACAACTGGACCAAGAAGCAACATCATGATAAATGGAGAAAAGATTGAAGTTGCCAAGGATTTCATTTTACTTGGATCCACAATCAATGCCCATGGAAGCAGCAGCCAAGAAATCAAACAACATATTGCACTGGGAAAATCTGCTGCAGAAGACCTCTTTAAAGTGTTAGAAAGCAAAGATGTCACTTTGAGGCTTAGGTGTGCCTGACTCAAGCCATAATATTTTCAATTGCCTGATATGCATGCGAAAGCTGGACAACAAATAAGGAAGACAAAAGAAGAACTGATGCATTTGAAATACAGTGTTGGTGAAGAATATTGAATATACCATGGACTGCCAGAAGAGCGAACAAATCTATCTTGGAAGAAGTACAGCCGGAATGTTCCTTAGAAGTGAGGATGGCAAGACTTGGGACATGTTATCAGGAGGGACCAGTCCCTGTAAAAAGACATCACGGTTGGTAAAGTAGAGGGTCAGTGAAAAAGAGGAAGACCTGCAACGAGATAGGTTGACACAGAGGCTGCAACAATGGGTTCAAACATAGCAACGGTTGTGAGGATGGTGCAGGACCGGGCAGTGTTTCATTGTGTTGTACATGAGTTGGAATCAACTTGACAGCACCTAACAATAACAAATAAGTTTTGCACTTTATCCTGGGGACAATAGGAAACAGTGAAGGATTTTCAGCCAAAGAGAAATAAAATCAAAAGTCATATTGAGGATGAAGAATTGGCAAAAGATATGACTAGAGGCAAGGAGTGTAGTTAAGAGGTTGTAGCACAAATTCTGGTGAGAGGTGATGGTAATTAGAACTAATACATTCACAGGGAAATGGCAAGGAGGGGAGAGAATTAGGAGCCACTTAGAAGGCAGTGCAACTGGACTTGATGAAAGACTAAAGATGGAAGATGAGAAGAAGGAAGAGTCAAGAATGACTCCCTTCCTTAAGATAAAGAACATAATAAGAAAAGGAGTAGGTTGGGGAAAGCTGGTGAGTTTCTTTGGGCATATAAGAGAAAGAGTCCAGTGGGCAGCTGGACATAAATGTCTGGAATCCATGAAAGAGGTCTAGACTGAGATCTAAAATAGGTATCCATTGACTTCAAAGATGTGAGAAGGTGTCCAGAGACAGTAGGCAGGATCAGAAGAGCTGTGTCGGCAATGACATCTAGAAGGGACCCCATCTTTCCCCTAGAACTTGGGGCTATTCTGACCCTCAGCCTGCTTATTCAGGGCCCTGATACTCTGCCTTGTTCTTACCACTTTCCTTCCCTTAAAGAAAACATATTCTTCTCTGTACCCTCATCCACTGGCTGATATCCTCCATAAATGTTCAGCTCTTCCAGAACCACAACCCTGCTGGATCTAACCCATTCATTATTACTGCTGCCTGTAATCTCTCCCCACCATACAACACCATCCAAATTGGACACCCTAGGAGCATAGGTGGTGTTTTTTTTTTTCCTTTAAGCACTGTATCTTGAATAGGCCAAGTGGCCTTGTTGGGCCAGCCTCTGGAGTTGGCTTAGGTCCCTCTAGCCCAAATCCTATGCCCTGTCCCTGTTTACTTTCCTTCCCTTTTGGCCCAGGAATATGGCCTGACCCAGCAAGCCTCACTTCACAGCCCGTAGAACAGTGTTGCAGGCCCCAGACAGGCGTTACAGCTGAGGCTGAAGCTGATGAAGCCTTGGGAAGCTTCTCTGTCTATCCAGCTGCATGGAGCAGGGGCAGAGGAGATACTGCAGAGGCCGACAGAATGGAAAAATGGAACACCAGAATTTGCTCCCACGAGAGACTGGCTGTGGAATACCTTAAATTAGAAGTCTTTAAAAAATGTGGTAGGGATCCCTATTGCCTTGGTTGGCTTTAGGTGTGGTTCTTTCCAAGAGAAGATGATTGTTTGAGTTTCCTAGCCCTGTAATTCTCCTTGTGATGAGGTAGAATTAAAGCTGAAATGTGAGTTCATAAATTGCCCAGTTGGTGAATAATAGAACATAAATCTCTTCCACAAAAGTTAAATGTAAAATCATATTTAAATTCATAACCATTTGCCTACAAAGATCTAATCTGAAAATTGAGAACAATCAATTTTTTAAATATTTTATTGTGTTTTAGGTGAAAGTTTACATAGCATATTAGGTTCCCCTTTAAAAATTTTTATACAAATCATCCCGTGACATTGGTTACAATTTTTACAATGTGTCAGCATTCTCATTATTTCTCTTCTGTTTGTTCTGTTTCTATTCCTCTAGCTTCCCTGACCTTCCTTGCCTTCTCATCTTTGCTTTTGGGTAAATGTTGACCATTTCGTCTCCTATAGTGGATTTGTTTAAAGGAGCACATTCCTCAAGGGTGATATTATTTACTTTATAAGCCAACCTACTATCTGGCTGAAAGGTGACCTCCAGAAGTGTCTTCAGTTCCGAGTTAAAAGGGTATCTTAGGGTGACAATCTCAGGGGTTCCTCTAGTCTCTATCAGTTCAGCAATTCTGGTTTTTTTTTAGGAATTTGAGTTTTGTTCTACAAATAATTTTTTGTCCAAGGTCAGTTTTCCCATTGCCACCTGTCCCTGTCCTCACCACCTCCCCCATCAGACAGCCAGCATGTACTCAGAGAACTTGAGACCATTTTAAATATTAACCTGAGCCACATCCTTGGGAAGATGAATCCATACATATCCCTTCTCTTCTTTCTCCAATTATTACTAGTCTAGTTACTCATATATTTCTAAAGGTAGTTCTGGCTAAAAATAAATCCTGTAAACTAGGAATGTGGGGGTGTGTCTGTCCCCATAAAAATCCCTTTGTTCTCTGTTGAGAAGTGAGCAGAGCTATAGAAGTAGAAAGCCAGGTCTGTACTTCAGGAAAAGATACTGCAGCAGTGTTTCAGGGTCTGTGCGTGTCATCTTTCTGTTGGAAGTAAGGGTCACTGAATTTCTGGATGCTTCAAGGCCATAGAGAGTAGACTGTTTGACTTCCTTCCACAACTGCGTGACTTTGGATGGGAAGAAATTCCATGAAAAGGGGCACAGGAATAGACACAGGCCTGGCAGGCTAAGGCCAGTTATCACTAGGAAGCTGACATGATCAGAGCATCCTCCAAGAGCAGGCTGACCAGGGCTAAGTCAGCGAAGTCAGGAAGTCGCCACTAGCATCATGAGAGGCCAGCACACTTTGGGAGAGAGCTCCTCTGATGGAGACATTCTGCTGAATGAAGCCTTTTCTCTGGATGAATTGAATCATGTTTTTTTCTGTGTGTGTGTGCTTTAGGTGAAGGTTTACAGAGCAGATTAGTTTCTCATTAAACAATACGCATATTGTTTTGTGACATTGGTTGCCAACTCCTGAACCACGCATATTTTTAATGAGGTTTGCTTACCTCGACACTGGAGTTCTCATCTTCTATGACACACTCACTCGCCCATGAGGTCAGGAACATCAACTTGGGGTTTCAGGTACTGGCAACAGCATAACTCCTTGTAGAGTAGACTAGGGACAGGACAATAAACCCTGGGGATATGATAGACCATGCTCAAGAAGAGCAGAAGCCAGAAGAGGGTTGCTACTTCTTTGACACTATTCTAAACAAACCCCTGGATTGATCACAGTCCATGATTATTCAAGTTAGCCAGCCTAAACGTTCTGGATCCAAAGGGTAACCAGCAGCGGAATATAACCAGAGAGGAGAAAACAAAGGTCCTACAGGTGACCATTTGTGAACACTGCCCACCGGTAGTTCTAGAAGCTGCTTGTCCTTGAACCAGTATTGCCCATGAGACCTTCTGAAGAATCCAGTATTACCTGTTTAATAAGTGATCCAAGATGTATGACTGGGAAGGATGGTAGTGTTGAGGGTTTTCAAACGTTTACTTTTAAATGCTCCTTAGCAGGAAGCCACAGAAGATTCACTGGAGCTAGGTTTTTAAATGGGGATACCTCTGATTGAGGGAGCCCTGGTGGCACAGTGGTTAAGGGCTCAGCTGCTAACTGAAAGATCAGTGATTCAAATCCAGGAGCCACTCCATGGGAGAAAGACGTGGCAATCTGCTTCCATAAAGATTAACAGCCTTGGAAACCATATGGGGGCAGTTCTGCTCTGTCCTATACAGTTGCTATGAGTCAGAATTGACTCAGTCCCAACAGGTTTGGTTGGTTTTGACCTCTGATTGAAGAATGACCCATTTTGGGAAAATAAAGCCGACGATGGGAAGATGGGTTCTGCCTGTAGGTCAGTGTCTCTTTTTGTTTAGTCACGAAGTAGTTGACATTCATGGGCCTAAAATTCAGAATGGCAACTAAATTTGGCCTCCTGAGAGAAGACAACCAAAGAAGAAGAAATTTAAGTAGTCACTAATGAAAAAACAAGGCAATTATTAACTTCAGGAAAAATAAAAAGTAAAGAAATATAATCATAGTACCCTACAACACTCTGCTTTGTTTCTATATGCATAGTAATGTAAACACTAAATATTGATATAACCAAAAATTATAATAGTGTAGGTAGGACTAGAGAGAGAAAACACAAAAGATGGCTGAAAAGAACACTAAATCCTCATTTACCACATAGGAAGTTAACATATAATATCTAAATTGTTGAATCAAAAGAAAAGAGCATATGTATATTATTTAAAATATTACAAAGTTGGAGTACTATGCAACGAGAAAGAACAATAATGAATCAGTGAACCATCGCATAACATGGATGAAACTGGAGGACATTATGCTGAGTGAAATAAGTCGATCACAAAAGGACAAATATTG
>NW_004443941.1:18263980-18291167 GCF_000243295.1 Trichechus manatus latirostris
GTTAACCAATGTCATAAAACAGCATGTGTGTTACTGTTACATGAGAAACTATCTGTTCTGTAAGCCTTCACCTGAAGTACAATAAAATATTTAAAAAAAAAAAAAATATTACAAAGTGTTAAATGCCGGAAGATATTAAATACTGGGGGAAATGGGAAAGAATGAGGAAAGAAACTGCTGAATTTCATTAGTTTTTAATACTATTTGACTTTTTAAACTGTATGCACATATTCATTTAAAAAAATATATAAGTGGTCTCTCTCCAAAGTGACAAGACAGCCACCGAGTCCCATGCGTGGTACAAACAGTTAAAGCACTTGGCTGCTGACCGGGAGATTGGAGATTTGAGTCCACCCAGAGGCACCTCAGAAGGAATTCCTGGTGATCTACTTTTGAAAAAATTAGCCATTGGAAACCCAATGGGGCACGGTTATACTGTGACACACATGGGGTCGCCGTGAGTCAGAGTTGACTTGACAGCAACTGGAACTGGTCTAGCTTTCCATAAAGACTTTATGAGGGTAGACCATTAAAGTACCATCTATGAGGTAGTTTCCCCTTGTTATATTTGGTAATACATAAATAAATGATGAAATTCCCATTAAAAAAAAAGTGACAAGACAGAATATGATGTTTTTACAGTTAAATGTGTGTTAAAAGGGCAGATTAGCTTAAATCTCCAAATACACTGGATTATATAGGAAGGGTTTAGGAGCCAAGACTAAGGCCTAAGGCTCTCTTCATTAAGTTAAGCGAAGTCTGATAACAGTTAAGTTAATAACAAAAGTACTTAATTTGTACCTAGATCTTGCATGACTTTAAGCCTTGTTAGTGCTTACGTATTATAATATTTATAATAGAGATTAATCAAAACTCTCTTAATAAAGAGGTAGTTTGGGGGACAGCAGCATAATGAGTGGATCACGTTCTATATACCTACTTCTTTTACTTGTCCACACAAGAATAATGCCTCTCTAGTGGGCCTGTGCATCCTTAGACAGACATTACCATTATTCACCAAGTTCCAGCTACCTGAAGACCAAGTATGTCAACTAGGAGGAATTAATTATCTTCTATAAGACTTAGGATTATGATTGTCATGGATTTAATCTATTTCTTCCTTCTTAGCTCTTTTTCATAAACACTAAATGTAAAGGAGTATGCCTAAATATGTGTTTTGGGTGGCAGGTAACACCAGTTAAGTAAAGATGCTGCCACCTTGAATGAATGGCTAGTGTTGAGTAGTAACAGTAGTGTTGAATAACACAGAGTTTCTTAGCCTTGGCACTATTGATATTTTGGATTGGATAATTCTTTCTTGTGGGGGTCTGAACTGTGCATTGCTGGAGGTTTAGCAGCATCCCTGGCCTCTACCAACTAGACACCAGTAGCACCCCCTATCCAGCTGTGACAACCAAAAATGTCCCCAGACGTTGCCAAATGTCTCCCGGGGCAAAATTGCCCCCACTTGAGAACCACTGCTTAACACATCATTGTTCCTATTGTCTAACTCGTGCTCAAAGTGAATGAATTCTCCTCTTTTGAAAGAGCTGCTTTATATCCAGGAGTTCACCAATTCTAGCTCATTAAAGATATAGGCTTAGTCAGTATTATTAACTCCACAGCAAAGAACATCTAAACAGTTATTAAAATTTATTATACCACTCTGCATCTGATAACTGAGACATGTTAGATGAGAAGTTTCTCTCTAAAGTATAATTAGGCTATGTAAATTATCTAAGTGTTTTAAAATCTGGAATAAAATTGAAAATGAGAAGAATCCCATCATGACATCCTGACACACTGGTTAGAACTTTCTCTAGGGAGGGGAATCTTGCTCCCAACATCATAATCTCTGCTTTAACTGAGCTTGCTTCAGCTGTCAAGAAACCTGGGCAGAACCCAGAAGGGGTTTGAACGAGTTAAAAGGCACTCCATCGAGGTTCCCCTGACCAGAGTGAGGAGGACTGGGTCTGGGACACAAATAGCTGCTTCATCATCAAAGCCTCCTGCCCAAGAGAAAGCTTTCATGAGAACTCTGCTCATTGTGTGAAAATTCAGATGACTGAACTATAATTAGCTCGATTAGTCAACGTTTTAATTCATAGGATTCTGGCTTTGATGTGCTCGTTTCTCACAGAATCAAAGCTAATAATTCTGAAATCAGAATTGGGAGCTGAGTGCCAGTGTGAAGCATAGGGAGCTCCCTCACCTCCTTGGCAAGCCCTGCTTCCAATACAGCTGCTTCCAAGCCATGAATGCTTGTGAGCCTGGTCCAGGCACCTGGGTCTTGTTCTTTAGCTCCTTGCTTCAGAGAACATATTCTGGGTAGCTCCTCTCTGTGAGTCAAGCTCTCCGGTATTTAGGCCCTAAATTTGCAGCGGTTGATATTCAACTATGATGTTAGTGCCCAAAAGCTTGACCGTATAATAGGTGCTCAATTAATATATTTTGATGTTGCTAAAAAATGGTGGATTAGACATTGGTCTATATGGAATGGAACATATTGCCTATTCAATAACCATCTTCCCTGCTTCAGGGATAAAACCTTACTGAACCAAACCAATTGTAGTAATTCTATTCCTCTTGGTTAATCATAACCACATGAGACAACTCTGGTTAATAAGATATGATCGGAAGTCTGCTGAGGGGATTCCCAAAAAGGCTTCCTTGCTTAAAAAAGGCATACATAGGAAGAGACAGTCATCTTCTGCTTTTGGATGCTGTGTATTTCCATGTGACACCTGAAACCATGGTTACCATCTTGAAACCATGAGAGAGGTTGCCTGGGGACAAAGCTGGTCGGCTGAGGATGCAGAGTAGAGAGATGGAAGAATATGTGTCTTTGATGACATTGTTAAGCTATGGATCAGCCAACCCTGAAGGTACCTCTGGATTTTTTTGCTAAGTACCTGAAATGTGTTTCTTATTATTTAAGCCAGTCTCAATTGGATTTTCTGTTGCTTATAGCTGAAAGCATCCTAATTGATATAAGTGATTAAGCAGATCTTTTGAATAGGAGGGATTTAGGTGAAAGGCTACCCTAGTGGAAACTCTATAACAGCTACTGCTTACTGAGGAGTCCCTGCATGGCACAAATGGTTAAGTGTTCAACTACTACCCAAAAGGTTGGCTGTTCAAACCCCCCTAGAAGCTCCTCTGAAGAAAGCCCTGGCAATCAGCTTCCAAAAGGAGCACGTTAAAAACCCTGCGGAGCACAGCTCTACTCTGTAACACATGGGGTCTCCATGAGTCAGAATTGACTCAATGGCAACTCTTTTTTTTCCTGGTTTACTGCTTACTAAGCACCATCCATGCATCAGCACCATTTAGACATTGACTCGAATCCTCACAATCACTCTATGAAGTAATTTTTATTTCCACTTTGCAGATGAAGAAATTGTGGCTCTGAGAGCACAAGTAAATTTACATAAAGTCATCCAGTATCTATGTAGTACAACTTGTACTGAAACCCAGATCTAGTCTGACTCCATGTTTTCTCTACATTCCGCCTCTCATTAGTCTTCCAAAGACATTATGGAGGAGATGAGGACAGGCCCAGAGGAGGACTAGTTGGTTCGATGGTATGGGATAGAAGGAATAAAGGAACAAAAATCCTATGTCCTCATACGGCCTGGGTGGGTAATAAAAGCACTGTCCTTATGCAAAACAGTATTTACCAGAGGCCCTAGATGCTGCTTCCAAGCAAGAAGGAGGAAAGAGACACGCCCTCAGACATTTTGACACTGGGCCTCCAGACTGGTCCTGCAAACCTGATCTTGGCATTTAGAATTGTAAAGACTGAAGACGAACACTGGCTCCTCTCAAGCATTTCTCACTGAGAGAAATTCTGTCCTAATATCTATAACTCAGTCTCTGCAAATGAGAAAGCTGTATGTCCTATGCTACCTCTCCCTTTCCCGTTCGTTCCCTCCTCGCTCCAGACACATTCCCCTAGTACACAAAAAACAAAGCATCTAGTAAAGACAGAGAAGGACAGTGATGTTAAGCTTTTGGGACTAAATTCCTGTCCCAAGTGTGACCTGGTTTGCTCAAGACAAAATTGATTCTGGTAAAAGCTTGGGAGACATTGTAGATTGAGAGATTTCTTTTCTGTTGGCACTGTAGGGAGCTTCTTCTGCACAGAGTCCTAGTAGAGCACGGTCTCTCCTTGTATGAACCTGTCCAAGGAATTAATTAACAAATTCCATACCCATATCCTTTACAAAATATTGAAGTTGTAAAGGATTTCATTTTACTAGGATCCACAATCAACGCCCATGGAAGCAGCAGTCAAGAAATCAAAGGACGCATTGCATTGGACAAATCAGCTGCAAAAGTTCTCTTTAACATGTTAAAAGCAAAGATGTCAATTTAAGGAGTAAGGTGTGCTTGACCCAAGCTGTGATGTTCTCAATCACCTCATATGCATGTGAAGGCTAGACAACTAATAAGGAAGACTGAAGAAGAATCAATGCCTTTGAATTATGATGTTGATGAAGAATATTGAATATACCATGGACTGCCAGAAGAACGCACAAATCTGTCTTGGAAGAAGTACTGCCAGAATGCTCATTAGGAGCAAGGATGGTGAGACTCTGTCTCACATACTTTGGACGCAGTAGGGACCAGTCGCTGGAGAAGGACATCATGGGTGGTAAAGTAGAGGGTCAGCAAAAAAGAGGAAGAACCTCAATGAGATGGTTGACACAGTGGCTGCAATAATGGGCTCAAGCATAACAACGGTTGTGAGGATGGCACAGGACTGGGCAGAGTTTCCTTCTGTTGTGCATGGGGTCGCTATGAGTTGGAACCTACTCGATGGCACCTAAAAACAACAACGACATGCCTTCCCTGCTTCATTTTCTTCCCTTGTAAAACAGGAATAATAAGGGCCAGTTGACCATAGAGACGCAGACAGGAATGTCAGCCTCTGAGTGCCGTGAGCTCCCAAGGCTGCCGGGTAAGGCTGACTAGAGATCATCCCTGAACCATCTCCAGTGTTTCCCTTGGCTACCCCTCCCTTCTCCACATTCCCATCAGTCTCGTGCATCTAATGGTCCCCCAAAGCCCAGAAGTTTCTTCACATTTCCTGAGCCTCTGTAAAGAACAGATAAATGAGCTAATCTCTTCACTTCAATAGCTCAGGCTTAGCAGACTTGGGGGCTTGACACACTGACAAACTGGGGAGGTAGGAGGAGATTCAGACATGTTGGCATCACAAAAGCCAGGAAAGGACGATAAGTCAACATGTAGAGTGGTGTCCCGTTAGGGTGAATACAGCTGAGAGGCCAAGAAAGATAGAAAAGTCATCATCAGATGAAGCAATATGGAGCTTGTTGGAGAAGAGCAATTTGGGAGAGTAGCAGGGACTGAAACCCTAGTGGAATGTGGTGAGGAGAGAACAGAGCAGAGGAAGTATCTGCAGACAATTCTTTCAAGAAATTTTGCTGTGAAGAGGACCTGAAATGGAAAAGGATGAGAAATCAAAGGAAAATGTAAGATAAGAGATATTATCTTCATATGCTGTTGAGACTATTCCTTTAGGGAGGCAGGAATTGACGATGAAGGAAAGAGAAGTGATATTTACAGAGGGAAGTCTTTGACGAGGAGATAGAAGAGAGGTACTTAATTCTTCAAGTGTGAGATCTTTCCGGCAATTTTATTTACCCTGGCCTTCCTGTAGACAACTGTTCGGTGTGCCTCTAGTGGCAGCCTGATCCCAGGACAGGTATTGGAGGATTTCATTCTCTGTGCCTCCCTTTCCGTACTGGCCCCAGGACCGAAACTGTGGCCAGGGGCAGATTATCTAATAGGCAAGGTAAGCACGGTGCTTACCTTGCTTACCAGATAATCTGTAGTGAACAATTTCACATTTTTTCACCACATCAAAGATTCTGCTTCTCGGTACGGCTGGCATCTGTCTCTCTCCCAACCCCACAGCCTCTTCCTACAGAATCAAATCCTCTTTTCAAATTTACAATTCCTGACAGGGACGGATGACCCAGTAAGCAAGGTAGGCAAGGGCTTACTTGTGCTTACTTACTAATATGTAATGAACAATTTCACACGGGTTTCACCACGTCTTTGATGTAGTGAAAAACGTGAAGTTCTTCACTATAGATTCCGACTCATAGTGACCCTATAAGACAGAGTAGGACTGCCCCACAGGGTTTCCAAGCTTGGTGGATTCAAACTGCCAACCTTTTGGTTAGCAGCGGAGTTCTTCATCTGTCTTGACTTAGGAGCCCCTAAATTCGGGGTGCAACCTCATTCTGCAGTGCCAGAACCGCACGCACGCGAAGGGTGAGCCCTGAAGCCCTTCAAGGGGGAGGTCATTCCAATTCACCTGCATTCCCGTGTGGAATGTTGCCCACTCAGGGAGGGAGGCCTGTGAACTGCTGCTTTCCTGACTTCCTATTTATATCAGGCCAGACCCGGCAGGAAACAGATGGCACACTCAAATTGAGTAATTTGAGGGGAGTTGAATAAAGGGACTATTTACAAAGGTGTGGGCAGGATGTAGGGAAACCACAGAGGTAGTGCAGTAACAACAGCTACTTGGCCGCCCCTCGGCCTCAAGGGGTGAGAGAAAGTGCAGTCACCAGAATGTAGACAGAAGGGTCTGTGCATGTGGGACCACCTGGCAAGAGCTGCAGCCATGAGTCAGAGGATGCAGCCGGTCCAGAGGTGACCCCTGGGTCTCCCTCATGCTGCTCCTTCCCTCTGGTCTCCTGTCAGGGACACCCATTGGCTAAACCCAACCAGAAGCCAAAGGGTAAGGGAGCCCAATGATACGTTTTGCAGCATAAAATAGGATGGAGAAGAGTGGAGCGTGGAGCTAGAACAAACAGAGGTATACAGAACACTAACCAACATACTATTTAGGATAATGGTTAAGAATGGGGCTCTGGAGCCAGGCTGCCTGCATTCACGGGCCCAGTCTGCCTCTTACTTGCTAGGTAACTTAGGGCAAGTTTCTTAACCTCTCAATGCATCTGTTTCTGCATCTGTAAAGTGGGGATAATAACATCAACCTCACAGGACTGTAGGGAGGGTTCAGAGTCTTTGGGTGGCACAAAAAGTTAAGCACTCAACTGCTGGTCAAAACATTAGTGGTTCGAACCCACCCAGAGATACCTCAGAAGACAGGCCTGGTGATCTGCTTCCGAAAGTTCGTAGCCTTGAAAACTTTATGGAGCAGTTCTATTCTACACACATGGGGTCACCGTGAGTCAGAACTGACTGACTGGCAACTAACAAAACAGAGATTATATAGGTAAAGCACTTAGCATACAGTAGGTACTCAATAAATGCTGATTTCTTTTCCCGTCTCATCTTCTTCAGGGAAATGTGTGGGGATGAGGTCCTATACTTTGTATGTAACACTATTATATGCACTCGATAAATACTGCTTGGTTAATGGTTGGAGGGCCCTTTCCTTCCTTGGAGGCCTCGGAACATCCAGTAATTGACCACCCAGTCTGTCCTTGAAGACTGCAACAGTTACTATGGTGTAAAAAGTTCTTATTGGGTTGCTGACACAGTTCTGTTTCCCTTCGTAGTTGGTTACCAGGCTACAAGAGTGTTTGCCTTGTAATTTATTCAGCTGTACCTTTGTTTTATGCTGTTGTCTGTATTTGTTTTATATTTAACAATTAAAGTGTTTTTTAATCTTTTAAAATTTTCATATAACCATAAAAAATTAAAATTTGTCTTTGCTCCCACTCCGTTTGTTGTTCCTGTGATCAGGATGGATCTGAATTATCACCAGGTTCTTGACAAAAGGCATCTTGAGAAGGTGATATTACCTGTGAGAAGTGGACCTGAGGCCATTTATTTCTTCCTAGTCACATATTTCTTCCTACTCACAGATGCAAGAAGCTGAAGCTGGGTTGCAATGCTTGTCCTGAAGGCAGCTATAGGGCATGCTCCATCCCTGTTCTTTCTTTGCAGAACTCACTGGTTCTCATTGAGGAGCTCCAAACTCCCACCCCTCGATGCACCATTTGACCTCTGAGCAAGCAGCTTCCTTTTTCCTCCTTCAGCCTCTCTCAGCCTCCTCAGAGCCCCTAAATGCTTGTAGAAACGGGCTTCTGTTCTCCACCGACCAGCTCTGCCATTGTTTCCAGGCCCTGTCCCCAACACCACTCCTAAGTACACGCCAAATCAAAGTACAGGAATGCTTTTCCAAGTCATTTACCTGGCATTCTCCCTGTCTATTGTAATGCCTCTCTCAACCCTTCTTTCATGATGTGCTTTACCAAAGGAACAAAAAACTCCCCATACCTATGAACTCTACCGGACCCAAAGTTCCACAGTAGCAGGAACTGTGTCTTTTCGTGTTTTTATAACCTATATTGCCTGTCTGAGTAGTTGACACAGATTAGGAGAGCAAGAAATAGTCGGTGAATTGAACTGAATGGAATTTTCCTTCCCTTCCTGCCTGTGTAAAAACCATCCATCTCTTCCAACCAGCGTGATCACTCCAACCAGCGCGAACTGACTACTTGAGGCAGCAGGACTATGCCCTTTGTAGAAGCTGGTTTTCATACAAGGCAGCAGAGTGTAAAAGAATGGGATGGGATGGGAGGTAGAGAGGGAGGAACAGCCACTTAAAACTTCAACCAGGATCATTTATTTTTAACATCAGGCTATAGATTTCCTAGCTTTCTTCTCCTTTGTCTGAGATGTCTCTATCCTCTTTCTGTAAAGGATGGCGTATCTCAGGGATTTCATTTATTTTGCCTCTTGTACAGTCATGGACAAACTCCGAGCCCCTTCCACCCCACCCACCAAGGCTGATACCGGAAAAGCAGAAATCTCAGGGCTTTTATGTCTTTCCTTTTGCTAAAACAAAGCAGGGCCTAGAAGCCAGAGAGTAAGCTAGGCCGTTTAGCTTCTCTGTGCCTCTCCTTTCCTCATCAGTCAAAAGCCCATTGTCAGGAGCCTATTCTGACTCACCCTATAGGACAGAGTAGAACTGCCCCATAGGGTTTCCAAGGCTCTAGTCTCGGGCAGGGTGGCTGGAACCTCCGACTTTTTTTTGGTTAGCAGCTGAGCGCTTAACCACTGCACCACCGGGGCTCATTTCCCCATCACTAGTGGGAGTAATTAATAAGGGGCAGTGGGTACTTGTTGCTGTTGAAATGAAAAAAGTTCCAATCTGTGAAAAGTGTGATTTATGGCTATGAGACATTCAGATCCGATTCCTGGGTGGGGGCATCTGAGGCAGGCCAGCCCTTAGGCTTCAAGGTGTCTGTGCACAATGAATTAGGACACAGCTTGACCAAGTCAGCGGCTTTCCTTATCCCTGGAAGTTTCAAAATCCAAATGCTTTCCTGCTGAGTAGTTATTTTATCAGAGAGAAGGGGAAGTAAAAAGGCAGACTCCCTCGGGGACCTCTCAGCTGGCTCCAGGACACTATTGCAATACCTAGCTTCCCTTATCTCCCTAGTTAACGCCAAAACTCCGCCTCCAAAAACTAAAGCGACAAAAAAAAAAAAAAAAAAAAAAAAAAAGCCCTTATGGCACAGAGCAGTGTGCAGCTCTCCATCTCCTGAAGACGAAATTCCAAGTGTTTGCAAATAAATACTCCCCGCAGCAAAATTTCATTGTCAATAAGGACATCATACTTGTCCGGACGCCCACTAGGAGGGCCTTTTGCCAAAGCGAATGGGAAATCATTGGCTCGATTAACATCCTGTGATCTTAGATCTAAAAATGACCCGGAGCCGAGTAAACAAGATGACGTAAGCGTGCTGGGGAGGGAGCAGCTCTCTACTGCCACCTCGAGGAGAGCGTCCGCAATGGCATCGTGTGAGCCGACCTCAGACCGCTGGAAGCGAAGTGGTGGGAAGGACTGGGAGCTGGGAAGGAGGTGCGGGGAAGAAAAGGAAAACACAGACGGGGGTGCTAAACAGAGAGGAATCTGCTCCGGGACCTCAGCTAGGGGAGAAAGAAGGTTTGTGTAATCCAGGCCATTGGACGTTGTGGCAGTGTCCTGCTGGCTTCTTTCTGCGAACAATCCTTGTGTTAAAAGGACTTAAAAACCAAAACCAAACCCGTTGCCGTGGAGTCGATTCCGACTCAAAGCCACCCTATAGGGCAGAGTAGAACTGCCCCACAGGGCTTCCAAGGCTGTAAATCTTTGGCGGAAGCGGACTGCCACGTCTTTCACCAGCGGAGCCGCTGCGGGGTTAGAGCTGCCGACCTTTCGATTGGCAGCAGAGCTCTTAACCACTGCGCCACCAGGTTAGGTACCGTGAACTCTCGCTGAGAAAATTACGGCTAACACTGTGTGAGGACAAGATCCCCAACGCTGGGGTCCTTAATAGAAAGTCTCTGAAGGGAGAAGCAGCGGCATGGATATGCTAGTAACAAAGGGCCACCGCATTTTCTGGTTTGCTCCGGGTTTCCCTGTGCCTTAAGTGGGGGAGGGAGTAGGGAGTGTAACAGTCCTAATTTACTTTCCTGTCAGGCTAATGTGAAAATGAGGCTGCAGTGCTTTCTGCGTTACACAACCAGCATGCTGGGAGACGCCCCAGAAATGTGCTAGGGGGTAGGAGAAGGTTAACTGTGCGTTATTACTTTTCCCCTGTAGAGGATCCACCAAAGGAGAAGGAAGAGTTGATTTTTAAGTTGTTAAAAACACAAAACAGAACTCACTTTCATTCTGAATTAGCCAATTTGTGCTGCCTTGAGGAGCCCTGGTGGCTCAGTGACTCAAGCGCTCAGCTGCTAACTGGAAGGTCAGCGGTTTGAACCCGCCAGCCTGGTAGAAGAAAGATGTGGCAGTCTGCTTCCGTAAAGATTACAGCCTTGGAAATTCTATGGGGCAGTTCTGCTCTGTCCTATAGAGTCGCTGTGAGTCAGAATCTGTTCCACTACAGTGGGTTTGTTTTTTGTGGTAGTGTGTTGCAAACCACCTCAAAATCTCAGTGACTGAGGACATTTGTTTTTCTTGCTACTGGGTCTGCAAGTCAGCCTCAGCTGCCCTGATTTCAGCTGGGCCCACCTGGGGTGGCTGAGCCCGGCTGGACTCCAGGCTCAGGGTCAGATGCAACTCTGTTCCACTGTTTCTGTTCCTGGAGCCAGGATGAGAGAGCAATGGCTACCTGGGGGCATGCCCTTCTCCTGGCAGGGGGTGGAATGTTCCATAATTCTTACAATAACGTCCGTGTTACAGATGAGGACGCTGAGACACAGAAAGGTTAAGTGACTCACCCAAGAGCACACAGCCTGGTTCTGGAGGCAGTATAACCTCATGCACCTGTGATAAGAGCTACACGAGGTTCTGTGAGTACATACTAGGGGTACCCCTGACCAGAGAAGGTTACCCTGAGGAGGAAATGACTGAGCTAAAAGGTCTGAGGGAGGAGTGGGAGTTATCCAAGTGAAAGCAGGGAGGAAAGGGATGCCAGGCAGGGGGAACAGCAGGTGCTAAAGACCTTAGATGGGAGGGAAAGCTGAAAGGAGGTGAGTGCTGCCGGAGCACAAAGGGCAAGTGAGGGCACAGTTCAAAGTGACTCTAGTAGGGTCTTATAGGCCATAGCAACAATTTGATCTTTGTACTAAAAACAATGAGAAGCTATTGAAGTCTTGTATTGGTGAAGTTTTTTTTTTTTTTTTTTTAGCTACAAGAGGTACCTCGGAAGAAAGGCCTGGTGATCTACTTCTGAAAAATCAGCCATTGGAAATCCTGTGGAGCACAGTTCTATCCTGACACACATAGAGCCTCCATGAGTCAGAGTCAACTCCACAGGAACAGGTTTAAGTAACAAAATACCCAACTAGAAATTACAATAAGGACATTTATTATCTCACATAACAAGAAAACCAAAAACAGGGGGCAGAGTAGTTTGGGTAGTCAGTATTGCCATCAAGGATCCTTTTTGCTTCACTATCTTTAGCCTTTTGGACTTATCCTTAGGCTTGTTGCCTCATAGTCACAAGGTAGCTGCCTCAGTCCCAGGCATCACATATAAACATGACTATATCTAGCCAAAGAAAGCTATAATACCTTCTGGGCTTTCCTATTTACTAGGGAGGAGAACCTTTCCCAGAACTCCCCAATTAGACTTGCCCTTAGATCCCACTGGCCAGGAATAGATCACATGCCCAAGCCCTGGCTGAAGAGAAGCTGCGGAGTCAGTATGTAGCTTTGTAGCCTGTCTCATGGGAAGAGGTTTGTGCCAGTAAGGAGGGAGGGAGAGGGGAATGGCCCTTGGAGAGGGAGCCAACAGTGTCTGCAGTGAGGGTTTAGATTGACATCATTAGCTATGCATTCTGGAAAGGTTATTCTGGCTGAGTGATCTGCACATGCTCTGTTGGTTTTCTCTGCTGGTTACACCTTCCCCTGCCCTTTTCTACTGGATAATTCCTACTCACCATCCTTCAGGTCTCAGGTTAAGAATAATTTCTTCCTGGAAGCCACCTCTTACTTCTTTCACACTTGCTTGCTATATGTTTTCATATCACTCTGCATTTTGCCTATAATAACTTGAATCATGCTTTATTGTAATCATTTGTTAAACTCTAACTAGAAGCTTCAAGAGGGCAGGAACCAGACCATTTCTCGCTTGCTCACATATATCTCTGCACTTAGTCTAGTGCCTGGCATGTAGTATACACTGTATAAATACTTTTTGAATGAATGAACGTACAAACAATGAATAAAAGTCAGTTGTTGCCATTCCAATCTGGAAGATTTCTGACACTCTTACCCTCTGTACCAGAAATGCGCAGGGCCACAGGGACAGCAGTGTGCCAGGACTCATCATGCTGTCCTTGGCAAGGGGGCACGTCAAACCCCACAGGAGGCTACACAGGAAGGAACAGTCATCAGCTGATCCAGACTGGAATTTAACCCATGGGTCATGTCTCCTCACTGGAGACATCCACTTCTTGATGAAGAGTTACGAAGCGAGAATGGCATAGGTAATTGCCGCTCATTGTTGACAGTCCCCACCGTTACTGCACTGGTGCCTGATAACCACTTTTAACTTCCTTTTGGTCACTTCTATTACCAGCTCATTCTGTGACCTCCGCGGATGACGTCATGTGTTCAAGGCCAAGGACACAATATGCTTGTCCATGTCTAGTCTACTTTGTGACATTCCCTCTGTCTTATGACAGGGTTTCCTCAAAATGCTCTGTTAACATAAAAGCAGGAGCCACCTATGCAGTTATCACCTGTGGAGTGAAAACACTCAGGAGAGATTCTTGAGGAGGTAATAATGTTTTGAGAAGAGCACTAGACTTGAGAATTAAGAAACCGGGGTTTCTAGACCTGATTCTGCCAGTATTTGAGTTTGGAAGGGTCAGCAGGGGCCAGCAACCAAGAGCCTTTAAAATCTTGCTGAGGAGCTTGGATTTTATCCTATGTCCTGGGGTGTGACAAGGTCAGAGTAGAGATTTTGAAAGACCTGTTTGGCAAAAGCATGAAGAGTTGGTTGAAGGAGAAAACTTGGATTGGAGGTGAGGAGGTGAATTAGAATATCGTCCAGGTGAAAGGTGATAGGGGCATAGACTAGGACTGAAGCACTGGAGACGGGAAAAAAAGGGGATATATAGAGAGACTTTAAAAAGTAGAATTGACAGGAAAGACTTAAAGACAATTAATATGGGAAAAGAAGAAAGAAAGGGAAAAAGAGTAACAGATGAGTCTAAGGTCCAGAGGGCATCATTGTGTGAATATTGTGTGAATATTGTTCACGAAACGTTTTATAGCTGCATAAATGCATGTATGTATGGGTTGGCACCACCACCTGTTTTATTTCAAATACCAGCAAGGTCACTCATGGTGGACAGGTTTCAGCGGAGCTTCCAGACTAAGACAGACTAGGAAGAAAGGCCTGTCAATCTACTTCCTAAACTTCGCCAATGAAAACATGGAGCACAACATTGTCCAACTCACGTGCTTTGGACACATCATCAGGCAGGCTCAATCACTGGAGAAGGATATCGTGTGTGGCGAAGTAGAGGCCCAAGGAGGGCCTGGGAGACCCTCAGTGAGACGAATTAGCACAACAGCCACAAGGATGAGCCCGAACGTGCTGGCGATTGTAAGGATAATGCAGGACCCGGCAATGTTTCTTCCTATTGTACAAAAGGTCACCATGAGTTAGAGTCGACTCTGTGGCAGCTAACAACAACCATGGGTTGCAGACATTGTAAAATGTATTTCTTTCTAGGGCTGGTAAAAAAAGAGTTACAAAACGGACTAGATCAGTGTTTCCCAAATTTTAGCATTTGCATACTTCATTCACAATTTTTGTCATAGTCAAATAATACCGGCACCATTAATTACTTAGTATTGTTGCTTAAATGAAGTCACTTGCCGCTTAAGTTTTTTATTTCAAGATCATCCTAAAACACCATATATGGGAAATCATGGCTTTGATGTGTCTGTTATGTTTTTATACATATTGAAACAAATACAAGGCCATTAAAAAGAAAAATGTTTCTATGACAGCCTTAAATTATTCTTTCCCATGCCCGCATCTGTGTGCAAGCCCACTTAGTGAGCCCCTGGCCTGAGCGATAGCTATAGTCTCTAGAAGTACATATGTTTTTCTTTCTTTGCCTTTCTTTTGGTTTCTATTCAGATTGCATCAGTGTCCAGCCCTGGATGGCAGCCTGGTCTTTACGTCCATCTTCAGCAAAGCTTTGCCTTGCAGGTAGTAACCTTTACCGGAGCTTGAGTTAGAGGTTGTCATCCAAACAAATGGAAGCTGACTTGAAATGTCTTTTTAATTCAGGGTCTCAAATCCAAGCCTCTGAAGCTGCTACAAGAGCAGCCCAAGCCAGACAAGGCTGTGTCCCTGTCCTCGGCAGCCAATAGTACAAATGGGGCCTGTTGTGGTGGTGGTGTGCCGTCTAGTCGATTCTGATTTATAGCAACGCTATATGACAGAATAGAACTGCCCCACAGGGTTTCCTAGCCTGTACTCTTTGTGGGAGCAGATAGCCAGGTCTCTTCTCCCACAGAGCCACTTGTGGGTTCAAACCGCCAACCCAGTGGTCGAGCACCTAACCATTGCCCCGCCAGGGCTCCTAAATGGGGCCTAGGGATCTCCATTTGCTTCTCCAGTGTTCTCCCTGATGCCTTCCCAAGGGCGGTGGGTACAGGTCTGAACGTAGAGGCCCGTAATTTGGTCTTCTTATGTCCACATTTGATTTGTAAACACCCCTATATACTGTTTTCAAGGTGAGGTTGAATTAATTCTGTGCTAACTGGCAAGTCACATGACACAGTCTGAGCACAGTTTGAGTCTCAGTTTCCTTCCATGTAAAATGGGGGAGGAGGGTGAGGGCTTTAGGCTGGTGATCTCGAAGGTGTCTCCCAGCTCTAAATGCTACTTTCCTAAACAGTTTGGGGACAGTTGTATTTCTCCTTTGAACTCTTTCTCCAAATCTTTTGCCCATTTTTCTATAGGGTTGTTTATTCTTATATTTAAAAGTTATTACGGTCATTGTATGCAAAGGTTCTGTATATTGTATCTTATCTCTTTGTCATAAATATTGCAAATATTTTTCCCAGTGTTATTTCAACCTTGTTGGTGATATCTTTTGCTGAGGAGACATTTTAACTTAAAAAAAATATATATAGTCCAAATTGGCAATCATTTTCCTTGACAGTTTCTGCTTAAAAAAGAGCTTCCTTACTCCAAAATTATAAAAATGTTCGCTCAGTTTATCTTCTGGCATTTTAATGTCTTCATTTATTTCATATTTAAATCTTAGACCTTTTAACATGTATTTTCCATAAGGAGTGCCATAGAGATTCTCCTTTCTTTTCTTTTTCAAATGGATGCCTCATTTATTGAATACTCTTTCTCACAAGGATTTGAAATACATCACCTTGATGAATAAAAGCTATTGTTAATTACCCTACAACACATTCTAACTATTATACAAATGATATTATTTTTATTTATTTATGTTTAAAAACCATGGCAACAACATTTACTCCAAACCTCACTACAACTATTTTAACACATTTAAAACTTATCACATGCCCTAAGACAACCTTGTAACTTGAAACTAAAAACACTTTACCAAGGCCGCCTTTCAGCCTAACAATGGATGGGACTATAAAATAAACAGGAACACCCGTGAAGAATGTGCTTCTTAGAACAATCAACTATACGAGACCAAAAGGGCAACATTTGCCCAAAACCAAAGATGAGAAGGCAAGGAGGGACAGGGAAACCGGTCTAATGGAAACGGGAAACCAGGGAGGAAATGGAGAGAGAACTGACACATTGCGAGGACTGCAACCAATGTCACGGAGCAATTAATGTAAGAATCGTTGGTTGGAAAACTAATTTGCTATGTAAACTTTCACCTAAAGCACAATAAAATGTTTTTTTTAAAAAAACTTCTGTGGTACCTACAATGATTATCAACATGTAAACGCTCTAAGAAAGAACAAGCTTCTCTTTTCTATCATGGTGGGACCCTGGTTCTTGGATAGTAATTAGTCTGAGGAAAATATGAATCACAATTTAGAGAACTCGGTTTACATGATTTTGGGGAAACTAGGATTGGGAGCTAGGGAGGGTATTCCTGAGATCAGGGTTCCTGTGCAAAATTAGGAAGGTAGAGAAATTTTCTCCCCGGGTTGCCTCTTCTCTACTCCAAGTACCCACTGTTCTCTTGTTCTGCCCGCCTCACTTCATCTCTTAGAATCCACCCTCAGATCTTCCTTCACACTGAGGTGTTGATGACTGGTTACTGTCCAACACAGCTATTCTCATCAGCTTGTGAGGTATGTGGAAATTAACTTGTTACTAATAATAAGGTGCTGAAGTTTGAAATAATGTACTTTTTAATCAATTTGAGTTGACTCAAGGTTACCTCTAACGTGAATTCACCTGACTCTTATTTGCAGGTTTCTTCTGTGAGAGAGAAAAAGGTGTGCTGGTGATTGCCCGTAGCCCCTCTGCCACAGCCATTGGGATCTAATGATGGACTACCATTATGAGTAACTTGAGATAACATGGTTACTCTCATTTTCTTTTTAATGTTGTCCAAGGATAAATTTTTAATAACGTCACCAAAGCTATATTATAAGTGAGCCAGAATGATGCTGGGGACATTTTTGTTAGTAAAAATTATGACTACTTAATTGAGCACAAAGCGAAGACACAAATGAAGTGTATGCTGTTAATATTCACACTGAGTACTCACTAAATATTTGTTGAATGAACGAATGAATCTTTAAGGCCTATTAAAATTTGTGTTTATGTAGTTAATAAATGAAATAGGGGTTATTGACGCTTTTCTGAAATATTTACTCACTTTTGATATAACCTGTGGGTAAAGATCAATAGTTTTAAAAAATATTTTTCAAAATAAATGTCAATATTCTTTTCAAAGTTAAATTAGTAATACTTTTCATCATAAGATCATCTATTTTTTAGGAGCAGAACTTAAGTTCTAAATGATGAAATGAGGCAATAGTAACAAGAGAATAGTAATACTTGAAAGGTATAAACAACTGGCAACAGTCCTCCAAATTTTGAGTAGAATCCTTGGCCTCAGGAATATCTTATCCAATTACATAAAATACTTTTATGACTACCATACCAGTTGCCGTGGAGTCGATTCTAACTCATGGTGATCCTATGTGTGTCAGAGTAGAACTGTGCTCCATTGAGTTTTCAACGGCTAATTTTTCAGAAGTAGATCCCCAGGCCTTTCTCCCAGTTGCCTCTAGGTGGACTCGAGGCTCCAACCTTTCGGTTAGCGGCCAAGCGTGTCAACCTTTTGCATTACACAGGAACTCCTTGAGTACCATATCTACTGAAAAAATATCTTCAGTAGTGTTTGTCTTATTTCTTTGCCCACTCCCCTAAAGTTATTTTGTTTGTTAAACAAAACTGAGTTTGCTAAGGGCAATAAGCAGGTCCTGCAATTGTCATCCAAAGTGAGGAAAAAGTTTTTGAGGAACAAAAATTGAGACTTGTTGCTCTAAGTGAATATTTCCAATGCGCTTGCATGCACATGCACACTTGCAGTCTCTCTCTCTCTCACACACACACACATACACACACACATACACACACACACACACACACACAAGATTTGGAACCTTAAGCGAGAGGAAGATGACCCCAAGAGTAAAATTCAGACAATAGCCAACAGGGTGACCCCCTGAAGCCACACCCATGGGCAGCCCACCTCTTGTCCGCTTGTAACTTCAGTCCTGCTAATCTGATCTGTGTTTCTGTGTCTGATTGCTGTGAGAAGACTGGAGTTGGGACACTTACTGGGAGCTACTGACCGGAAGTGTTGATTTTACCAGTTGAGTGAAATACAGACAATTCCTCACTCTCTAGCCTGCCCACCTTAGTCTTCTCCTTCCATCAAAAGAGAGGTTAATTGCTATCTTGGTTCTCCCTGGCTCCCGTGAGACATCAAGTATTCAACTCAGGTCGACTTCCAGGGGACTCATTGATTTGGGATTTCAGTTTCTACTGCCCTAGCACAGTTCTCCCAGGAACAAAAAGTTTTCAGTCCTTTTAAATTCATCTAAGGACACAAACTATGGAGAAGAGTCGAGGATATAAACCATGTGAGTAATAAAAACAAAGCACTAATTGCATCTAGTGGGCATAGAGTTTCAGTGACTTCATCTTAGCTAAATATAGGCGAACACTTGGTGTGCTATGTGCGCCAGGGAGAACCATGATGCAATTTTCCCCTCCCCTGATGGAAGGGGGAGGACCAGAGTCAGAAAGCAAGAATAGGATTGCCTAATAAATGGTCGCTTGTAATGGTTTCCAATTCCACTCCCTTATAAGGCTTATACACACACGCACACACACTGAATGACAAAGCAAACATTACCACACAACTTAAAAAAAACATATATATTCAACTTCTGACTGTAGTTAAAGATAGTCTTTATTTTTAAATGTGTTTGTTTCCATACTTTCTTTTAAACCTTTATTACATAAGAAATTCACACTCGTTATAAAAAATTTAGAAATAAGAGTAGCTACCCGTTCTTACTGAGCATTTAACACATGCCAGGCACTTTTTGCTGCAGAGATTTTACATTATCAACTCATTTAATCCTTACAATAACTCCCTGAGCTAGGTACATTTAATACCTCTGTTTTACTGAAAAAGAACCAGGTATGAGTTAAGTAACTTGCTCAAGGTCACCTAGCTAGAAAGATGAAGACTGGGAACTAAATTAGTTTGTCTGGTATCAAATTTCATGCTCTTAAACTCTAGACCAGGGCTGTTCAACAGAAATATACTGGAGCCAAATATGTAATCTTAAATTTTCTAGTAACACATTTTAAAAAAGTAAGAAGAAGCAGGTGAAATTAATCTTGATAATGTTTTATTTAACCCAACATATCCATAATATTATTGTTTCAACATTTAATCAATATAAAAACTAACTAATGAGATATTTCATATTTTTCTTTCCTAGTAAGTCTTCAAAATTCAGTGTATATTTTATACTTACAGCACATCTCAATTCAGTCTAGCCACATTTCATGTGGTCAATAGTCTCACATGGCTAGTAGCTACCATATTAGACAGCACAGATATGGAACATTTCTATCATTGTCATAGACAGTTCATTTGAACAGTGCTGCCCTTGTGGTTAAGAACTTGGCTGCTAATCAAAAGATAGTCAGTTCGAATCCACCAGTCTCTCCTTGGAAACCCTATAGGCAGTTCTACTCTGTCCTATAGAGTCACTATGAGTCAGAATCTACTCAGTGGCAATGGGCTTTTTTCAACAGCTCTAGATTAAAGGAGCCCTGGTGGTGTCGTTACGCACTCAGCTGCCAACCAGGTCGGAGGTTTTCGAACCCCCAGCAGCTCTGTGAAAGAAAAGACCTGGCAATCTGCTCCCATAAAGATTATAGCCTAGGAAACCCTATGGGGCAGTTATACTTTGTCATATAGAGTCACTATGAGTCAGAATTGACTCAGTGGCACACAACAACAAGAACAACAGCTCTAGATTATTCTGATAGGCAAAAAGAAAGAGTCACTTATAATCTCCCCATCTATTTCAATGCACTATATCCTTCCAAACTGCTTTCTGTGCATGTATATACTCATGTATATTTTCACATAGATGGAATCATATTACAAATGTAGTTTTAATTAAATTTTCTTTTTCAATGAAAGTATGTGACTCTCCAGCGGTCTTGCCTCCCTGTGTGTATGTGAGGCAGCTTTGATGTTATGAAAACAACACAGGATTTGCAGACAGAGGGCTCCACCATTTCCCACCTGTGTGATATTGGACAAACTCTTTTCTGACCCTTGGTTATCTCATGTGAGGATGTCTTAGTCAAGATTCTCTAGCGAAACAGAACCAGTGAGATATAGATGATGATGATAGATAGACAGACAGACAGACACAGAGATTTACTTCAAGGAATTGTCTCATGCAATTATGGGGGGCTGTCCTGTCCCAAATCTGTAGGTCAAGCAATAGGCTGGAGACTCCTGCAGGCTTGCATCCCAAAATTCATAGACTGGGCAACAAGAAGAGTGAAATGAGAATTCTGCCAAAATATCTATTTATAGTTTGGAAACAGAACACACTTGAAGGAAATTCCCTTTTTGGTCTTAAAGGCTTTAACTGATTGACTGAGACCCATCCATATTATGGAAGATAACCTGCTTTACAAAAGACCAAATATTTTAACCACATGTAACTACTCCATAACAGCAACTGAACTAGTGTTTGGCCAAACAACCGGGCATCATCGCCTAGCCAGAAAATGAACCACCTCAGAGGATGAAACAAGGTAATGTATGTGAAAAGTGACTTAAAAACTAAGACTCTTTTAAGAAGCACAACTGGTTCTTCTTATAACATGGACAATATATTCATACATGTTTTGTGTGTGTGTGTGTGTGTGTGTGTGTGAGTGCATGTACTGAGAGATCAAAATAAAGAGATTTCAGTCAATGAGCAAATCAAAGAGTCTAGTTTTGTACTCCCAACCCAGGCAAAGCTTTTGTTGTTCAGTGATAATTGTAGCATTTTTTTCAATGTGAATGGATTTTCTCTTGCTCTTTCTCTCTCTCTCTCTTTTTGCAGATAAATTTTGACACGTTCTCTCCCAGACCTGGCAGGAGTTGCTGCACGAGGAAGAAGTCCAATTACAGGGAAGAGCTATCTCTCCTTTGCCTTTACTTGATGTGTTGTCCTGTCTGCAGAGAAAGAAAGCTTCACCGATGACCAGAAGAAGCAAATTCTAGGTCCAGAATGAGAAGAGTCTTCGGGGACAACTTGAAGCTACCATGGCTCTTTGCTCTCCCTAAGTCAAGAGCACATTTCAACTGTGGGGGCAGAAAACAATCATGATTCTCCATCTCTACAGAAGGACAACCCCACACACCTTCCAATCCAAAATGAATCCATGAAAATCTGAATGTTCATTTGTTGTTGTTAGTTGCCATTGAGTCAGCCCCTGACTCATGGTGACCCCATGCACAACAGAAAGGTGCCATCCCCATGATCAGTTGGGGATCAGACCTTTGTGATCCATAGGGTTTCTGAAACCTGTTCAGCATCATAACACACAAACCTCTGCTGACAGACAGGTGGTGTCTGCAAAGGAGGTGCATTGACTGGGAATCACACTAGGTCTCCCACATTGAAGGCCAGAATTCTACCACTGAACCACCAATGCCTGAATTTCACTGGGTCCAGTGAAGTGTGTTGTCAAGCACTAAGGCACTGTTGGTTTTATATATATTCTCAAGTGGACAAATGACTGTGGTTTCAGAGGTAGACATCAGAAAAATTGCCCAAAAGAACAAGTTGAGCACGGGCTTCTAGACAATGAGAAACACCTTCAGTGATGACTTGGCATCATCACGTGTTGTGGGAGGCATGTGCGCTCTGCCAGGCCTGGCACCTCCACCCCAGTGCTCTGTTCTGCAGTGTGCCTCCTTCTCCCCATTCTCACACTTCCAAGGGAAAGGGCACTATTTCCCCCTTGGTATCCTCTGTTCATATGTGTGTGTGAGAGACCCTTACAAAAACAAGTGGCACATATCCTCAGGTCTACCCTTTATTCAAACTGTATTCTATCTTCCTTCAAAATTACCTCTGTGCAATTCCATCTATTAACAAATATTCATTTGACTCTTACCATTGAGAAGCATGAGTCCCTTGGATACTGTGCTCCGAGCTACAGACACAAGGGTAAGATTCAATTTTGTCTATTGATTTCAATGCATTCATTCTGAATTTGTTAATTAAAAAAATATTCACTGAGTATCTAGACTACCATGCTGCCAACAATGTCCTAGGCCACTGTTGTGGTGGTTTGTGCTGTGTCAACTTGGTTAAACCGGGGTTTCCCAGAATTCCCTTCCCTGCATGGTTCTGGGTTAGAGTTGGGCAAAAAAACAATCTGCATGAAATTTGGAAGGTGAAAAGACCTCTGAGGGTCTTTTCATGGTTACATGTGATGAGTAGCAGACACAGCCTGGCAGTTTCCAGCTTGTCCTCACTCTCAACTCCATGTCCAGCTCTTCTTCCCAGTCTGGCCCTGCTGACCAACAGTGGTCCAAGCCCACCACCAGACACTTGGCTGTGGAGCCACAAAATGGGTAGTTACACAGAGAAAACAGCTTCCCATAGATGTCTCCACTTCCCATAGATTCTCCACTTCCCATAGATGGACAGGTTGATGACTCTTTCTCTGATACTCTAACTTCCCCATCTGAATCTTAACTCCCCCAGCTCCTTGTGTGAGGTCAAACTCCTATAATAAATCCCTTATCCCATAATACTCACAGTGACTCTGCTCCCCTGACTGATACAAAAGAGTCATAGAGGTAAGTACAAGGTGCATGAGAATGAATGCAGAGTAATTTAGTAGTAGACTAAAATGAAAATTCACAGTACACAATACTGGGGAAGTCAGCACAACCTGATCAAGGCAAAGTAATAGAAGCTACATAGACATATCCAAACTCCCTGAGGGACTGAGTTACTAGGCTGAGGGCTGGGCATCATTGTCCTGGGGGACATCTAGCTCAATTGGCACAATATAGTTTATAAAGAAAATGTTCTACATCCTACTTTGGTAAGCAGCGTCTGGGCTCTTAAAAGCTTGTGAGCAGCCATTTGCGATATGCCTACTGGTCCCACCCCATCTGGAGCAAAGGAGAATGCAGAAAACCAAAGGCACAAAGGAAAGATTAGTCCAAAGGACTAATGGACCACGATGACCACAGCCTCCACCAGAGTGAGTCCAGCACATTAGAGGTGCCCAGCTACCACCACAGACTGTTCTGACAGGGATCACAATAGAGGATCCCCAACAGAGCTGGAGAAAAATCTAGAACAAAATTCTAACTCAAAAAAAAAAAACAAAAAAAAGACCAGACTTACTGGTCTGACAGAGTCTGGAGAAACCTGAGAGTATAGCCCCCGGACACCCTTTTAACTCAGTACTGAAGTCACTCCTGAGGTTCACCCTTCAGCCAAAGATTAGACAGGCCTATAAAACACATAGTTCAACCATGTATATGAGACTAAATGGGAACACCAGCCAGGAGCAAGGAAGAGAAGGCAGGAGGGGACAGGAAAGCTTGACGAATGGAAATGGGGAACCCAAGGTCAAGAAGGGGAGAGTGTTGACACGTCACAGCATTGGCAACCATGGTCACAAAACAATATATGTATTAATTGTTTAGTGAGAAACTAATTTGCTCTGAAAACTTTCACCTAAAGCACATTAAAAAAATAAAAAGAAGAGGTGAGGACTTGAAGGATTAGTAGGGTTCACAATCTAAAGAGGCATATACAAATATGGACATCTACAGAGTAAATTATAATACAGCACATTTATAACAGATCTTTACAAAGTATTACAAAACTTCAGTGGAGGGAGCAGTGAATCCTATAGGCAGCCTTGTTGTTGTTAGCTGCCGTTGAGTTGATTCCAACTCATGACAACCCCATATGGGATGAGTAGAAATGCTTCATAGGGTTTTCAAGGCTGTGATCTTTCAGAAACAGATCACCAGGCCTCTTTCAGGGCACCTCTAGGTGGGTTTGAACTGTCAACTTTTAGGTTAGGAATCCAGTGCTTAACAATTTGTGCCATCCAGGGACTCCATAAGGAGATTGTTGTTGTTGTTGTTAGGTGCCATCTAATAAGTTCTGACTCATAGCAACCCTATGTACAACAGAACAAAACACTACCTGGTCCCACGCCATCTTCACAATCATTGTTATGCTTCAGCCCATTGTGGCAGCCACTGTGTCAATCCATCTCGTTGAGGGTCTTCCTCTTTTTCGATGGCCGCCACTTCACCAAGCATGATGTCCTTCTCCAGGGACTGATCCCTCCTGATAACATGCCCAGAGTAAGTAAGATATAGCCTTGCCATCCTTGCTTCTAAGGAACATTTTGGCTGTACTTCTTCCAAGACAGATTTGTTCTTTCTTTTGGCATTCCATGGTATATTCAATATTCTTCACCAACACCATAATTTAAAGGCATCAATTCTTCTTTGGTCTTCCTTATTCATTGTCTAGCTTTTGCATGCATATGAGGTTGTTGAAAACACCATGGCTTGGTCAGACACACTCTACTCTTCAAGGTGACATCTTTGCTTTTTAATACTTGAAAGGGGTCTTTTGCAACAGATTTGCCCAGTGCAATGCATCGTTTGATTTCTTGACTGCTGCTTCCATGGGTGTTGATTGTGGATCCAAGTAGAATGAAATCTTTGACAATTTCAGTCCTTTCTCGGTTTACCATGATGTTGCTTACTGGTCCAGTTGTGAGGATTTTGTTTTCTTTATGTTGAGGTATAATCCATATTGAAGGCTGTGGTCTTTGATCTTCATCATAAGTGCTTCAAGTTCTCTTCACTTTCACCAAGCAAGGTTGTGTCATCTGCATAACGGCAGATTAGAGAAGTTAAAAAGAAGATTTTATTAAAAAACCAAATTGGGTCTTGAAAGGAGAAACGGGAGAGAAAGTCATTCTAGGCAGACAGAGCAGCATGCCTAAAGGATGGAAGCCTTAGAGTGAGGATCCAGGAGTGAGGAGTATTCAGATGTCTCTGGAGGCGGGGGTAATGGATGAGCCAGTTTGTGAAAATTCTGGGAGTTTTAACTTTACTTGGTAGGCAATAGGGAGTTCCAGCAATGCTTTAAGCAGGGGAGGGACATGCTCAAACCTGCTTTTCTAACAAATCATAAAAACAAACCTGAAAGAATAAAACCGTTTTCAAGTAATTCAGCATGCATCTCAGAACAAAGCCCAAGATGATACATAAGAATACAAAAAATATCTAACACATAACAATGTGAAACTCACGTGTCTGTCATCCAAGCAAAGATGTCTAGGCATGCAAAGAAGCAGGAAAACACAACCCAGAAAAGTTAGAATATCAATAAATCAAATCCAACCCAGAAATGTTAGAATTAGTGGAGGATACTGAAACCATTACTATAGCTCTATTCCATATTTTCAAAAAGTTAATTAGAGACATGGAAGAAATAAAGAGACCCAGATCACACTTCTAGAGATGAAAGCTACAATATCTGAGATGAAAAATATACCGGATGAGAATAATGACAGATTAGACATTATAGAAGACATTATAGAGAAAAAAGGATTAAGAAATAACAACAAATAAAAAGAGTATCAGTGAACTTTGGACAATTTCAAACAGCCCTACAGTCCCGGGGGTGAGGGACATAACAAATATTAGAAGAAAATTTCCCAAATTTGATGAAAACTATAAACCCAGATCTAAGTAGCTCAACAATTCCCAAACACAAGAAGCATGAAGAAAACTACACCTAGAATCTTTCAAGTCACCTGAGTGTGCAATTATATACTCTCTCTATATGTAAGGCTGGACTTGAATAAAAAATAATATAAAATATGACATCTACTAGCAGATGAAGCCTTAGGGCTCTCCTGATTATCTTTACAGGTATTTTTGAAGAGTTAAGAAAACGCAAAGCAGCCTCTGTCCTCAAGTAGGTTCTAAGGAGGCACAATGTTTAAGAGCTCAGCTGCTAACCAAAAAGTTAGCAGTTCGCATCTACCAGCCCCTCCTTGGAAACCCTATGGGGCAGTTCTATTCTGTCCTACAGAGTCACTATGAGTTGGAATTGACTCGACAGCAACACGTTTGGTTTATGTGATCCATTTACATAAAGTTTAAGAACAAACAAAACTAACAGGTGATAAGAGAATCTTCTGGGTGCTGGAAATGTTTGGTATCTTGATCTGACAGCTATGCAGGTAATATAGATAGACAGACAGACAGATGGATAGATAGATCCATCAAACTATATACTTAAGTGTAGTAAAAAAAAATCCAATAACTAACAAAAAATTAAAGGAAAGGAAAAGTAGAGAAAAGGAAAGAAAGAAGTGCTATAGGAATACAAAGGCGGGAGAGACCATTCTGACCTAACATGACAAGAGCAGTCTTCATGGAAGTCATAGGCTTGTGCTGGCCTTTGGAGGGTGGTTGGAATCTACAGAGACGAAGAGAAGAATTAAGCAAAGTTATGGCAGAGGAAATGCAGAAAGCATGGCCAAGGGATAATGTTTTTTTTCCATTAAGGATGCACTTTTGCCCAGGAAACAGGAATAAATACAGCACATTAGGAGCAAAGTAGAGTAGTAATGAGCACAGGCTTTGGAGTCGATATTTGTGGGTTTGAATCCTGGCTCTGATGCTTTCTGGCATAGGTAAGTGCTCTCAACCTGCCTTCTCATTTATGAAGTGGAACTAATGCCTCCTTCATAGGGCTGTGAAGAGAATTAAATGCAATAATGCGTGTGATGTGCTTAGCACAATGCCAGGCACACAGAGTAAGCACTCAATAAATGGGAGCCCTTGCTACTATTGCTATAATTGCCAATCTGGGCCAGGCCACCTGGTCACCTTAATTTGAGGGTGGTTCTGCCCAAGGGAAGAGGAATGGGCGGATGATCTCTTTGGGTCCTTTCAAATCATCAAATCTATAGACTACCTAATAAAATCCAAATGACCAAATCAGAGCAAATGGATGACCAAGGTTCCACGCCTCCAAGCTGTGCTGATATTATGATTTTCCTCCAGTCTCCTATTGCAGTGCCCCATAGTCTAGTCCTTGATCAGTCCTTCCTATACTCCCTGGTCATTCCAGCACACA
>NW_004443941.1:18291754-18299092 GCF_000243295.1 Trichechus manatus latirostris
CATCTCTGTTCCAGATAGGAAGGCATTGGGCAGCCCATGCTCGGAATGATCTTACATGTAGCTCGTCCCACACACATTTACATAGAATCCACAGGTTGGCAGAGAAACTTCTTGGTCTGTCTGTGTTGTCTTCCTCCTTGATAGCCTTTCAGTCCTTTTACCTCCTTTTGATCTCATCTCTGGGGTCTTACTTCTTGTGAAGTTATAATTCCTTCCATGTCAGGCAGTTTCTCTCTAGAGCTGCACTGTCCAGTACTAGCGACTAGTCACACGTGGTTGTTTAAATTTAGATTAATTAAAATTAAATAAAATTTAAAATTCAGTTCCTCAGTCACACTGGCAACATTTCAAGTCCTCAGTAGGCACATGTGTATCACACATGTATTATACAGCACAGATAAAGAACAGCTCCATCTTGGCAGAAAGCCCTATTGAACAGCACTGCTCTAGAGGAATCCTGGGAAGTGGAGAATGGGACTGGGGAAAGAGGACGTCATAGTGGGCTGCTTTCCCTAAAATTATTTGACCTTCTGCAGTGATGGGGACTCCTCCTGTAGGCTCACCCATCATCTGTGCGAATGGCCCACGCCTCAAGCTGTGCAGTGCACAGCCTGCACACCTGTACCGTAGCCCTGTACCCAACTAGGCCAGAAATGTCTGTCTCCCTGTGTATGCATACCACCCTGGTATGCAGCCAACTCCAAGAAGAAGAAACAGGAAGGGGGGGGAACCCTTCCCATCACAACTGTTTGCTAAAGCGACTGACTACTAACCAAAAGGTTGAAAGGTCAGCAGTTCGAAACCACTAGCAGCTCCTTGGAAGAAAGATGTGGCAGTCAGCTTCCATAGAGATTTACAGGTTTGGAAACCCTATGGGGTTGCTGTGAATCAGAATGGACTCCACGGCAGTGGGTTTTTTTTTTTTTTTTTTTTTTTTGGTTGATTAGCTAGACTATAAACTCCATGAGGGCAGCCCACACATCTTCTCCATTCATGTTCCCTACACGAGAACATCTAGCATGGGACTGTGCACGCAGCAGGCATGCAGCCAAGATTTGTGGTTGAAATGTTCATCGCTGAGTTTGGTGGCCTCTATACCCTCAAATCCCTCTGGAGGGCGTGTTCTCTCCGTATTGACCTCTGCTCTGCCCTCCAAGGTTGGCCTTGGGACAAACAGTCGGTGTCTATGCTGTACTTTGGAATCTTCACGACCTCTTCTCTAAGCTCGTATTGCACTATACTCCTGCCACTGGGAAAACAATTATCACTTGTCTTAAATGTTATAGTGTGTGTGTCTGCCTGCCCCAGTGGAGTGTGAAAACTTGATGCAATGCTGGCACATTCGAAAGCACTCAACAGTTTAATTTGTTCGTGAAAAACAAACAAACATGCTAATGGAGAAATTCTTTTCAGGTAGGAGGTAGAAGCTGGCAGCTAGGGAAATGAGGACAGCTAGAACAAGACACTGCAAAGCATTACAAATTGTGGGGGTTAGGGGAGAGGCTGGGCCCTAGGCCCTGGGTGCCCGTGGTTCCCATTCCCTGTACCTCCAAGGCCAAAAAACCAAACCAGTGGCCATCAAGTCAATTCCGACTCATGACGATCCCATGTGTTGCAGAGTAGAACTGCACTCCACTGGGTTTTCAAGGCTGTGACCTTTCAGAAGCAGATTGCCAGGCCTTTCTTCTGACACACCTCTGGGTGGATTTGAACTGCCGAAGTCTCCCTTAAACTTAGCCAGACCTGATGCAGCCCTTCCCAGCCCCCCAGGAAAAAGAAATATGTGTCTGCTTTCAAGTTTACTTGTTCTAATCTTTGTCCCAGGAGGCAAAACAAAATTATAGCTACAAAAAATGCCTACACATCAATGATCTGTTTTGTAATTGAAAATGCCCAACAACTTTTCTGTACTTTGGATTTTGATTCACAATAAAACTTTTCCCTGGAAGTCAATGTTGACTTCTCACCATCTCCGCGTCAATATACTTTAATGAATCTCGATGTGACCTCTCCTTTCTCTACTCCTTTTACTCAACAAGCCCCACCCCATACATACACATTCACATTCAGCCCCTTTCTAGCTGGTTAATGAGAGCATTTTGCTTTTTTCCTTTGAAACGCTCAGATGCCAATCTGACAGCTATGTTGTTCTTACGGTAACATCTGTTTTCAGCAGGGACCAGAAGCACCTGGCAAAAACTTCCATGTTGCTTCAGTTTTGAAGTAGATCATGTGCTTTGCTTGAGGCCACCTCTGCCCACTGGGGAGGAGGGAAGAGGAGGGAAGAGGAGGGGAGGGAAAGGAGGGGAGGAGATCTTTCAGGTTGGATAATATTCTGTTGTGATCCAAAGGTTTTCACTGGCTAATTTTCGGAAGTAGATCATCAGGCCTTTTTCTTCCTAGTCTGTATTAGTCTGGAAGCTGCTCTGAAATCCATTCACTGTGAGTGATCCTGCTGGTATTTCAAATACCAATGGCATAGCTTCCAGCATCACAGCAACATGGAAGACACCACAGTACAACAAACTGACAGATGGTATGGGCACAATATTATAACATCTGTATGTTACCTGTGGCCCCCCTTGACTGTGAGCTCCAAGGGGACAGGTTCCATGTTTGAGTTTCACTTTCCCAGCACCGTATACTGTGCCTGGCACATAATAGTTCCTTAATGAATATTCACTGAGTGGATAAATAAACGTGCCTGGATGGACAGATGAGTGTCCTGGGAACAGACTCCACCTCCCTCATGTGTTGCCAAGGACTTGCCCTGCCCAGGCCCTACCATCTGCCTAACTCCAGACAAGCTTCCTCTAGAAAGTGTTCCATAGATCACAAAGGACCCTGAGAAAATGAATGATTCGTGCAGCCCATTCCTGAGCCTGGATGTGTACCTCAGCGCACACGTCATTTTCTATAGACGGAAGTCAAAGTTTGGAGTCTATGTGCCCATCTCAGAATCTGTAGATGTCACCGTAGGACACAAGCGCCCTATTAACATGAATGGGGCTTCCAGGCTCCTGGGGAAAATTGTAAAGTTGATTTTTGGGCCAATGGTCAGATTCCACTGGACAAAGATGGGGGGATGCAGACTGTCTTTCAGTCCCTGAGGCATGTGCTCTAGAGAAACCGAGAACTCGGCCTGATGCTGGAGCATGACAGAGGCCAGGTACTCTGCTTTAGGTAAAGGTGGGCAGCACAGGTCATGCTATGCTTGGTGGTTTCCCGGGAGGCATGGTGCAGTCTCCACAGAGAGGAAGAGGGGAACTTCAAAGGGCAGAGCTACTTTTTTGTTGTTTTTTTTTAATATCTTATGCAACTATTAACTTTTAAACAATAGATGATCTGTTTTTTTATTTATTACAGTTATGTATCATTATTTTTATTATGTGCTGTCATTTGAGACTTTGAAAGATAAGATAGACTAGTGACTTACATAAACATATTACAATGCCATTTTGAAGGTAAAATTCACATTTATGTCACACAATTTGGAATGAGACTATTTCTCTTACATGTTTTTGTTTCTGATTTTTTTTAACTCCCCATTCTCCCTTGCTTCCATCTCTGGTAACCACTAATCTACTTTAGTCTTTATGCATTTGCCTGTTCTAAATATTTCATAGAAGTGAGATCATACAATATTTGTCCTTTTGTATCTGGCTTATTTCACTATTATGGATTGAATCGTATCCCCCACAAATGTGTGTCAACTTGGCTAGGCCATGATTCCCAGTATTGTGTAATTGCCCACCATTTTGTCATCTGATGTGATTTTCCTATGTGTTTTAAATCTTACCTCTATGATGTTAATGATGTGGGATCAGAGGCAGTTATGTTAATGAGGCAGGACTCAATCTACAAGATTAGGTTGTATCTTGAGCCAATCTCTTTTGAGATATAAAAGACAGAAACAAGCAGAGAGACAGGGAGGCCTCATTACCACCAAGCAAGAAGAGCCAGGAGGGTCTGTCCTTTGGACCTGGGGTCCTTGTGCTGAGAAGCTCCTAAACCAGGGGAAGATTGATGACAAGGACATTTCCCCAGTGCTGATAGAGACAGAAAGCCTTCCCCGGAAGCTGGCACCCTGAATTCGGACTTCTAGCCTCCTAGACTGTGAAAGAATAAATTTATCTTTGGTAAAGCCATCCATTTGTGGTATTTCTGTTACAGCAGCACTAGATAACTAAGACATTCGCTCAGCATAATGTTTTCAAGATTCATCCATGTACAGGATTTCATTTCTCTTTATGGCTAAACAGCATTCCATTGTACGTATGTACCACATTTCATTTATCCATTAAATGTTGATGGACATTGGAGTTGTTGTTTGAGTAGTTTCCACCCTTTGACTATTGTGAATAATGCTGTGAAGAACATCGGTGTTTATACCTAGGTAGAGAATAATATACAACTGTATATCTAGGAATTGCTGGATCATATGGAATTCTGTTTAACTTTTCGAGGAACTGACAAACTTTTCCACAGCGGCTGTACCGATTTACGTTCCCACCAGCAATACACCAGTGTTTCAATTTCTCCACATCCTTGTCAACACTTGTTGTTTTCTTTCTTTTAAACAACAGTCATCCTAGCAGGTGTGAAGTGGTATCTTATTGTGGTTTTGGTTTGCAGTTCCTTAATTACTAATGACAGGAGCCCAGTGGTGCAGTGGTTAAGCCCTAACTGAAAGGTCAGTGGTTCGAACCTACAAGCAGCTCCATGGGAGACAGATGTGGTAGTCAGCTTCCGTAAAGATTTACAGCCTTGGAAACCTTAAGGGACAGCTCTTAAAGGGTTTGTCTTACAGGGTCAGTACGAGTCAGAATTGACTCAATGGCACACAACAACTAATGATGTTGAACATCTTTTCATGTGCTTATTTGCTATTTGTACACCTTCTTTGGAGAAATGTCTATTCAAGTCCTTTGTCCATTTTTAACTCAGTTGCTTGTCTTTTTGTTGTTGAGTTTAAGAGTTCTTTATATATTCTGCATATTAAACCCTTATTGGATATATGGTTTCCAAATATTTTTGCTCATTTTGTGGATTGTCTTTTCACTTTCTTGATAATATTACTTGATGTACAAAAGCTTTAAATTATGAAGTCTAATTTATCTATTTTTTTCTTTTGTTGCTTATGCTTTTAGTGTCATATCTCAGAATCCATTGCCAAAAACAAGGTCATAAAACTTTATCCCTATGTTTTTTTCTAAGAGTTTTATGGTTTTAGCTGTTATATTTAAGCTTTTGATCCATTTTGAGTTAATTTTCCTACATGGTGTGAGGTATGGGTCCAAGTTCATTCTTTAGCATGTGGAAATCGAGTTGTCCCAGCACTATTTGTTGAAGAGATGATTCTTTCCCCATTGAATGGGACTTGGCACCCTTGTTGAAAATCAATTGGCCATAAATGTATGAATCAGAGCTACTTTTAGAGTCAAAAGAGATACAATCACAAGACGCCAAGCCTTCCAAGGTTGACTGAAAGGCACATTAGGAACTCTTCTTTCCATTTGAGGTACTAATCATAGCAGTGGTTGCGGCTAACCCTTATTTAGAGCTGATAACCTGCCCACTCCTGTTCTCAGTGCTTTACCACCCCCTGTGATGAATCAGGTCCTATGGTTACCCTCATTTTACAGAGGAGGACAATGAGGCATGGATACCTTAGGTAACTAACCGAGGGTCACTAGGAGATGGAGAAACAGGGATTCGAACCCACGCATTCTGACTTCAGAGCTTGTAGACTTAGCTGAGATCCTCGGTAGGAGCAGAAGGGCTGTTCATCAGTGCTGATAACTGGAATGGCGATGCAGTGGGGACAAAGGCTGGTTGGCAGTGGTTTCCACGTTGTATTCCCTTATTCAGTACTCATTAAGCATTTCTGTGCTGTGCGTCCCCTACTGAGTCCAGTATCGGGTATGTGGAGGAAAGTAGAATCCTGTGCCTGGCCTTGAGAGGCTCTCAGGCTCCTGTAGCGAGGCTGTAATGGCTGCGATGTGGGAGCCCAGATGGGAAGCCCTACCCCCTGCCTGGGGAGGATTTATGCGGAAGGAGGCATTCGAGGGGGTCCGGAAGGTTGAGAGCCATGATTGGGGGTTATCTCCCTGCTCCCCAATTCTGTCCAGGAAATACTGGAAGGCAGGCCAAGGACCATGTTGTACTAATCTTTGTGTCCCTGGTGCCAGCCCAGTGAATGGCATACAGTAAGTGTTCAATAAATGTATGTGGGATAAACGAACCTGGGAACTGATTAAACAGAACTGATTATTAAGAACTCTAATTTGGGAGCAGAGGCAGACAAAGCAAACTTTTTATTTCTCATAACCCTTGCCTTTGTGAATATAATCTTGTAACGACCAACCTCCAGGTAGATCCAGGTAGAAGTAAAAACTGGAGTAGTTCAGAACAGAAAGAAACCCTGTACATCAAACTTTTCACCAGGACTGAAGAGGTCTGCTCGATATCTCCACTCTCTGTGCTGGTCCTCTCTGCTGTCTGGAAGTGCTGAGGGCAGAAAGCTTGGTTCATGGTAAGGTCTCTGATGGTAAAGGCCCTCATGAAACAGAGCAGGAAGGCAACTTCCTGGAGAAAGTTAGCAATGCCTGCAATCACGTAATATACATCACTCCAGAAACCCTCCAAACACTGCAGATTATATGGTTTATGACACTACTCCAGCTTCCAGCCAGTAGAGAGGGTCCTGCATGGTCTTATTACCCACCCCAGATCACCTTTGGGCTGCCTCAGGGTGGAGGTGTGTGTGATGAAACCTCAGAGCCAAGCTGTCGGCTTTTAATGTCACTTTGCCACCAGTACCACCTAAGGGGACTATGAAAAGCTTTTCTTTTCACTCGTTGATTATCGTTACACTAAAATTTTCACATCCAGAGTGGAAATAAAAAAAGGAAAGGGAAACCTAAATACTTAACAAAAGACAGGTTAAATAGATTATGGCACTCCCATACAATGAACTAGTTAGCAGCTGTTAAAAATGACAGCGCAGGTTTTTACTGACCTGAAGAGATAGTCAGGACATACTAATAAGCGGAAAAATAAACTATAAAACAACATATATATATATATACACACACACATGTGAATAGCCATATACACAGAAAAAGAAAGCATCGGAAGATATAGATCAAAACTTTAAATGCTGATTGTTTCCAGGCCGTATCAGGGATTTTTTAAAAAATTTTTTTATTGCACTTCAGACGAAGGTTTACGGAACAAGTAGTTTCTCATTAAACAGTACACATACTGTTTTATGACATTGATTAACAACCCCACGACATGTCAACACTCTCCCTTCTCGACCTTGGGTTCCCTATT
>NW_004443941.1:18300035-18325801 GCF_000243295.1 Trichechus manatus latirostris
ATAATACTCCATTGTGTGTATGTACCATAGCTTGTTTATCCATTCATCTGTTGATGGGCATCTAGATTGTTTCCATCTTTTTGCTGTTGTGAACAATGCTGCAATGAACATGAGTGTGCATAAGTCTGTTCGTGTGACGGCTCTTATTTCTCTAGGATATATTCCTAGAAGTGGGATTGCTGGAGTGTATGGTATTTCTATTTCTAGCTTTCTAAGGAAGTGCCATATCGTTTTCCCAAATGGTTGTATCATTTTGCATTCCTAAGGATTATTTTTATTTTTATTTTTTTAATCTGCACATACAAGATTTTAATGCATACAATGCAGGGACGGATTACCCAATAAGCAAGGTAAGCATGTGCTTAGGACATCAACAAAACAGGGGTACCAACTGTCCAAAGCAAAGATCCATAGATGCCAAGCAGACAAAACACGAGGAAAATGGAGCGCTGCAGTGAAAGGGAACTGGCAGGGCACTAAACGAAATCGATACCATTTTATAAATCTTGTATAGGATAGCAATTATATTTTCCTTTTCATTGCGGACTGATCGGGTATAACCTCCCATTCCGTTCTCTCTCGTTGATCACATAAGAATGTTCCAGTGGTGTTATTATCAAGTAACTAGTAATGTATCTGGTCCTGCGCAAAGCAAACCAAAACGCTTCTTCAGATTGAGCATACGCTGGAATTTGTATCATGCTCTTTGTGATCACTCTCACCTCCATCGGGTATCAGCAGTAGTAAAATAAACTGCAAACACACAGCATCAAAGGATGGAAAGCGAATGCAAAAGTTTTTAAGTATTATTTCAAGACGAAAAACACTTGTGGAGATCTGCGAAAGTCCCGCCAACAAACTTTGTAAGACAAACAAATGCAATTATTTCTGACTGCCTGGTAAGTACTATTTGTTTTGACTATCTCAGACTTGAAGAACAAAATTACATGTTCCAAATTAATTTTTTTACTTACTAATTTTTAAATATAAATTTTTGTGTTAATGTCCAAATTTAAATGTAAATGTTATTCTATCATTTTACTTGTTTTATGAATTTTATTTATTTTCAGTTATTCAAATTTATTTGCTATGGTAGAACCAAATTTTAAAAGTGACATAATTTTATATCTAGGTAAAACGTAACGGCAACAATTAAGTGGAGCGTAAAAACGGAAGCTCACAGAAGACAAAAAGAAAAGGATTTATGAATCCCTAAAGACAATTCCAAAATTAACTTCCCTTTTAAAACGTAATGAATCAGAAGAGCCTTCTTCCATTGAACACTCTAGTTTAATGGGTGCAAATCATTGTACTAGTACCACTAGTGCTGAAATTACTAATAGCAATATGAATATGACAAAATTTATTCCAAATTCTGCATTCATTCCTTGTTGTAGTAAAAAATTAATAATATAGTGTAGAAAGGGAAACTATTTTAGAATCTGAAATTGTCACATCTGCAGACTCCATAAATAACAGAAATACAGATCTTGCTTTGTGGAATAATTTTTCTTCTAATGATGTAAACTATTGGACCGAAAGAGGGCCAAGTGATTGTCAGCATCACAGTGGACCTTTTGAAAATTCATGTTGAAAATATCTGGATGGCAAAAAAACAAGGTTCTGTAGCCAGAATATATTTCTAGGGTGCAAAGCTAACGGCAAAAATTATAAAAGGGGGCAGCTACTGTATTCTCCATCAGTCGGCTCTGTATATTGTTTTGTTTGCAAACTATTCAGTCCTAAATCATTTAATTCTCGATTTGCTACAGATGGATTAAGTGATTGATGCAACTCCAATATGATTGATAAACATGAAAACAGTTCAATTCACAGAGACTATATATTGGCATATTTAAACTGAAGACATGGTTTTGGCTTACCTCATGAACTGGAAACACAAATTAACGAAGAAAGTCAGTACTGGAAAGCCATTTTGCAAAGCGTTGTTGGTATGTTTATAACAATCGCTGAACGTGGACTATCTTTTCGAGGATAAGTGTTTAGGTGTTTACTTGAACTTGTTGCCAGTTTGGTTCATTTTTAGCAGCTCACACATCTCAAAATATGGTAACACAGGAAACAGCAACCCATCATATATGTCTAAACAAGGTGTAAAGAATTAATAAACTTAATAAGTGATAAAGTTCAATCAATTATTTTCAGTGAAATAAGTATAGCTTGATATTTCAGTTTGTCTGTAGATTCTGCTCCTGATCTTTCTCATACAGATCAGCTAAGTATTGTTTTAGGATACATATCTCCAACAGATGGAAAACCTGTTGATCGATTTATCGCATTTACTAACTTAAAAAGTCATACTGGTAAACAAATTGCAAATCAAGTACTCCACTATTTATGTGAAGTTTCCAAGACTGACTTTTCTAAGTGCAGAGGCCAGTCCTATGACAATATGTCAGGACGTTATAAAGGCATGCAGCTCAAAGTTTAGAACGTAATAAATATGCCATTTTCGAACCATTCACTTAATGTTGTAGGACATAGCACAGTAGATGGCTGTCTGGAAGCAGTCGATCTTTTTTCTCCTGTTCAGTTACTCTACACATTTGTTGCCACCTCTATTCATCAATGGGCAGTTCTTAAAACATATTTAGGCAATGATCGAGTATTGAAATGTCTTTCTAATACACATTGGGAAGCTCAGGCTTTAGCATTGAGTGCAATCCTGGAATCGTACACTCAGATTCTAGATGCCTTAGAAAATATTGCTGAAGACCAGACACAAAAAGGAGATACCATATGAAAAGCTGAAAACATTGCCAACAAAATGCCGACACCAGAGTATGTTGGTTATGTGGAAAAATATATTGCAGCACTTTCATCGGACGAGTCAAGCTCTCCAAGATTCAGAAGTAAGTTTAAAGGCATGCACAGATCTCTACCAGTCATTAACAGGGTATTTACATAATCTAAGAGAAGATTTTGAAAACACAACAAAACAAATACTGCCAAATACTGATTTCAAGCAGTTTATTGTCAGAAGCATTAGAAAGAAACAAGCAAATGATGGCAGTGCTCCAAAAGTATGACTGAGTGCTAGAGATTGATTTTGCGTAACTACATACTACACCATCATTGACGCACTTGAATCTTGCATGAAAAGAAGGGCAAAAGTGTATGAAGTTCTTTCAAATAGAGTTTCCTTCTTAAACAATGTAGATCTATACCTGATGAAGAACGCATGAAGGCATCCAAGAAATTAGTTCAGGCTTATCCCAAAGACTTAAATACAAGCCTTTATGAAGGAGTGTGATGATGTTGTTCTCACATAGAACTAAGTTTACAGATTCAGGAAAGACAAATTTTACTCATGTAGGCATGTATGATTCCACAACAGAAGATAAAATACAATGTGTATTTCCCAATGTTAAAATTGCTTTATGCATATTCCTAACTTTAATGATCCCAAAGTGTACAACAGGATGCTAATTTTCATCCCTAAAGAGACTCAAAAATTCTCAGTGTACAACAATAATTCAAGAAAAGGCCCAATTCATTATCCTTATTATGTATGGAAGTAGATCTTGTTCGGCAGCTTAATTGTGATGAAATCACTGGAGAATTTGTAAGAGCAAAGAATAGAATGAAATGCGTTTAATTATAATATGTCACAGATAAAGATCTATCTAAAAATAAAATATAGTACTTTGTTGTAGTATTTGTTTTCTGATCATTAAATTTTCTTTTATGACATCTTTTCACTTGTTCATTTATAATTACAGCATTTATTATCAAACAAGCATCAAAACTGAAGTATGAGCTGTGTGAAGCAAAATTAGTGGAAGTTTTTCTTTGTAGGAGATCAACAGAATTCTACAATGATTGTTGAAACAACTAAATTCACTGACTCATTTTCTTTGTTGTAAAATATGTGGAATTTTTTTGTGGAAAATGTGGTATATAGTAAAAATCATAGTGAAAATTTTATAATCCAGTTCATCTCATTCCACTAAAATGGCATATGGCTCTTTTGCGTTCAATTGCTAATATTATAGTCACATTTAAAAAGAAGTTACATCATGGATAGCTAAGACACACACATATATATACATGCATACATATAAATCACATATCCTGTTCAAATGGGTGAGTAAGCAGAGGAGGGGGCACCACAGATTATCAATGTTTAGGGCCCTCACACACTTTAATCTGGCCCTGATATAATGTATTTGCATACAAATGAGAAATCAACAACTAATCATAAAAGGTCTATCTGAGTATCTTGGGTGATTTTCAAAGCAGACAGCCTGATCCTGGAGTGTCATCACCCCCTCCCCCAGTTTGAGAATAATCTGAAAGGCCCAAACGTGACCTGGGGTGGGTGACAAGGCCATGCCAGGTCATACAAGCTGATTGAAGTTGGAGTGGAGCTGCCAACTGCAGTAAAATCAGCTACGTTTTTTTGTTGTTGTTGGTTCGTGGTAACAGTGTGTAGTTCTGATTGTAGGTATTGCTAATTTTCCCCTTTTACTCTAGATTCTAGAGTCAATGGCGGCACCATCAGGTGACTTTGCCTGGGACCACATGCTCTATCCTCAAATCTTCCAGACAGCAGAAATGGTCCAGGTCAGCCTTGGTGACCTTCCCCCACCCGCCGGTCTTTGTTTCCTCTCCATCCAGACCAGTTTCAACTCCATCAGGAGTTGGAGCTGGGCTGGGAGCAGATCACTTCACTCACCATTATTTCGTTGTCTGCATTTACTTCCTGCCCAAGAAGCCAGCTCACCTTTCCACTATAAATTATTTATACACAAAAGCTCAGAAAGGATCCTTGATCTTCTCCTCCCCATTCCTCCCAGGTCCTGACTCCAGCATTTTAACTCACTCCTTCTGTTGTCTTCCTGGACATCTTCCCTTGCTCTGGGGTCTGCTTTTTCCGCTACATTTAGGGCTGGGGTTTGGAGATTGTGGGGAACTGAGTAAAGGGAATCCATTTCTGAAGAAACAGAGCCTTGGGCTATTTAGCCAGATCAGGACTCCTCTCTCCGGCCAGAGCTGGAGTGGCCTCCACAGTCATTCTGAGCTGATCCATCAAAGAGAAGAAAAGGGAAGCTCTTTCTACTCAACCCTTTTCTCGTACATACCACCACGTACACCTGAATGCACGTGTGTGCAAACAGAGGCATACAACATTTAGAAATGACACGCACAGTCATGTATCCACGCCTGCTGCATATGTACATCCTAGGACAATATAGGCACACACCAACATGATTCTGATAGACACCCATACACACGGTTATATTTATACACAAGGATAGCACACAGGCATTCACACTGGCATTTGTATGTCCACAACAACATGCAGACACGCACAGACACAAGGTGGCATTCTCACACATGCCGACATTGATACTTGCACACGTTTAATCACACGACGTGGTCACACAAACCTACTACAGCAAAGGAGATGGCTGACCAGTCATCTACCCCACCACCCACCCTGACCCTGAGATTGCTTTGTTGTGTAGGAAGTTTTTGTAGAAAGTGGCCTGTGCCTTGGACAATGAGTCTGCCCCCTTCTGCCTCTTGCTTTCTCCTCCCTGTCCCCTTGCAGCCCCATTCTTTCATCCATAGCTGTGCCTGGCCAAGGGGAACACTAATCGCCATGACAGGAACTGTTTCCACCTGTTTACATCCCCGCTTGCCTCCCCCTAATGCCATTTTAGACTCTGCCAAGCATCGGAGAAGGCCTGCTGTGCAGGCCGTTGTGAGGGGGGGAAGGAATGAGTGAGAGGACAGTTGGAGTGTGAAAAGGGCCTGTCGCTAAGTGACTCCCCATTCCAACAGTCACACACAAGATGCACATAATTGCTTTTAGCACAGTGGGATGGATAGAGATACAAAAGGTCAAATCAAGGATTTGTCCCATAATATCTTTGCTAAGCAGCAGCATCAGACATTGGAGAAGCATATTCATGAATTGAATTGCCAGAGTGTGGGGCAGGCTTTTCAGAGGCGGCTGTGTGTTCCCTCTTTGAGGTGTGCCTGCCGTGGTGATTGGATTCACATGGAGCAAGTGACTTCTCAATGCTCAACAAAGCTCTGCCTGTGAATTGGACTAAATAGACTACTTGGCAGGCAGCTGAGATAACTATGCTAAGTGAATTTCAGAGTTGCTCCTACTCCCCTTTATGCCCGAGCCTACTGGAAAATGCAGAATAAAGCCCAATCTGCTTAGCACAGCATTCAAGGCCCTAGACTATCTGACCCAAATCTATCCTTCCAGGCACTCCCTGACATCAATGGCAGACGTCCATCCACTGGACCCTTCAGCATGGTCGCTGAACACACCATCACGCTTGATTCTTTGAAGAGCTTGCCAGTGGCGTTCCCCAGGGTGCAAGGTCCACCCTTGCCCATTCAAATTCTACCTGTTATTCAAGTCCTAATTCCACCAACCACTTTCCGCGCCCCCACTGGAAAAGAGTCCCTGAGTGATGCAAATGGTTAAGACGTTCGGCCGCTAATGGAAAGGTTGGAGGTTCCAGTCCACTCAGAGGCGCTTTGGAAGAAAGTGATCTACTGGTGATCTACTTCTGAAAAATCAGTCACAGAAAACCCTATAGAGCACAGGTCTACTCTGACACACATGGCGTCGCCATGAGTCAGAATCGACTCCACAGCAGCTGGCTTACCTAGAAGTGACCATGCCCACCCTGGAGGGATAAAAGCGAAGGATATTAGAGAAAGTGCACAAGTCTAGATCTCATGACCTGACTGAAATTTTCACAAACTCACTCTGGCGAGTGTGTTGAGAATAGTCTTGTGAGGTGAGGGGAAGGTGGGGGGTCCTGGGGAGGGGAGGTAAAGAGCAGAAGCAGAGAGCAGTTTGCAGGCTATTGTAATAATCCAGGGGAGGGATATGGACAATTTGAACCCGGCTGACACCAGTGGCTCCGTGGGAGAAAGATGTGGCAGTCTGCTTTCATAGAGATTTACAGCCTTCAAAACCCTATGGGATCATTATGAGTTGGAATCGACTCAACAGCAGTGGGTATGGCTTTTGGATAGCTGCGGAAATGGTGAGCAAAGGTTAGATTCTGATGTATTTTGAAGGTAAATCTGGAAGGAATTGTACAAGGATTGATTGTGGGATGTAAGAGAAAGTTAAATATGACTACAAGATTTTTGGTCTGAGCATTAACTGAGATGGGGAAGGAACAAATCTGTATGGTAAATATTAAGAGTCTAGCTTTGGACATATTTCAAGTACCTATTTGGTGTCCAAGTAGAGATGTAAAGACTGAGAAGGACAAGTAGTAAGATAGGAGAAAACCAGGAGAGGATGATGTATTAGTTTCCTAGGGCTGCTGTAACAAAGAACCACACACAAAGCAGGTGGCTGTCTTAGTTATCCAGTGCTGCCATAACAGAAATACCACAAGTGGATGGCTTTAACAAAGAGAAATTTATTCTCTCACAGTCTAGGAGGCTAGATAGAAGTCCGAATTCAGGGTGCTAGCTCTAGGAGAAGGCTTTTTCTCTCCGTTGGCTCTAGGGGAAGATCCTTGTCATCAATCTTCCCTGGTCAGTTGAGGAGCTTCTCAGTGCAGGAATCCTGGGTCCAAAGGACACGCTATGCTCCTGGTGCTTCTTTCTTGGTGGTATGAGGTCCTCCTGTCTTTCTGCTTACTTCTCTCTTTTACATCTCAAAAGAGATTGACTTAAGACACAACCTAATCTTGTAGTTTGAGTCCTGCGTCACTAACATAACTGCCTCTAATCTCACCTCATTAACATCATAGAGGTAGGATTTACAACACACAGGAAAATCACATCAGATGACAAAATGGTGGATAATCACACAGTACTGGTAATCATGGCCTAGCCAAGTTGACAGATATTTTGGGGAGACACAATTCAATCTATGACAGTGGCTTTAAACAACAGACATTTATGGTCTCAGTTCTAGAGGCTAGTAGACCAAATTCAGGGTGTTGGTAGGAACATGTTCTCTCAGAAGGCTCTAAGCGAAGAAACTTTCTTGTCTCTTCCAGTTTCTTGTAGCACCAGGCATTTATTCTTTGGCAAGTAGACGCGTCTTCACGTGACCGTCTTCAATCTATCTGCCTCTCTCTGTCTCTTCTCTTTTATAAAGACACTACTCAGATGGGATTAAGACTCACCCTACTCCAGTATGATGTCATGTTAATTTAATTGGTAATATCTTCAGACTCTATTTCCAAAGAAGGCCATGCTCACAGGTACAGGGGGTTAGCATTTCAACATATCTTTTTGGGGGACACAATTTAATCCACAATAGGTGGTATCCTGGAAGAAACAATTTAAAGGAGGAAAGCATGATCAGCTATGTCAAATGCAGCTAATAGGTCTAGTAAGATGAGGACTAAGAACTGACCATTACCTTTGGCTACGTGGTGGCCACTGGTGACCTTGACAAGTGCGGCGTTTGTGAAGGGTTGGAGGCAAAAGCCTGAACTGGGGTGGTTTCAAAAGGGATAGAATAGAACTGTACAATAGAATTGTAGAGGGCAAGATTAGACCAATATTTCAAGAAGTGTTGCTATAAAGCGAAGCACAGCAATGAAATGTACTTGGTGGGGGAGCGGAATCAAAAAAAGTTTCTTTTAACCAGCAATGATGACTTTATTCAAAAAGGATTATATAAGAAAGGGGGAAGGAGAAGGACCAAGAGAAAAGAGGGAAGGAGCAATGCAATAAGAGAAGAGATCTATAGCAGTGGAGAGAGAGACTAGCTCCTTGTTATTGTTGTTGTTATTAACTGCCATTGAATCAGTTCCGACTCATAGAGACCCTATGTACAACAGAATGAAACACTGCCCAGTCCTGTGCCATCCTCACAACTGTTGCTGTTTGAGCCCATCGTTGCAGCCACTGTGTCAATCCATCTCATTGAGGGTCCTCCTCTCTTTCGCTGACCCTCTACTTTACCAAGCATGATGTCCTTCTCCAGGAACTGGTCCCTCCTAATAACATGTTCAAAGTAGGTGAGACAAAGTCTTGCCATCCTCACTGCCAAGGAACATTCTGGCTGTACTTCTTCCAAGACAGATTTGTTCATTTTTCTGGCAATCCATGTTGTTGTTGTTAGGTACTGTTGAGTCAGTTCCAGCTCATAAAAACACTACACACAACAGAATGAAATACTGCCTGGTCCTGTGCCATCCTCACAACTGTTGTTATGTTTGAGCCCATCGTTGCAGCCACTGTGCCAATCCATCTCATTGAGGGTCTTCCTCTCTTTCACCGACCCTCTACTTTACCAAGCATGATGTCCTTCTCCAGGGACTGGTCCCGCCTGATAACATGTCCAAAGTATGTGAGATGAAGTCTCACCATCCTTGCTTCCAAGGAGCATTCTGGCTGTACTTCTTCCAAGACAGACTTGTTCATTCTTCTGGCAGCCCATGGTATATTCAATATTCTTTAAGGCCTTTTTATAGCAAGAAAACCCCCATTCTGTCTCTAAAACAAACTTTCCCACACTCTCAGCTCCCCTCTACTCCTCTCACCTGGAGACAGGAAGTGTTTCAGGTTGTATCAACATAAAGTCCACCACTGAGCTCTTAGCGGCTGAAGGAATCCCCATCCCACGTCTGAAAACCAGACCAGCTCAACCTTCTTTTAAGCCCAGTCCTCTTGCCCTGGCCAATGTCATGGCCAATTTATCACACTTCCTTTCAAATTGCCCTGCCAAAATACTAACCCACAAAGGAATGGGGGCTTATTTCAGGAGAGCCTTATAGTTACACCAAGTTAAGCAAGCAGTCCTGGCAAAACAAATCCCAGAGTTTTTCCTAGCAAGTTAAAAAGATATAACAAATGATAAGAAAAATTTAACGCTCTTCTCCATAGGGGAAAAAAAATGCCCGGCATATCAATGACAGAGACGTTAAGTGAATTTTCAGTTTTCAGGAAGTATGTTGTGTGTCAGGGACATAATTTCATTAGCTATTGTGTGGAACAAGCTATTGTGAGGGGTCTGTCATATCTCCATTATTCCCAGACCCCACTGGGGTTTAATCACGGTAAAGGCTACTTGCAACCATGGTTTCCCATTTCAAATCACATTAGGCTAAGATTAGGCCTATAACTTATACTTTGGGGTGCAAATATGCAACATTTTCCACCAACATATTACACTGGTTAAGTTGCTTCTAAGTGATGTGAAGGAAAAAATAAAACAAAAATACCCAACTTAGTGTGAGAACTTAAGGACAACTAACTTTGTAGATTTCCCAAAGGCCATCTCCAGTAGGGAAATAACCAGGAGCTTGTGTAGTTGTGTGGTTGGAATCCTGCCATTATCATAGCAATGTTTGTGAAAAGGTCAGCTGCCCCTCTTCAGGCTGCTAGACTGTTTGAGATGGTGATTGGAGGTCCGACTCCTGGGTTCCTCGTGGTCCCTGCTGTCAAGCAGAGTCACCAGTAATAGTGGCATAGACTGTGAATGGAGCCTTCTGGAGTTATGCAGTTCACAACTATATGTTGCAGACCCACTTTCGGGCTGAGTCCTCTCCACTCTACTCCAGTGAGGAGGCCTGAGAGCACTCAACGAGCCACCACCATCATGCTGTTCAAACATATCCCATGAGTGATATCAACAGCTAGGTATGCAACCGCGATGCACAAAGGAAACGACACAACTGTGGGCTCCACTCCTATGTGCCCAGAAAAATGGCTCCCAGGTCCCAGCATGGGGAGCACTGAACCCTGGGGTAGCCAGAGCGCCCTCGTCCCGCACAGCCCCCAGCTAAGGCTGAAATGCCAGCTTCCACAGCTTACGCAGTGTCACAACACCCCACCATTCAGGAGCCCCTCCTGTCACTTCTCTTCCTCCACCAGCTCCTCCTCGGGTTTTTCCTGTACTCTGCCCTCTCCACAGAATCCTGGCTCCACCAGGGAAGGCACTCAGTTCCTTCAGGTCCCTGAGGAAGTTTGGGATCCCTCAGAGGGAAACACCATCTCTTACCAAAGAGCTTCTCCCAAGATGGGTCAGGACAGAAAATTCCATTCTAACCTGGAAAGTTCTTTCTTCTTTTGATTTCAATCTGACTTCTAGTGGTTTTTGGTCCTAGGTTTGCCTTGAGGAACAATATCTATGTGACTCATATCTCTCCTACCATCAACCTTGACCTATCAAAGTTCATTGTCATGGTTCTCCTAGGTGTTTGATTCTCTAGGCTGAACTTCCTTGGTTCCTTTTCTGTGTCCTTGTGTGACCTGGTTTTCAGACCCCTCATCACCATCATCAGCCCATCCTTCATTTACTTCATTGATGTCCCTTATGAAACCCCACGCCCAGAAGCGAACGTTCGCCCAGGTATGGTTACAAGGGAGCAAATCCCATCTATTTTCATGTGTAGGCTAGAATTTTATTGGGGACAAAAAAGTACTTCAAGGACTGACTTTCCAAAAATAGACTGAATTTCAGCTGTTATTCTACAGAAGTTGTTTTTAAACAACCTACATGGTTTTGATAGTATCTATTAGAAGATTTTATCAGTTCTGTGTGACCTTGAGCAGATCTTTTCTCTATTTTGCCTCTCAACAACCTCATCAGGAAAATAGGAGTGTTAAACTTGATGTCTGTCAGTTTGTGGTTCTGTGGTGGCTTGTGTGTTGCTATGATGCTGGAAGCTATGCCACTGGTATTTCAAATGCCGGCAGGGTCACCCATAGTGAACAGGAATCAGCGAACTTTCCAGACTCGGAAGAAAGGTCTGGCCATCTATTTCCAAAAATTACTCAATGAAAACCCTATGGATCACAACAGAATATTGTCCAATATAATGCTGGACGAGGCACCCTAGAAAACATGAAACATTCCCATTCATTTGGGACCCTTTCTAGAATTCGGAGGCTAAAGTAAATGATTTCACTCTCAACACCAATTCATTCAGTCAAGCATTCATTGAGCAGACATTCATTGAGCCCTCCCTATGTGCCGAAAAAAACCAAACCCCTTGCTAGCTAGTCGTTTGGACTCATAGCAACCATATAGGACTGAGTAGAACTGCCCCGTATGGTTTCCAAGGAGTGGCTGGTGGATTTGACACCAGGCACCAGAAATACACAAGCAAGTTGGTGACAGTTCTTGCCCCCAAGGAGAGCTTATAAATATTGAGATTTAAACCCTGGGTGGGATGGGAGGAAGACAGGGGCTGCCAAAAGAAGACGTGTTAAGAATACTATGAAGCTGGAAAGTTAATGAAGCCACAGATCTAGGCCCAGGGGCAGGCACAGGCTTCTACATTTACTTCCTGGTACTCAGCAGTGCCCACACGCAGGGCAGGCCCTTCCACTTGTCAGAAGCTTGCATAAAGCACAATTCTCAAGTTTGGGACATCCTGAAAGGCCCTGAGCCTTGAGCCAGCCCAAGGGAAGCAGGAAACATTTCTGAGGCCCAAACCCTGGCAGGCAAGTAGAAGGAAGGCGCAGCTAACACTGCAAAGGCGTCACCATAGCTACAAGCCATGATGTTTGGGATCCAGTGGGCTCTGATCAAGGAGCCCTGGTGGCGCAGTGGTTACAGCGCTCGGTTGCTAACCAAAGGTCCGCGCAGTTCGAACGCACCGGCTGCTCTGAGGGAAATCCTGTGGGGCAGTTCTACTCTGTCCTATCGGATTGTTCTGGCAGCTGCAGAAGACAGGCGCTCCCAAACCACTGCGGCTCAGTCACTCTCCCCAACCAGATTCCTTCCGAGAGGAAACTGGAATACGCTAGGGAGTATGTGGGCGCTGGAAGCAGAGGCTGGGCTGCTGGTGCCAGATACTCCATCTAGAAGGTAAGCCTGCCATCTAGTGTCCAAGCATGGGCAGTGCAAAGGCAAACAAGCCTTCCTCACACTGGGGACTGCACCCTCGTTACCAGAGTCCACACGTGCTCCGTGGTACAGTCTTTGACCACCCTTAAAAGTGAGGGAAAATAGCCCCCCTTTCAGAGCGGAGTGGAGTTTTAGAAACAGCTAAAAAGTCATTCTAAGCTAAACGGTTATGAGTGGGAATACACGAAATAACAAGGAATTTCCTCTTGGTTTGTTAACCATCCTAAGACAGGAGACTATTTTGAAGGGTATATGGAAGCAAGCAGAGAGTTGGGGACCTCATACCACCAAGAAAGCAGTGCCGGGAGCAGAGCGTGTCCTTAGGACCCGGGATCCCTGCGCGGAGAAGCTCCTAGTCCAGGGGAACATTGATGAGAAGGTCGACAGAGAGAGAAAGCCTTCCCATGTAGCTGACGCCCTGAATTTGGACTTTTAGCCTACTTCACCGTGATGAAATAAACTTCTCTTTGTTAAAGCCATCCACTTGTGGTATTTCTGTTAGAGCAGCACTAGGTGACTAAGAGAATGACTTAACGGATAATATCTCCAAAGTAAGACCCTATTTCCCCAAACAAGGTCACATTCACAAGTAGAAAAGTTAGGACTTCAACATATCTTTGGGGGGATACAATTCAATCCATAACAGAGGCCAAGGGGAAAACCTTCCCCAAGCCAACCAAGCCAGTCCTTGGAGGCCAGATCTCAGGTCCTGAGCAGCTGTGAGCTCCCTGCATGTTGGGAAAGGCCCCTGCAACAACTCCTGGAACACTTTGCCAGGGAAAAAGTAGACCGCTCTTCTACAATACTTGCGACTTCAAAATTATCTAGCACAAAAGGTCACTTTAGTTGGAAGGAGGCTGGAAATTTGGGCCTGACCTCTTTGGCGAAGGTGGGCTAATCTTTTTTTAATATGGAAGAAGGCCAGAAAAACGGGCTCCTCGCTTGCCCTCCATCTCTCCGCCCAGAGCACCTGGCAACTCCATGGTTCCCTTCGACCAGCGATACTATGGACCTGGAAGAATCCCAGCCAATAAATGCAGAAGGAATAAAAGATTTTTTAAACAACACTAATACCCCAAGTGGGTATTGAAGTGGGGTAATAGATACATGAAGGTTTTATTTATTCTAATTTTAGGTACGTTTATAAATTTCCATAATAAACACGCACATTCACATACTCTCTGAAGTACCCTGGGCTCCTTGTGCAGGTTACAGTTCACATCCTATTATGTAATATTCACAGCCTCGGTCTGGTGTCTGCAGAGAACAAGGAGACTTACACTGAAGATGCAAGGAATGCCCCTGGGAAAGTCTGGGATACTCTCCTCCTTCAAACAGTTTGAATTTGAGAAGATAATTGACATGACTTTAAAAAAATACTCTACAGTCTCCAAAATGGACCAGGAGACTTCTCTGTGGGAGCAGTCTAGAAAGCTATTTCTTGCCAATGCAGAGGGCTGCTACAAAGCAAGCTAGAATAACCAGTATCTTCCCAGAGACACACACGCAAAGACACACAGCAAGCCCAGACGGAGGAACAAATGAACCATGCGTGGTGACACGCCCACAGAGGCACACACAAAATCACACACTCGTAAAGTGACACTTGCATGGCACAGACACTAGCACAGCCACCGGGACATGTGCAAATACACACCAGGCATGGAACACATCCACTTCCCAGACAAGGCAAAATACAAACCAGTGAATTTATTAGCACTGAGGATCAATGCATGGCTATCTAGTGGGAAAAGTCTTTGGAAATGAGATCAAAAGCTTCAAACTCCATCCTAATACTCCTGGAACATCTCTATCAACTTGAGGATAAAATTTAAAGGTGTGTCTCAAAAAAAAAGTGACCCCCTCAAAAAAAATAATAACTTAAGGACAGCGTTTGACTTTCTTGTCCTTAATTCTTCTCATACCACACAGTCTCCCAGGTGATCTCTTCTAAAGCCTCACTCAGTGCCTATATACCGGTTGCTGTTATTATCTGCTGTCAAGTCGGCCTCCAACTCATGGCAACCGCGTGCACAACGGGGTTTTATTGACTGGTTTGCAGAAGTAGATTGCCAGGCCTTTCTTCCTAGTCTGTCTTAGTCTGGAAGCTCCACTGAAACCCGTTCAGCATCATAGCAGCATACAAGCCTCCACAGACAGACAGGTAGTGTCTGTGCATGAGGTGCACTGGCCCCAAATCGAATCAGAGTCTCCCACATGGAAGGTGAGAATTCTACAACTGAAGCGTCAGTGCCTCCTATTCCTATACTGTTGCCCCTTCATATCCACGGGTTCCACTTTCACGGATTCAATCAACTTCGGATTGAAACTGTTTGGGGAAAAAGAAAGACGTTTTTCCCCTTGTCATTATTCCCTAAGTAATACAGTATAACAACTATTTACATAGCATTTACATTTTATTAGGTATTATAAGTAATCTAGAGATGATTTAAAGTATACAGGAGGATGTACATAGGTTATATGCAAATACTATACCATTTACGGATTGACCCAGTGGCTGCGACAATGGGCTCAAGCATAACAATGATCATGAGGATGGCCCAGGACGGGCAGTATTTCATTCTGTTGTACTTAGGGTTGCTGTGAGTCGGAACAGACCTGACGGCACCTAACAAGAAAAACAACCATATTTTACATAAGGGACTTGAGCATCCTTGCATTTTGGAATTCGCAGGGGGTCCTGGAACCAATACCACACGGATACTGAGGGACAACTGTATACTTATCACACCCAATTCTTTATAGTGTACCCCTCTCCTACGCCGTAGACCTATATATCCAACTTCCCACTGAACATTTACTCTTGAATATTGCATTGCTGTTAACGTACAGGCTGAGCTTATTTCTCTCTCACGAAACAATTCAGAGGTAAGTGGTCCAAGTGAGATGGTGCTACCATCCTCAGAATGTGCTCTGGGCCCAAGGTGGCTGCATCTGTTCTGTTAACTCGCAGCCAGTGGAAGGGAGAAAAGAGTCAAAGGAGTGCATGCCCAAGCCTTCTACGAGCAAGTCTCACATCTCATTGGCCAGTTTGGTCACATGGACACACTTCCTGCAAGGAAGGCTGCGAAGTGAAGTCTTTTGCTGAGTGGCCATGTGCCAGCTAACGACTATCCTTACAGAATGACAGAGAGGATATTGGGGGATAATCAGAAGACTGCTATGTCTTTTGGACATCTCAAAGTCAATGTAAGTAAAACTCATCATCATCTAGGCCCCCTCTCCCACAGCTGAGCCTCCTCCAATCTCCAGCTTGGTAAATGGCCCCACCATTTACCCAGTTACCCAAGTAAGGTTGCCAGATTAAATGAGGATGCCAAGTTAAACCTGAATTTCAGATGAACCACTAATCATTTTTCAGTATCAATATGTCCCAAATATTGCACGTATTTTTGTTAAATCTGGCAAACATACACCCAAACTGGAAACCACGGGGCCATCCTTGATGCCTCTCTCTTTCCCCAAACGCAATTGCTTTTCAAGTCCTGCTAATTCTTTTCCACAGTATTTCTCAACCGTCCCCTCCTTTCCGTCTCCACTGCCTCTCCCCTCTCTCAAGGACCCCTGTAACTGCCTCCTGCCTGGTCTTCCTGTTTCCAGCCTTGCCCTTTCTACTTCATTCTACACACAGCAGGTCAATTGGTTGTTCTAAATGACAAACCTTACTGTTATGGATTGAATTGTGTCCCCCCAAAATATGTGCTGGAATCCCAACCTGTGGATGTAATCTAATCTAATGTGATATAATCACTTTTCCATAGTACAATCTAATGTAATGTAATCAGTCGAGGTCATACCAGTGTAGGGTGGGTCCTAAACCCAATCACTTCTGAGTTTAAATATAAAGAGCAGCATAGACACAAAGGCACAAGCCCATGTGAGGATCACCAAAGAACCAAGGAATGCCAGGGTTGCCGGCAAAGAAGGAATCCACACGGCTGTGATCCTGATTTGGACTTTTAGTTTCCAGAACTATGAGAAAATTAATTTCTGCTCTTTAAAGCCACCCACTTATGGTATTTTTTTGTAAGGGCAGCCCGGAAACGATGACACTGACCGTATCACTCCCTTACTTAAAATCCTTCAATTGCTCCCCATGGCTTTCAGGATAAACTTCACACTTAGCCAGGCTAATGAAGTCCTTGATCATTTGGCTGCCCTCTCTCTACCTCTCTAGCCCCGTTTCCCTCAGGCCCTGACTCATACCCATCTCCCATTCCCAGCCACGAAAGCCTCTGAGAGTCCTGTAGGGCCCCCATGCCACGCCCTTTGACATTGTTTCCTCCACATAGCAAGCACTTTCGTTCTCACCCCACCTCACACACTCACTCTACCCTCTTCCTTTGTCTGCCGAATCTGTACTCATTTTGAAAAACCCAGCTTAAATGTCACTTCCTCCGAGAAGCCTTCCTAGCTTATTATTTTCAATGCGTGTTTTTGCTCTCACAGCACTTGACCCAGTAACCAGCACCAGTAAACAATAAATATTGACTGGGTGAATGGTGGCTCTTTCAATTAAAATGTTCCTACTCCCCTCCCTGGCTGGCCCTGCGTGTCTTAGTGGGGGCTTTGCTCCATTTCCAGATGTGGGCCTTTGTGCACTAGCCTCAAGCCAGCTGTGTCTTTATCCTCACTGAAACTCTGGGCTTTGATTTCCTGGCTCAGCTATGGTGCAAATGCTTCTTGTGCACTCATTGCATCCCTAGGTAATGGATGTTGAAACAAGGAGATAACACGTCACAGAATGAGGTCCTAGCTAGTTCCCCTCACCCAAGATGAGTTTCAGATCATGATTCCAGCCGACATCGGGCAGCTGTTGGATGAGAGTTTTTCGCCTGCCCTCCCAGCCCCCATCATGTGTCCCCAGCCCTCTCTCATCCCCTGGGGAACAGCTTCTCTTTTTTGTGTTTTGGGCCACAACAGTGTTTAGCAGGAGCAAGCAGCTATGCCTTGTTTGAGCTCTGATCTAACACCAGCTGACAGGTGGGTTTCGGGGTGTCTCTGGGGTCGTGGCCTGTTTAGTGGATTTACCACTCTAAACTCAATTACAGGAGACTTTCACGCTCCACAGGCAACTCAAGTCCCTTCTTGATAAAAACTCTGGTGAGTAAATAAGTCATGATTGTGACAGGGGCCAGGCATTTAATATTCATTGAAGTACACATGTTTGGAAATTGGAAGCAGGGTTTAATCCATTTTCATATTTATACCAACATGCAGCTTTAAAGAGGAGCTCTCTTTTTCTCCAGCAATCTTGTCAATTTCTTGTTTGGGAAGATAAAGGTAAAATGGACGTAAATTTTATTCCCCTCCTCCCAAAAAAGAAATATCTGGAATGACAATGATTAAAGTGTGAGTTTCAGACCTGTTTGTTTTCAGCTCAGACCTAATTCTTTCACTTCATTTGAACTCCTGGGAGAGGTGGGTACCAGATAAATCAAAGTCATGGCGGTTTCGTGCAGTTAAAATCTAGGATTTAACTTTGCTACAGGGGGTCAGTGAAAAGTAAAGGTCGAGGAATATGGTGACCTCAGCCCCAAGATCTTACAATTTAAGGGAATGTTTCGTAGCCATGCTAAGTAATGTCAAAATATCCCTTTTTTGGAATAAAGACAAGTTTCACAAAATAACAGGGGTTCATGCTCAACAGAAAACGTTACAGGGTTGTTCGCCGACGAAGACATGAAAGCTGGGGTGGGGGAAAGAGTTAATACAGCAAAGGGTTTGGGTCATTTTGCTTCTTTCTCGCTCTCGCCCCGTTTTATAAAATGTGGATGAATGTTTAAGTGTGGTGCTTGTGGTTGAAGGCATCTCCTTTAATAATGCAACACATGGCTTCCTGAGGGGACAGCAGTTGATTTGGAAACAGAATATGGTGCACTCTAAATTTCCGTCCCCAAGGAAGGCTGACTAACTGATAAGTGCCATGAGCTAGCATGGGGACTCATTCTGTCAAATCAACTTGCCGGAAAGGCCCCATGCAGAATCTTCTCCAGCTTCCGGGAGCTAATGTGAGCAGACACTTGTGACATTAGACAGTGCAGCAGGCCTGGCGTGAAGGAAAAGTTCACCAGCCGACGACAAGGTGGTCTTTAGATGACAAGGATAAAGAAATCAGTGCAAATTTGTTAATGTAACAACTTGGAAAAGTATGCTTTTTTTTTTTTTTTTTTTTTTTAAAAGCCACTCTTTGGGGAGAGAGGATCAAAAGAAAAAGAAGGCAACAATAGCACTTGGAAGCTTTCTTGGGGCTTTCTGCACTGTTGGGGGCATTGCATTTTCACCTGATCCTTCTTCTAGTATCTTAGTTAAATGAGTGCATCCCAAACTTTGTCATCCCACAAGCTACTGCTCCACCTAAAAGAGAATAAAGTAAAAGAAATGGAAAAAAAGAGAAGAGAAATACGTATGTCTTTTGCCTTATGGAGAAAATAACATTTTTCCCATTTCAGATTATTTCTAAGTGAGAATTCTTATCTGATCTTGGTCCATTTGGCCTGGAGGAAAACAGAAGTCATTATGACCTAGAAAGAGATACAAAATACAGCTAAATGTCTATTACTAGATCATATGAAAGTATCTTAAGAATTAAATAGCACTAGAGGGAAAAATCTAGTTATTAAAATCAGTTGGACAAATTTTATTGTTTTGAGTATCTGAATCAGAGGACTGGCTTTAACGTTCCCGCATCCCTTGGTTGCGTCCGTTTAATCAAAATGGAAATTTGTTACAGCACGCTGTCGTTGTTAGTTGCTGTTGAGTAGATTCTGATTCATGGCCACCCCGTGTGTGCAGAGTAGAACTACTCTATTGGGTTTTCAAGGTTGTGACCGTTTGGAAGCAGATTGCCAGGCCTGTCTCCCGAGGCGCCTCTGGGTGGGTTCAAACCATCAACCTTTTGGCTAGTAGTTGAGCACATACCCATTTGCACCACCCAAGGGACTCTGTGTTACAGCATACATACTCCAAATTCCAATTAGAAAACAATATGGCTCTTGCCTTTAAGTATGACGTGCTGAGCCAGCATGGAAGCTTCAAGAACATAGGCTCTAGAGAGAGTCAACCTGTTTACTATGTAAACATCCATTATGAATACCCAAGGAAGAATTTACTTTCTAACATTTGACCATAGAAAGCTTTTTCAAAGCCAGTGCTGATCCCAAGTGAAGGAACAGAATTTCCAACCTCTAGCTCAGAAGGAAAAGGAATTGCTGAGTCATAGTGTCTGAACCACCAGAACAGTAATATAAAGTACAGTAATTGATTACGTATAGACTTCTTACCCGTTGCTCAGTCAATTCCAACTCACGGTGGCCCTATAAGATAGAGTAGAAGTGCCCCATAGAGTTTCCAAGGAGCAGCTGGTGGATTTAAACCACTGACCTTTTGGTTAGCAGCCTAAGCTCTTAACCACTACACCACCAGGGCTCCATATAGACCTCTTTAAAAAAACCAAACGAAACTTCTTGCCATCAAGTTGATTCTGACTCATTGCAACCCTAGAAGACAGAGTAGAACTGCCCCAGAGGGTTTCCAAGGAGCAGCTGGTGGATTTGAACTGCTGACCTTTTGGTTAGCAGCCAAATGCTTATCCACTGCTCTTAGGTCTCACTTAAAACAAGCTAAAATACTTCCTTTTCATTTTATTAAGTGGGATTGGTAGGAGGCAGAATAGTGTATGGCTAAAAGCACAGACACTGGAGTCAGAGAGACCTGGGTTTGAATCTCTCAAGCAATCTCAATTATCTAATACCTATAAGCTTCAATGTCCTCAGCTGTAAAATGGGGGTAATAGTAGCATTACCTCCTAGGCTTCTTCTAGGAATTAAATGAGGTAATACATGTAAAGGACTTAACATAGAGCCTGGTTCTATTAGCTTTTCTTGATATATATATTCCAAGAGAGGGACTAATATTTGTCAATAAATAATGAGTTAGTTATTCTGTTCTCAACCACGTTACTTATCTAGAGCTCTCGGTGCCTCTGAGGTTGCAGTAGAAAAAAAAAAAGTCACTGGAACGGAAATCAGCATCTGTGGGTTTTAGAGGACCCTATGTCATTCACTTGATCGAGTAGCTAGTTGATGGATATATATTTACCACAGTTACCACATCTCTTTATGCTCAGTTTTCTCATCTCTGAAAAAAAAGAAAACATCTTTCCTATTGTCTCAGGGTTATTGTGAACATCATAAATACTCGTGTACATAGGATCTCCTTAAACTATGAGGACCTATTCCTTTTTCAAAAAATAATTTATTGAGTGATTACTATGGTCCAGGAAGTGCACTAGTTCTTACAAGCAATACTTCATCTTAATCCTCACTATGAGGTGGGTATTATTATACCCATTTACATTCAGGGAGCCTAGGTGCTGTTAATTTGTCCCAAAATCTCATAGCTAATAAATGATAGTGCAAAGAATCTATTTCAGCTCTGTCTGACTTCAAAGCTCCTGCCTAGAACTACTGTGCTTTAAAAGATAATAATATTAAAACACATTTTAAGCTTAAAATTAGTATTGGGCATATATAATGCATCTTTCTACCAGGCTCTACAAACATCTTTTTGATATTGTAAAAGTCCTTAACTTGTACAGCAGCCACCAGTTAAATGAATGAAGATGATGCATTGGGTAGAAAATAGAATGATCAACACAAGGCCTAGTCTCTTAATTAGAGGATTATTTATGGACACTAGGTAGTCGATTAACTTCCCCTGTGCCCCATGTATATTTTCTATGATTATTACTATGGTTAGCATATGTTTGAGGACGCCAACTGGAGAAAGTCCAGCCACCTGTATTAATTGATCTCTACCCCCTGACGTTGCTGGATAGTAAACCGACGTACATAGCAAGCAGCCTCAAGAACTGAAGTAGAGTGAGGCCTGTCAGAGAGGGAAAATCTATATTAATGATATGCTATAAAACACTTTTTGTTAGTTACATATATTCCTTTACTTTCATTTCCCAAGAATATCTCAGCTGTCAAAGCATTTCCAGGATTTCCATAGATTCGGCAAATACTGTGTGATCGAATTATTGCTCTGAGCTGAGCTACAATTAAAACACATTAATCATTGTAACAAAAGATCCTTATTGAGGCTGACAAAGATGGTGAAATCTGATGAATAATTAGTCTGGTTAATCTTTTAAAAGTGAATTAAACTGCTAACAAGTTAAATCACTGTGATTTTCAAAATAAGCCTCCAGGGTGAGCAGAGATTGGGGCTATTATTATCATCATTTTAAAAGATATTTTCTTCCTCTTTCTCTTCTCTGGGATTGCACTGGAGGCCACGTGGTTAGAAGAGTGGGACCCTGAGAGGCAGCTCTGGAGAATACGGCTGGTCAAGGTGTGGAGGCATGTTCTTCGCTTTTTTCCCCAATGATTTCTCAATACGTCTTTAAGAGTTGTACAGTGGCTGGAAGAGGGATCATGTATGACCTTTAAGTCTGACCCAGAATCAATATGGCACCTGCTTAACAGCCATTCTCAATGACTTCCACTGGATCCATCATGATGTTCTGATGTCTTCTCCTCTGTAAGTCAACTAACCATGACAACAGGGCCATTCTTGTATAATCTCCCCTTATTCTCACTTTTCTCTCCAGTCAGATAGCTTAGTCTTCCAGACATCACCTCTCCTCTTTGCATTTCAATTTGCTGTGGAAGATTTGCCATGCTCTGAAATAAACGGAGATGTTTATCAGTTCAGATGCAAATATGAACTGATAAATCATGGGAAATGGTTTATTTGAGCTTTAAAGTCTTAACTCTAGCTGAGCCCCCATATCTCTAGGGAGTCGTGGTGGACACTGAGGTGCACTGTCCAGTTCTTCTTCAGGAATGGAGGACTTATTCCAGCTGTTGAGAGTGGTACTAGAAGATGGTCCTCAGATGTCAACTCCCTGTGGGGATTGCCTAGAATGAAGAAAACTAACCCATTCAAGGTCACATTTCCTTCCAAGAGTATTAGGTGTCCAATTACTGATCAGTGTGGGGGTATAAAGATCGACCCAACTTGGGACAACTCTGAAGGGCCATCCTGGTGCCAGAGCTCCCTGCGGGGCCAGTTAAGAACTTTTTTGGGATGGCATCACAGCTCAACTTCTCCCTCTACCAACTCCTAGTATCTTCTCCTCCTATCTGTTAGCACTGATCACAAGAGTCCTTCCTAATAATAAATGTCCTGAATGCTCATCTCTATCCAGAATCTGCTTCCCAAGGGTCCCAACCTATGACAGGAGAGGTCTCACTTCTGAGGTGCAGATCTTTGGTAACTATTAGTGCCATGAAAACAGGTGGGAAAAATGAATCAGTGAGGCTCCCAATTCAGCTGGTAGGAAAAACTTTCTACTGCTGCCACTGGCTGCCTATCGCTCCCATACCAAGTGTGTTCCTGTCAGGAGATGCCACCAGAGATATCAAGAATCATAAAAAAAGAGAGTTGCAGGCAAAAGGCCTATAGCCTTTACAAGTTTTCTTTGTATAGCTCCTATCTTCTATCCCCGGCACATTCAAAGTCAGATGAACCTTAAGCAAGTTAATGAATTTAGGCTAGCTACTCAACTTTTCTGACTCCATGTGTCTGTCAGTTTGTCATACTGTGGGGGCTTGTGTGTTGCTGTGATGCTGGAAGCTATGCCACTGGTATTCAGATACCAGCAAGGTCACCCGTGGTGGACATGTTTCAGCTGAGCTTCCAGACTAAGACAGACTAGGAAGAAGGACCTGGCAGTCTACTTCTGAAAAGAATTAGCCAGTGAAAACCTTATGAATAACAGCGGAACACTGTCTGATATAGTGCTGGAAGATGAGGCCCCCAGATTGGAAGGCACTGAAAAGATGACTGGGGAAGAGCTGCCTCCTCAAGGTAGAGGTGACCTTAAGGATGTGGATGGAGTCAAGCTTTCAGGATCATTTGCTGATGTGGCACAACTCAAAATGAGAAGAAACAGCTGCAAACATCCATTAATAATTAGAACAGGGAATGTATGAAGTATGAATCTAGGAAAATTGGAAATTGCCAAAAATGAAATGGAAAGCACAAACATCGATATACTAGGCAATAGTGAGCTGAAATGGACTGGTATTGGCCATTTTGAATCGGACAATCGTATGGTCTACTATGCCGGGAATGACAACTTGAAGAGGAATGGTGTTGCATTCATCGTCAAAAAAGAACATTTCGAGATCTATCCTGAAGTACAATGCTGTCAGTGATAGGATAATATCCATATGCCTACAAGGAAGACCAGCTAATATGACTATCATTCAAATTTACGTACCAACCACTAAGGCCACAGATGAAGAAACTGAAGATTTCTATCAGCTTCTGCAGTCTGAAATTCATCGAACATGCAAACAAGATGCATTGATAATTACTGGTGATTGGAATTGGAAAGTTGGAAACACAGAGAAGAAGGATTGTTAGTCGGAAAACATGGCCTTGATGATAGAATGATACCAGAAATTGCGTGATAGAATTTTGCAAGACCAACAACTTCTTCACTGCAAATACCTTTTTGCACCAGCATAAATGGTGACTGTATACGTGGATCTCATCAGATGGAATATATAGGAATCATATCAACTACATCTGTGGAAAGAGATGATGGAAAAGCTCAATATCATCAGTCAGAACAAGACCAGGGGCCGACTGCAGAACAGACCATATTTTCCCCATAGAATCCTTCACTATTGCAACTCGAGGCTTGAATTTTTTCTTCAGTTTTTTCAGTTTGAGAAATGCCGAGAGTGTTCTTCACTTCCAATTGCTCATATGCAACTTCAAGTTGAAACTGAAGAAAATTAGAACAAGTCCACAAGAGCCAAAGTGCGACCTTGAGTATATTCCACCTGAATCTAGAGACCATCTCAAGAATGGATTTGGCGCGTTCAACGCTAATGACTGAGGACCAGACGAGTTGTGGAATGACATCAAGGACATCATACATGAAGAAAGCAAGAGGTCGTTAAAAAGACAGGAAAGAAAGAAAAGACCAAAATGGATGTCAGAAGAGACTCTGAAACTTGCTCTTGAACGTCAAGTAGCTAAAGCAAAAGGGAGAAATGATGAAGTAAAAGAACTGAACAGAAGATTTAAAAGGGTGGCTTGAGAAGACAAAGTAAATATTACTTTGCATGTGCAAAGAGCTGGAGCTAGAAAACCAAAAGGGAAGAACATGCACGGCATTTCTCAAACTGAAAGAACTGAAGAAAAAATTCAAGCCTCAAGTTGCAATAGTGAAGGATTCTATGGGGAAAATATTAAACAACACAGGAAGCATCAAAAGAAGATGGAAGGAATACAGAGTCATTACACCAAAAAGAATTGGTCAGTGTTCAACCATTTCAAGAGGAAGCATATGATCAGGAACTGATGGTACTGAGGGAAGAAGTCCAAGTTGCACTGAAGGCATTGGTGAAAAACAAGGTTCCAGGAATTGCTGGAATATCAATTGAGATGTTTCAACAAATGGATGCAGTGCTGGAAGCGCTCACTCATCTATGCCAAGAAATTTGGAAGACAGCTACCTGGCCAATCGAATGGAAAGATCCATATTTATGCCTATTTCCAAGAAAGGTGATCCAACTGAATGTGGAAATTATCAAACAATATCATTAATATCACACGCAAGAAAAATTTTACTGAAGATCATTCAAAAGCAGCTACAGCAGTATAATGACGGGGACCTGCCAGAAATTCAGTCTGGATTCAGAAGAGGACATCGAACCAGGGATATCATTGCTGATGTCAGATGGATCCTGGCTGAAAGCAGAGAATACCAGAAAGATGTTTACCTATGTTTTATTGACTATGCAAAGTAATTTGACTGTATGGCTCATAAGAAATTATGGATAACATTGCGAAGAATGGGAATTCCAGAACACTTAATTGTGCTCAT
>NW_004443941.1:18326027-18358954 GCF_000243295.1 Trichechus manatus latirostris
TACAACAATGGGCTCAAGCATAACAACAACTGTGAGTATGGTGCAGGACCGGGCAGTGTTTCATTCTGTAGTACATAGGGTAGACATGAGTTGGAACCGACTCAATGGCACCTAACAACAGCAGCACTTAACTTTTCTGAGGTTCTGTTTCCCACCTGCAAAGTGGGGAAGTACAATCAGCCTCACACAGTTGTTGTGTGTTAAGTGAGACGATACCTGTCAGTTGCCTAACCCCAAGCCCAGCTCTTAGTAGGCACTTTAAAAAAAAAACAGTTACCACCGAGTCGACTCTGACTTATGGCGACCCCTTGTGTCAGAGTAGAACCATGTTCTGTAGGGTTTTCAATGGCTGATTTATTGGAAGTGGATTGCCAGGCCTTTCACTTAGAAAGGGTTTATTCTTCTTCTGCATCCCCCATCCTCTTCATCCTGTTCTCCAGATCCCAGGAAAATCATTGCTTTTTTTTTTTTTTTTCTGGTGGCTTTCATCCATCCCAGGGTTGTTTCAGGGGCAGGCATGCCTCCAGAAGACATAGGATGTTCTCGAAGGTGTTTAGCCACCATCTTCGCACCCATCCTTCTCTAGATGACTCATCTCATCAATTAGATGTTTGTACTTTTTGGTTCCAGTGGGGTTGGGGGCACCTCACTATAATTCCCTGAGGACTGATGACCCTTCCCATTCAGAAAAGACAGGGGACAACCAACCAATGTTGAAATATGATTACTGCTCATTTAAATCTGGGCTGTTCTTGGTTTCACACATGGCAGTCATTTCTCCCCACTAAACTATAAGTTCTGTGAGGGCCGTTAGTCTATCGTCTTCAGTAACCCACAGGATCTAGCCTGAGGGAGTGTTTTTTGTTTTTTGGGTTTTTTTTTGTCAAATTACTTGGGGTCTTGACAAAGAAACTGCAAAGAGAATAAGCATTATCCTTAAAACTTAATATTTCTTGGGATCTCCCCAATCATTCCGTGGCAATTACCAAGCCACTTTAAATACCCTTTAATCTCCTGGGGATGCTTCTGCCGTGAGTAATTGTGAGAGATCGCCAGATTTATGATACCCTTGCCATGAATCAGATCTCTTAGGCTTGAACCTAAAAAATCTTCATAAAACTGCAAGGTATCATGGGAAAGTTTTGGAAGCAGGCTAAAACTAAACCTCAGGGAAAAAGGAAGTGGAATTGAGATCATTTGGCCCAGGATAAAGGAAGTTCTCTTAAGTGCCTTCCAATGCAAAATGTCTATTTTGAGGAAGCTGATCATACTTGTCTTTGACTTCCCGTAGGAACAAACAAGGTTGAGACAGGATGGACTTGGGCTAGAATTACTAAAGAAAAACATGGAAATCTTTAAAGAGATTAAATCAGACTATCCGGTGGTTTTCTTGTATGTGTGTTTGCTTTATTTTTTATTTTCAGGATTGCTTTTTAAATACTGTTTTATAGTTATGTAACATACATATAAGGAGCCCTGGTGGTGCAACAGTTAAGTGCCCAGCTGCTAACTAAATGTTGGCAGTTGGAACCCACCCAGCCTCTCCTCCAGATTAGGACCTGGCAACATGCTCCTGTAAAGACAACAGCTTAGAAAACCCTAGAAGGAAGTTCTACTCCATCACATGGGGTCGCTATGAGTTGAAAATCGACTTAATGGCACTAACAACAACAGACTTGCATGATTTCAAAGTCAAATCTCCACCCATGGACACACCTAGAACCGATTCTCTGTATCCCATCCCTCCCCATTCCGCAGGAACTTGCTCCACCATTTGCTGGCTTTCCCCTTCTTCTGCCCCTTTAACCTCTCCCTCTCCACTGGTACTTTTATTTCAGCATATAAACATGTTTGTATTATCCTCTTTAAAAATTAAGACAAAAACCCTCCCCCTACCTTGTTGTTGTGTGCTGTCAAGTGGATTCCAACTCATACTGACTCTATGCAACAGAGTAGAACCCCCCCATAGGGTTTTCTAGGCTGTCATCTTTACAGGAACAGATTGCCAGGTCCTTCTCCTGCAAAGCCACTGGGTGGGTTTGAACTGCTGACCTTTCGGTTAGCAGCCAAATGCTTACCTGTTACCCTCCTTTAGCCACCTTCTTCTCTAATTCTTCTCTTAGTCAATTTTTGCAAGGTCTGTCTCCATGACTTCATTTCCCCTTCACTCATCAACTCCTGTAATTTGGCCTACACCTGCGCAACCCTGCTAAAACACCCTGACTAAAGTCGCCACTGACTTCCTTGTTGCTAAATCCAATGACTAGTTTTCAGTTTTTATCTTATATGGCCTCTTTGTACTCTCTGACACCACTGCCCACTCCCTCTTTCTTAAAATGCTCTCCTTTCGTAGTTTTTATTGTCGGATTTCTCCTTCCTCTGCCAACCACATAAATTGGTGCTCCTTAGTCCTCACCTAAGGAGACTGGGTGGCACAGTGGTTAAGTGTTCGGCTGCTAACCAAACCCACCAACAGATCCACTGGAGAAAAGACCTGGCGATCTGCTCCTGTAAAGATTATATCCTAGGAAACCCTCCAGGGCAGTTCTCTGTCATAAAGGGTTGCTATGAGTCGGAATAGACTTGACAGCAAACAACAACAGTCTCATCTCTTCTCATTCTGCCCACTTTCTCTCCTGCTCCCTCATTCTGTCCATTCTGATCTCATTCATCCCCTCAGTTTCCGCGACTCATATGCTCATAACTTCCTATTTACTTATTTACTTATACCCCACCTTATTTGAAAATGAACTTACAACGCCCACTGTCATGGATTGAGTTATGTCCCCCAAAAAATGTGTGTATCGGTTTGGCTGGGCCATGATTCCCGGGATTGTGTGATTTTCCCATATCTTGTAAATCCTGCCTCTATGATGTTAATGAGGGAGGATGGGCGGCAGTTGTGTTAGTGAGGCAGGACTCAACGTACAAGATTGGATTGTGTCTTGAGGCAATCTCTTGAGATATAAAAGAGAAAAGCGAGCAGAGAGACTGAGGGGCCTCATACCACCAAGAAAGCAGTGACGAGAGCAGAGCACGTCCTTTGGACCCGGGGTCCCTGCGCCTGAGTAGCTACTCAACCCAGGGAAGACTGATGCATCAGGACCTTCCACCAGAGCCAACCGAGAGAGAAAGCCTTCCCCTTGAGCTGATGCCTTCAACTTGCACTTGTAGCCTATTAGACTGTAAGAGAATAAATTTCTCTTTTTAAAAGCCATCCACTTATGGTATTTCTGTTACAGCAGCACTAGATGATTAAGACGTCCACTAAAATATCTATTGAAAAAAATTGATTGAGAAAATTCAGGCAAAGGGTAGGAGGTAAAGCTACAAGTAAGATTAGAACACAAAATTCAGCTCTAAGATTTCTTAGAACCAGTTAACCAATTGTTGTCAAGTCGCTGTGACTCATGTGACTCTATGAGTGCCAGATTAGAGTTGTGCTTTATAGCGCTTTCAGTGGCTGATTTTTTGGGAACTAGATCAGCATGCCTTTCTTTCAAAGTGCCTCTGGGTGGGCATGAACCACCAACCTTTTGGTTAGCAGCTCAACGCATTAACCATTTGCACCATCCAGGGACTCCAAAGATTTCTTACAGTCAGTGCAAAAAGGAAAACAGAATAATTTATGTTTTGCTGTGTTCTAAAATAAAAACAATCCACTCGCTCAACAGAAGCACAGAATTCATGGTTACGACATAAACATTTTGTCCTACGGGTCCTCATAAAGAGGACACTGCACTAGGTAATGTAGTGTTCTCAGTATATATCAGTATAGTAAATAACAACAGGGTTTTTCTACGGGTTGTTTCTTATAATGCCCCTCAATATTGTTGGGTAAAATTTTTTAAAAACAAGTAAACATACGAAGGGCCAAAACAATGCAATCCAGGTACTCCAGTCTCTAACAACCAAGCCCACAATTTTCATACTTTGTTTAATAGCAAATAATTTTGTTAAAACTGAAATCACATGGGGAATTTCAACACCTAAAACAAATTAAATTGGAACGGTTCTGGTTGAAAGAAAAGGCAGAGTCCACTCTGTATTATCTCCTGCTTACCCCTACGTGCTTGGCTCAGCAAAACACAATTTGAAAATCACCATTCTAACTTAGATTCAAGGGTAAATTCAGAGAATCAATTACTGGAGATCTGAATCGCCTTTAGGCAATCTATAATTATTTCCCTAAAATGAACTTTGGATCAATATTAACTAAGGACATGGGGAAAAGCTATTCGTCAGTACATTAAGCAAATTAGCACAAGCATTTTGGAATATAATTTGCAATATCTATGAACAGTAAATAATAACTCATAAGTAGTAGGGAGTTCATGGAGCCCTGGTGGCACAATGGTTAAGTGCTCGGCTACTAAACTAAACATTGGCAGTTCAAACTCACACAGGTACTCTGAGGGAGAAAGACCTAGCGATCTGCTTCCGTAAAGATTACAGCCAAGAAAACCCTATGGGGGCAGTTTTGTCACATGGGGTCACTATGAGTCAGTTGACTCAAATGCACCCAACAACAACAGTAGGGAGTTCAAGGTTATACTCCCAGTCAAGTATTCTCAGTTGCCATTTAAGGGCAGAGCCACATGATATAATTGTCTTAGTCTCCTAGAGGCCATAAGAACGTATCACCAAGGGGTGGCTTTAAAGAACAGAAATTTATTTTCTCACAGTTTTGGAGGCTGGAAGTCCAAATTCAGGGCATTGGCAGGGCTGTGCTCTCTATGTGTCAGCTCTAGGGGAAGACCCTTCCTTGTCTCTTTTGGTTTCTGTAACCCTGGCGTTTCTTGGCATTTCTTGGCTTGAAAATTGAGCCTCATTTGTTGTCTTCCCATGTGTGTGACTCTGTTTCTGTGTCTGTCCTTCTCTTTTATAAGAAGCCACTCAGAAGGGATTAGGATCCGCCCTCCTCTGGTATGACCAAGTTGAGTTTAATTGATAACATCTGCAAAGAAAAACCATTTCCCCAAACAAGGTCACATTCACAGGTCTAAGGGTTAGGACTTCATTATATCTTTTGGGGGGACACAATTCAGTCTGTAACAGTAATGTCTGGCCAAGTTGGAGGTAGGATTGAGATCCTCAAAGGCAGTGGTTCTCAAACTTAAGTGAGCATCAAAGTCACCTAGAGGCTTGTTAAAGCAGATTGCTGGGCCACCCCCAGAGTTTCTGATTCAGTAGGTCTCAGAAGAGGCCTGAGAACTGCATTTTTCACAAATTCCCAGGTGATGCTGATGCTGTGAAATCTGGAGACTACACACTTTGGGAACCACTCACTGCTCCTAAGACACTTAATGAACCCAAAGGTGGCTGTCTAACTAAAAAGCTACCCCACCTCTCCAGAAGGAGCATCCTGTGGCAGATGTATAATATTCCTCCAAACATTAACTATGAGTACAGCTTAACTCAGGAATATGGAGCAATCGAGAGATTTTAAAGAGCTGTAATGAAAAAAAAAATGGCCAACAATAACTGTTAAAGGGAGGAAAATCCTAAAACATTGCTGTCAACATCCATCTTGATCTTAAAAAAAATATATTAGTAAAGAATTCTAAATATCTAACTGACTGCTGCAACTTCCTGATAGGCTAACAATCAAAATAAAAAACAAAACAACCCCCCCACTTCCAGGATCTTGTCTACTTTTCTTTAATTCTGAGTGGGATTTCATATCTGTGTTTCTCTTTCTGTGAGCTACCTTTTCATGAACATCATTTTCCCATTTTAATAGGGTTGTTTATCATTTTCTTATCAATTTAACACAACTCTGTGTATGTCATGTGTGTTGCAAATATTTTTCAAATTTGCCTTAACTTTTTAATAGCTTTTGATATACATATTTTGATATTTGGTACATTCAAGCAAACTTATCAATCTTTTTATTTTTACAGTGCAAATTAGTTTCTCATTCAAAAATTTATACACAAACTGTTTTGTGACATTGATTGCAATCCCTGCAATGTGTCAGCACTCTCCCCCTTTCCACCCCAGGTTCCCTGTGTCCGTTTGTCCAATTTTTCCTGTCCCTTCCTGCCTTCTCATCTTCGTTTCTGGGCAGCAGTTGCCCATTTGGTCTTGTATACTTGATTGAACTAAGAAGCATGTCTCATACAGTATTTGTCCTTTTGTGATTGACTTATTTCACTCAGCATAATGCCCTCCAGATTCATCCATGTTGTGAGATGTTTCAAGGATTCATCATTGTTCTTTATTGTTGAATAGTATACCACTGTATGTATGTATCATAGTTTGTTTATCCGTTCATCCGTTGATGGGCTCAATATTTTTCTTAATACTTTCTGGGTTTATGTTTTGAAGCTTAGAAAGGAATTTCCCACTTCAAGATTATATTTTTAAAATTCATCTGTGTTTTCCTCTATCACTTTTTATGGATTTATGCTTTTGAATTTACATTTTTGATTTATCCAAAATTCATTTCGATATACTGTGGGTTCTAGCTTTATTCTTTTTCCCCAAATCACTAGCCAGGTATCCTTAAACCATTTATTAAATTATCTATCTAATATAAAGCTGTCTTTCTAAAGGAAAGACAGAGATCAGTGTTTCCCAGACTTCTCTGATTATAAGAATCCCTTAAAACACTTATTAAAATAGAAATTCCAAGTCCCCTCCCTACCCCCGACCCAGATTCTAACTAAGTAGGTCCATGGTCAGGGCCAGGAATTTATATTTTTAACAAGTGCCCCAGGTGATTCTTACCATCTGGGAACTTTGGCAAACACTAGATAGACCCTTCTCTGGATCTAAATAGACAGGACCATGTCCCCAGAGACTGGATCCTGACTTGAGAAATTCTGGAGTCAAGGAGCTAAATCTAAACCTATGTTTCTGATCTCATCTCCTAGTAATTCTCCCTAGTCCCCCTCCCTGCTTTATTTTTCTCCCTAGAATCTATCACTACCTGACTGTGTGTTTGTTTCTTTATCAATACAGACAGGAATTTTTTTGTTGCTGTTCACTGCTGTATCAACATTAGGACTATAAACCCGTTGCCATACAGTCGATTCCGGCTCATAGTGACCCTATAGGACAGAGTAGAACTGCCTCATAGAGTTTCCAAGGGGCACCTAACGGATTCGAACTGCCAACCTTTTGGTTAACAACCGTAGCACTTAACCACTATGCCACTAGGACTATCGGTGACATATAATAGATGCAAATAACTAGTTGTTGAATGAATTAATGCTTCTCCAGTTCAGAGGTCTCTCCTGAGATTCTTACTCTATCATCTCCTCCAAGATCCTGACTCCATTTTCCACTGTACTTCAAGGAGCCCTCGTGGTGCAGTGGTTAAGTGCTTGGCTGCTAACCGGAGAGTCAGCACTTGGAACCCACCAGCCACTCTGTGGGAGAAAGATTTGGCAGTCCGCTTCAGTAAAGCTTACAGCCTTGGAAACCCTATGGGGCAGTTCTACTCGGTCCTGTAGGGTCGCTATGAGTCGGAATTGACTTGACCGCAATGGGTTAGTAGGTACTTCCACTTGAATGCTTCACGGGAGCTTTGAACTTGACATGTCCGAGATCAAGCATATCACTTTTCTTACTCCCAGTCCAAACCCTGTCTTCTTCCAATGCCCTTACCAATCACACTGCTGCTCAGGTAGAAGGCATCCCTGAGTCTCCCTCATCCTCATCCTATCAGCCACTAAGGCTTGTCCATTCTGCTTCTCATCCATCTCTCAAATCTGTCCTCTGCTCTCCAGTGCCTTAGTTCAACTCATCATTGCCTCTTGCCTGGATTATTGCAAAAGGTTCCTCCTGTCTTAACCTCCTCCCCAATCCATTTTCCTTACAGAGTGATTTTTCTAAAATACATATCTGATTATCCTTAAAACCTTCCAATGTTTCTGCTTTGCTTTTACAATGAAATTTAAATGCCTTAATTTGAGTGATTAGGCCCTTGATGACCAACCCCTATCATCTACTTTCCTGCCCCCTTCACCCACTCAATCAAGACAAAATGAGCTATTCTTCTTTCTTCAAACAGACCAGCAGTGACAAACCAAGGGTAGAGTGGTGAGAGCAGTCTGCCCTGAGTGTAAGCAACAAGAGGGTGCGTTACTTATAGGGAATTTTTTTTTTAAGTTGATGTGCCGGCAATTCCAAATGAGGTCAGTGAGGAAGAAGAAAAGCAGCCCCAGATACTAGGGAACTGACCTGCCATTCACAGGCAGACCTCAATGTTATTACAAAATGATGTGATGCTCACAGCTAAGCCATACTGTTTTCCTGTTGAACATGAACATCCAACAGGACATCCCCTTCAGACCAGGTCACTGTGCAACACAAAATATCAAACAGCTAGTATGAGTGACTGTTCCTCTTTGCCAATGATAGCTTTATCTTCTCTCTAGTCTGTCTTCCCTATAGATAAAATTTACTGAGATGCCCAATCATAGAGTTGCCCCTGCCTTCTAACAGCACCCCATTCAGGGCAAGCCCTTGCTTCCTTAACCCTCCCCAAAATTACTCAACCACAGCACAAATCTATAATAGATTCTTTTCTAACACTCTTGGAGACCCTGGATGGCACTGTTAAGCACTTGACTACTAACTGAAATGTTGGTAGTTCAAACCCACTCAGAGGCACCTCGGAAGAAAGGCCTGGCCATCTGCTTCCAAAGCTCACAGCCTGGAAAATCTATGGAGCACAGTTGTACTCTGCAACATATGGAGCCGCCATGAGTCAGAATTGAGTTGGTGGCAACTGGTGAACCGGTAACAGCCTCTTACTGAAATCCCCACAGTTCCCCATGGTGTGTTCTCTCATGCTCAACAGTAGGAAACCAACTTGTTCACTCACAGGTGTGTTCTTCCTGGTATCTGGCTGCAGAACATTAATAAAATACAAAAAAAATCTCTTGTAGGTCTGAATTCTAAACAATTGCTATGGTTACTGATGAGCTTTAATAATATACACATAAGCTTCAAATGAGCACATTTTTTATTACTTATCATTTAATAAACACTGCATTCTTTTGGAAAGTTAATTTGGAGAGCTCTCAATTATATAGTCAGGCCCTATGCACATATACTCAACTATATGCCTTTGTTTCAAAGAGTAAGTTTGTTAACAGTTCAAGATCATTATGGCGCTCAAGTCTCCAGCCTCTATAATACTACATATTCCTTTGATTATGTGTTCCATTACCTAGTCTAATGGAAGGAGAGGTAATCCAAATTCACAAACTAACATCTCTTGCCAGTAGATTCCAGATAATAATAGTGGCAGAGTGATTGTAAAGTCGAAGACACACAACTTTAAATACAAATTAAAAACTCCAAGTGGAGGCATTTAAATGTTGATAGAGGCAGTGCTGATGAAATAAAGACAAGGATAATAATTTCTGGAATTTACTGTGAAATGGAATTTTTATGGCTGTCTCATCAAACTTCTGGTTTTTAAGACTTTTCTTGAATATTTGCATATTTGTTGCTTCATGTGAAAGACACTTGTAAAAATTATTATTAATAAAAACTTTCTTTGATCAATACAAGTGAAGATAGACTGACAAATCTACACTGACTGCTGAATGGGAATATGCAAAGAAACCAATTTTGAGGTAGTCATTGACAAATATGCAGAAATTAAGTCTCAAAAACAGAAACTGTAATGTAATTATTCCTTCAGCTATAGACCAATAAGTAGGTGTAAGTTTTTCCCCTTTCTTCAAAAAACACATTTATGAAATTTAAAATGTTACTTTATTACTTTTTTCCTTTTTATGTTGTAATATTTAAAATATTTTATTACTTTTTTCTATGTATGTTGTAGTATCTATTTTTTTTTTTTTTTACAGGCATTAGTATATGTATATGATGGTCAGTAAAAGAAAATTTTCACAGTCTGATTTTCTTTTCTGGCCACTGTTTTCTTTGTTTCCTTTCATGATTACTACTAAATAATTTTGTTGACTAGAGAAGTGGGTACTTAAAAATACTCTGCTCCAGATATTCAGTACACTCGGTCCACTGCTGCAGACCAGGTTCTCTCAGGACCTCAGCCTGGATTGCTCTTCCTCCTTCTTTTGCCAGGTAACCTCCACTCATACCCAGGCATTAGCTAAAATGGCCCTTCTTCTGGGAAACCACCTTCGAACCTTCCTCAGTCAGAGCCCCTGTTACATTTCTCTCTGAACCCTGTACTTCTTTTTCATACTGTCAATGCTTGTTTAATTGCTTGTAACTACAGCTGCATTGTGAGCAGCACAAAGACAGGGCCCATGTCTCTCTTTCTTGTTCAATATGTGTTTGTTGAGTGCATTCATGAATGAGTCCCCTCCTTTGACACTAGAAGAAACAGAGCAAATAAGTAACTGGCCTAAGCCACACAGCAAGTCTTTTGGTGGAACTCCCAAAGCAGGAGGCTTCTAGGTAGAAATTTTTCTAGAAGGAATTCCCACAGCGAGCTTTGGAACAAGCTTTAATTTCACCTTCCCTCTGTTCTTCCAGTCCCTGCCTCTCCTCACCTGCTAATATCATAGAAGTGTCCCAGGAAAATTCAGTGTAAAGATAAAGAAGGTAAAAACCCACTGGAGATGTCTAAAAACAAACTGAATATCAGAAGCGAATAGGGTTGGGGCGGGAGGGACAAGACCAGATGTGGGAAACGTGAGGAGTAAGCACCCCCCTCCTTACTCCCAACCCCAGCCTAACAGGTACAAAACTCTCAGCACTGGGAGGAGTGAGGGACAATAAACTTGGGCCTTCAATGGTGAAAGGCAAACCCAAAGGGAAGAATATAAGAGATTGACTCCTGGGAAGCGGATCAGACAGCCTTCAGCTTTCCTGGGGATCCACTGCCAGCCCAGGTCAGCAGGTAATAAACAAAAAGAGGCTAGGCATCCTGTCCTGGAAATGGCTGGAAGTCCCTTGTCTTCAACACTTTAACCTGGGATTCAGGGTGAGAAACACTCGCAAGGGACCCACATACCTGGGAGGCCGTGTGTCACTTGTGTCCAGGGATGATACCCAATCCACATGATGACTCACAGGTACCCTGAGCAGTGCCACATCCCTGACCATCCATTTTGCACCAGGAAGGTAAAACGATATGATATGAATACCCAGTACTGCTATGATTGTCCAGTATGGACAATCGAGTCTGCTTTCCCAGCAGAGAAATACAGCTTTCCACATACAGAATTGCTGTGCTATTAAAACATATGTTTTGAGGCAGAAAAAGATTCCCTACATTATAGCAGGACTGAGAACTTGCATGTCAGGCTGAAGCTTGATACAAATTAAACAACTAAGCAACAAAGCCTTCCTGCAGAGGAGCAGATAATGGAAATACTGACGGGATATAATTATGACCTGGATTTTGATCACTACATTCTATTGAAGACAACTCCGGTATACAGTAGTTATGTAAAATACCTGTACACTGTTGTCAAGTGGCACTTTAGAAAAGCATTAGGGTAAAGTTAATTTTTTAAGAGCTTCAGAAACCATGGTGATGATTAAATGAGGAAGACAACACAACATTCTCTTTGCTACAAATGAATTCAAGAGAGGCTGGGTTAGGGAGTGGGGGTGGTAACTGGTGGCAATCCCCTCAGGTCCTATCTATTTTTCTTTCACTACTAAGATGTTCTCAGCCCTCACAGTCTAGGCCGAAGGTCTAATTTAAGCGTTGGTACACAGATGTAGCCTGATACACAGAATTTCTCCAAATAATTAAACTCAACAAGTATTTATGAACCGCCCTGAGGTGCATACAACATAAGGCACAACTGCTGCTCTCATGGAGCTTACAGTCTAGTGGAAGGAAAGATAATGCACAAAGTACTAGTGTGTAAAGTTATGCACTGTAGGTGCTATTGAGCCTTGAAATCAAACCAAACCAGTTGCCATCCAGTTGATTCCAACTAACAGTGACCCCATGTGTTTCAGAGTAGAACTGTGCTCCACAGAGTTTGTAATGGCTGTGGTCTGTCAGAAGTAGATCACCAGGCCTTTCTTCCAAGGTGTCTCTGGGTAGATTTGAACCCCCAATGTTTTGATTAGTAGCCAAGTGCTTAACCATTTGCACCACCCAGTGACTCCTACTGGGCCTTAAAGCCCCTTATTTAGTCGGGAGAATTAGGAAAAGCCTATGAAAATAAAGGGTTTAAAAGATGGGTAAAATATTCAGGAAGAGATAAAGGTATGGCAAATTTAGGGCACGCCAGGCAAATGGAGACAGTGAGAACTATGGCATGGAGGCCCAAAATGTCTGATTGGGGAAAAGCACTTGATGAGAGACATAGAACCTTCTGGTGGGTGTTGGTCATCAGTATGAGATCAGCCTGGAGAAAGAGGACTGGAAAAAGACACCATGAACACCATGCTAAAGACTTAGAACAATAAGACTGCATTGTCAACTGAAAGCTCGTTAATCAGAAAGGAACCCCATCAGAGTTGTGTTAGCATCTTCAATGAAAGTAAAATTGATGATGCCTCTCTGTGATAAGATTGTCCTTTTTTTAAGGAAAAAATTTGCTTCAGATGCTTTTTGTAAATTCTAGATAACTTTACATTACTCTTCCATCCTTTTCTTTTACTCCCTTCAGCAAAGCATGCTATTCTACCTTGGCTCCAGCCCTGAGATGTCATTTAAGCTCACCCTTGATCTCAACCTAGTGAAGAAGTTTGAAAATGAGAATTAAAACACCAACAAAACTCAAAATATGCTCTTGGAATTGGGCCGCCCAGCCCCTGCAGGCTTTTGTCCTTTTCCAACTTGGGTCCTAGCAAGAGACAATCTGAGGGAGGGCCTTAGACCAGGGGAAATGGGCTGATCTTGGGACGCTCAACACCATGACCAACTTGGTTCTATGCCTTAGGTCTCAGGGAAGGCTGAGTTCAGAAGGCAAAAGCCCCACTTCCAAATCTCTCTATTACCTTCTTCCAGGGTCCTTAATTTTTTTAAATAAGAATTTACTTTACTGAAAACTTTGAGTTCTGTGTGTATGTGTGTGCTTTTGCACACCAAGCACCCAGAGAGACCACACATAGGGCTTTCCTCTCCCTGGCAGGAACCCGAAGAAAAGGAAACTTGGTAGAAAGATTAGTCTTTGAAATTCACCAAAAGATTCCCTTCCACTGGATGGGTATGCCAAACCTACTGCATCAAGTCTAAACTCTTCTGCCAGAAGACAAAGCATGGAGCCACTGAATTGCTGTCCACGGTGCTGACATACCACTGTATGTTAAGTGGACATGATTATTTTTCTTAACCCTGGGACACTGGTGATAGTGGATTGAAGGTCCCTGTGAGTACTTATATCAAAATGGTCACAGCTGTATGAATTTTATTTTCTATCTGAAATAACTTGTAATTTTTACCATACTGCAGAACAAAATAAAATTATGATTTACATACCCCAATGTATGTAGAGGATTCATATACACTGTAAGTTCTATCATGTTTCGGATAATTATAAAATTTCCCCGCTATGAAAGACACGTGTCCTGTCCACCCTCCTCCTATATCTTTCTAGTTATGCCTCTGCCTGGATTTCAAGTTGGTTTACAATCTGGTCCTAAAACCTCTGTAGGCTTATCTCCTATGCTTTCAGCACACATCCTCAGCAGCAGCCAAAGCCATCACTTCTTCACCCCTCACATGCCACTGCTATCCGCTTACATCTCTTAGCTCATTCTGGTTCCCAGCCTGTAATTCCCCTTACCTTTATGCTCATGCAAACCCCACCCAGACTTCAAGGCTCAGCTCCTCCCTGGCCTCCTCCATGAAACCTTCCTTGGTAATTCAAATACTTTTCTTTTCTCCAAATCCCTTCAGCATTTGTGTTGGCATTTGGCAACTGGGCATTTCATCTTAGACCACAGCACATCTGGGAGGGAATCTCACCTTTAATTTTGTGTCAATGTAGTACGATGGAAAGGACATGTATTTTAGTATCAGGCAATTCTGGATTTTAATTCCAGTCCCTCCATTTCCAGCTTGCCTATGCGTGAGTTACTTAATGGTGCAAATGGTTAAGTACTTGGCTGCTAACCAAAAGGATGGCGGTTTGAACCCACCCAGCAGCTCCACAGGGGAAAGACCTAGCTATCTGCTTCTGACTCATGGTTTTACAGCCACGAAAACCCTATGGGGAAGTTCTCCTCTGTCACATGGGGTCTCTATGAGTCGAAATTGACCTGACGACACCTAGCAACAACAACCAGGAAGATCACCACCTGCCTGTCAGTTTGTCACACTGGCAGTTTGTGTGTTGCTGTGATACTGGAAGCTATGCCACCAGCATTTCAAATATCAGCAAGGTCACCCACAGTGGACAGGTTTCAGTGGAGCTTCAAGATTAAGATAGACTAGGAATAAAGGCCTGGTGATCTACTTCTGAAAATTATTCAGTGAAAACCTTAAGGATCACGACAGAACATTGGTGGACTCGCTTGCTTTGGACACATCATCAGAAGAAACCGATTGCTGGAGGAGGCCATCATGTTTGGTCAAACAGAGGGCCTGTACGGGCAAGGAAGACCCTCAGTAAGATGAACTGGCATAGGAGCCACAACAGTGGACTTGAACATACTGGTGACGGGGATGGTGCAGGACTGGCAGCATTTTGTTCCATCGTACATTGGGACACCATGAGTCGGAATTGACTTGACAGCAGTTATCTATCTAACCATGAAAGATAATGCTTATAGTATATATATGAAATTATGTATACAATATAAATCATTTGACACACAATAGGCTGTCAACATATGTGTTTTTGTTCCCTTCCTCTTCCCCACTGTAGCCTTCATACCACTTAGCACAATGCTGAGAACATGGTAAATATGGCTTTCTTGAAATGCATAGATAATTGAGCTTGTCCACTCAAGTCTTCTGTGTGATCCGCCTGCAAGAAACTGACCACCTCTGAACAAACACATTTTGGTCAGAGAAGTGTCTGCAAAGCCTGAGAGAGCAAACAGAGAGAGAGCATTTGGAGATGATGCTGGAAATACTTGGCTCTTGAAATGGTTGTGCTCTCAGTTAAGGTCTGATGAATGAATGGAAAACACCGTGAAGGCATTTATGGGCATGGGCACTGGCAAAGGAGGCATGTGGACCTGGAGGCCTGACTTCTGCACAGCCCGTGCCCAAATCCCTGTGAAATTCTAAGTGCAGTGTTGGAGAAAATTTCCACTCTTTACAGCATGCTAAATTTTGACATTTTTTTCCCCTGACACTCTTTTATTTTCTATTATCAGAAAGGGCAGAATTTCTTCTGAAAAAGAGAAAAGAAGATACATAGAATATCGGTTTTAAGTGTTATTTTTGTTCTTGAAAAGGCTTCTCATAGACTTTAAAAGAAGGCTTTTTTCCTTCAGAGATTTATTTTGATAGAATTATCTAAGTCTTGTCAGGGAGAACAAAATTTTTGTGAGTCTACCATACCAGTAAAATGCCAAATTATATGCTGTAAGTTTTTTGTTTTATTATATCTGGGTCCAGTCAAAGAAAGAAAAGATTTTGAATCCAGAACTATTAGCATTCGGAGACAAAGGAGAGCCTTCACTGCAGCTGTTCTCCAGGAGCTTGTTGTCCCCAGCCTTCCAGGTTCCATCACTCAGGTGGGAAGACGTTGGGCTCCCTTCCATGCCTTATTTCCAGAGTGCCAAGGAGTTTACAAACAGGATCACAATTTCCTCAGCAACCTCTTTCAAAAGCTTTTAGATCAGTCTTTTAAGAAGCCAAGTCCCTGGGTGGAGCAAATGGTTAATGTGGGAAAGGTTGGAGGTTCAAGTCCACCCAGAGGCACCTTGGAAGAAAGGCCTGGGGATCTACTTCAAAAATCAGCCATTGGAAAACCCCAGACACTCTTTAAACTCAGTACTGAAGTCACTCCTGAGGTTCACCCTTCAGCCAAAGATTAGACAGGCCCATAAAACAAATAATAATACAGATAGCTCAACTACGTATATGAGACTAAATGAGCACACCAGCCCAGGGGCCAGGATGAGAAGGCGGGAGGGGACAAGAAAGCTGGGTAAATGGGAATGGGGAACCCAAGGTCAAGAAGGGGAGAGTGTTGACACACTGCAGCGTTGGCAACCAATATCACAAAACAATATGTGTATTAACTGTTTAATAAGAAACTAATTTGCTCTGTAAACCTTCATCTAAAGCATAACTAAAAAAGAAAGAAAGAAAGAAAACCGTATGAATACATGGGATCACCATGAGTCAGAATGGACTCAGTGGCAACTGGTAAAAAATATTTCTATATCCGTGTTTTATTTTATAATAAAAAAGTTAAAAACAAACAAACAAAACAAAACCCTATGGAGTATAGCCCTATTCTGACACACATAAGGTCACTATGAGTTGGAATTGACTAGACGGCAACTGGTTGGTAATGAGCAGGGATCCCAGAATATCAGCACCCCTCCCCTATCCCACTCCAAAAAGTAAAATGTCACTGAGTGTTACAGATTGAATTGTGTCCCACAAAAAAACGTGTTATCAACTTGGCTATGCCCTGATTCCCAATATTATGTGTTTGTCCACCATTTTGTGATCTGATGCGATTATCCTATGTGTTGTAAATCCTAACCTCTATGATGTTAATGAGGCAGGACTCAATCTGCAGGATTAGGTTTTATCTTGAGTCAATCTCTTTTGAGATATAAAAGAGAAAAGTGAACAGAGAGGAGAGGGACCTCATTACCACCCAGCAAGAATAGTCAGGAGTGGGGTGTGTCCTTGGGCTGAGAAGCTCCTAGACCCAAAAGAAGATTGACGACAAGGACCTTCCCCCAGAGCCGACAGAGAGAGAAAGCTTCCCCTGGAGCTGGTGCCCTGAATTCAGACTTGCAGCCTCCTAAATTGTAAGAGAATAACTTCTGTTTGTTAAAGCCACCCACTTGTGGTATTTCTGTTATAGCAGCACTAGATAACTAAGACACTGAGGGTATTTTAAGTCAGCACTGGGATATCCTGGGTTACAAAGGGATCACAAAGAGGCAGCGTGATGTAGTGGGAAAAATTTAGACTGTGAAATCAGAAAGGCCTGGATGTGAATCCTAGCTCTGCCACTGTCTATCTCTGCTAATTTGGGCAAATTACCTAGCCTCTCTGAGCCTCAGTTTCTTCCTTTGTAAAGACGGGACAATAATACCTATGCTGAGTGGTCATGGCTAGGATTAAAAATTATATATGTAAAATACCTAGTAGACTGGCTTTCACGTAGTAGGAGCTCAATAGCTGCTGTTATTAAAAATGAAACCTGGGATTATGGTGTCTGAGATTCAAACTTTAGGTGTTGGAGACACAGTAGGAAGGCTACTGTGAGTGGCAAGAGGCACCAGGGGGAATATGTTGGTGAGGCAGGAAAAGTGAGCAAGGATCACATCATGTAAGATCTTACGCAACCATGGTAAGGACTTGGGATTTTTCTTCTAAGTGTAGCGGAAAAGCTATAGAGAGTTTAACCAGGGGAATAAAAGGATGAGATTTGTATTTTAAAATCTGACTTTGATTGCTGTGTGGAGGACAGACATAGTTAGGAGGCTATCCTAGTCATCCAGGTGAGAGGTAATGGAGGTGGGCACCAGGTGGTGATAAGGCAGGTGGTGAGAAGTGTCGTGAATTTGCATTTGTATTAATGGTGGAGTTAGCAGGACTTGTTGATGGATTGGACTCATCAGGTGACAGACAGGGGAGGGCAAAGATGATTTTTAGGTTTTTGATCTGAGCATTGGGAGAGGGGAAAAGACATGAATGAAACAAGGAAGACTGTGGAAGATGCAGTTTTGGTCAGAGAGAGCGGAGAATGAAGAGTTCTGCACGGGACATGGGAAATGCAAGATATCTATTAAACATCTAAGTGGGGATTAGATGCTGAAGCTCAGGGGGAAAGTGAGATAGGAATTTGGGTGCCATCATCAAAAAAATGGAATATAAAGCCATGAGACTAGCTCAGGCGGCCAAGGAGGGAGTGTAGAAAAAGAAGAAACCCTAGGACTGAGCTATGGGGCACTGCAAAGTTTAAAGTTTAGAAAAAGGAGGAAACCCAGTAAAAGAGAATTAGGAGGAGTGGTCAGTGAGTTGGGAAAGAAACTAGAAGAAAGTGGCATCCCAGAAGACTTGTGAAGACAGTGTTTCAAGAAGAGTGATCAACCATGTGAAGTGCTGCTGTTAGGTCAGGTAAGATTAGGACTGAGATTCACCTCTGGATTTGACCACAGAAGGTTACTGGTAAGTGGAATGGTGGGAACAAAAGCATGTTGAGAATGGGTTCAAGAGAGAATGGAAACTGATAAAGTGGAGGAGAAATCCATATAAACAAACTTATTGCCATCGAGTTGACTCCAATCCCATGTCTTACAGAGTAGAACTGAGCTCCACAGGGTTTTCTCAGCTGTAATCTTAACAGAGAAGGAGCCCTGGTAGTGCAGTGGTTAAAGCACTCAGCTGCTAACCAAAAGGTCGGGGGTTGGAACCCACCAGCCATTCAGCAGGACAAAGATGCAGCAGTCTGCTTCCATAAAGATTTACAGCCCTGGAAACCCTAAGGGACAGTTCTACTCTGTCCTATCAGATCACTAGGAGTCGAAATGGCTCGACAGCAATGGGTTTTGGTTTAATCTTAACAGAAGCAGATCACCAGGCCTTGGTCCTTCTCTGCCATACTGCGGGGTGAGTTAGAATCGCCAAGCTTCAGGTTAGTAGTCAAGTGCAAACTGTTTGCATCACCTAGGGACCTTGAAGCCAATACATACAACACTATTCAGGAATTTCATTGTAAAGAGAAAAAAAAAAGAGGCATTGATGGAAAAAGAGGTAGAGTCTAGGGAATTTTTTAAGATAGAAAACATACTAGAATGTATGTTGATGGGAATCATCTAGAAAAGAGGAGAATATAAGGACCAAGAAAAAAGAAGAGAATTTCAAGAGCAAAGTCCTTGAGCAAGCAAGAGAAGGTGAGATCTGAATATAAGTGAAGAATTGGTCCTAGACACAATGGATTTAGAGAAGAAAACACCAAGTTTGTAGGCACAGTGACAGGAGACTAATAGAATACTTGTCCTGTATATTCCAGAACAGTGCCTGGGCCAGGGCACATGAATGGCTAGTACCCTATATAGGGGTGGGTGGGCATTTTATTAGTGTGAGATTTCACAGCACAATGCAGGGAAAGTTAGTTTTCTTTTTCTCCTTGTCCGCTTCTCATCAACCCCTCCTCTAGTCTCTGTGGCTACTCTAACCAGACTCCAGTGTGGACGTTGCATGCTAATGAGACAACACTTGGTCCAATCCCAGGCACTCGTTTCTGAATAATTAATCTGGCGCTTTACCGGCATTTAGGAACCTCAGTTTTACTGATGATTAAATAAAAGGCCAAAGCTCTTAACAATCACCAACTAGCTCTTCGATTTGGTTTGGCTTCGTGTTATATTAACACACCGGGGAGCTGGGAAGATCTGATAGAAAAAGAACATGCTCTCCCATTTTCGTCCCCCTCCCACCCCATAGCTCAGACAGCAGGAGGTTCAGCTCAGTCATCCCAGAAATTAGGAGGAAGATAGGGTCCCCTGACAATTCCCACCTCTCATACCCATTTCAAGTTGTCACCTGGACCCTCTGGCTTTCCTAAGTCCCTTCCAACCATCCAAAGGCCTTATTTTTGTTTGCTTTCTGGCAATTCTCAAGCTTCCCTCCTCTCTGTCCTCTAGTATTATATTTCTCCTGAATGTGATTAACATCAGCTTAAGTTCCCCAAACAGTGGTACTCAAACCCTAAATTCAAAATGAAAGAAAGTCTTCTTTCTTCTGAGAATTAAGAAAGAAAAAAAAAAAATCAGGTTTCTCTAAGCTCAATTTTGAAAATGCAAACAAATCCCCACCTTTTAAACAAGCTTCGAGGCTTCTTTCAGGATGACTTTGAGCTGCTGTTGAAGAGAAAGGGAATCGGTAGCAAACGGTTTTCATTTTCATGAAGTCCTGCTGGCATTGCTGAGCTTCCTGATTTCACAAGGGGCATCAGAGGCACTGAGATGGCAGAGATTTTTATGGCAGAAGCAACTGGAAAATGTCTTGAGACTGAAATACAGACAGATTAACATCACCCCAGTGGACACTAATGACTTGCACTTTGAAATGCCAGAGGCTCACACTGCCAGTTACGACAAGGAAAAAACACATTTCTTGTCTCCAAAGACCTTAGATCTTTTCAAACTCTGCAGGCAAATGCAGCCATCGTGCATTTCTACAGCAGGGCTGGGCAGCCCCTTTTTGCCACTTGGGGAATCACTGCTAGAGTTGCTATGGGCAGCAGAGTCAGTAAAGTTGAATAAAATAGTCACTGAAAACCTCCCAGTGGTTTAGTTAGTAATGATTCAATTTATAATTCAAATGCAATCAAGCCTACAGCATTTCCAAACATCAGGCTTATCTTAGCGGTAGTAGGTAACCCCATTCTTTCCTCTGAACATTCACAAGCTCAACCAATGGGCTTCCAAACAAGTTTTACGATTTATCATAGATCATTAGAATGTCTTTCCAGTCACTGGCATCTGAATAAAGCCATTTTGCCCCAGCAGTGGGCATTTCTAGGAAGCAAGCAAAACCCAAAGAGGAAAGAGGTTGCTGGAAGCTTTCTCAAAAGACAAATCTTTCAAGAGCTGCTCTTGGCTGCAGGAAGGGAATGTTCCCACAGCAATTTGATTAGTAAAGTAAAGTAGTTTCAAAGTAATGGAGATTAAGAAAAGGATTTCTGATGGGACTGAAGAAAGAAATATCTGGTTAAACATCTAAAATTCCAAGAGGGTAGGGGCTGATAAAACGTAACATAAATTTCAGTAATTCAGTCCTAAATAAATCTAAAATTCACAAGTAGCAGGTTTCTAAAGTCCACTTGCCAGTTGCCATAGAGTAGATCCCATGTGTGTCAGAGTAGAACTGTGCTCCGTAGGGTTTTCGATGGCTGATTTTTTTCAGAAGTAGATGGCCAGGTGACTTGAACTCCAACCTTTCAGTTAACAGTCAAGCGCCATTAACATTTTGTGCCACCTAGGGGCATCTAAAAGCCAGTTTTGAATCTGGTCAACAAATACTGTGCACCATGCCAGGTGCTACAAGCAAACAGAGAAGTAAAACTAGACGTGAGTTTTCAGTAGGTTGCTGATGTAGCTGAGAAGGCAAGACTAACACAATGCAAGGGGAAATAACTAAATGCTAAATCGTTTGATATTGATTTTAAGTATAAAGAGTTCAGAAATGACAGAAAACACTGATGGCTGGAGTAGGAGAGCTCCTGGGAGGAAGAATAGCAAAAGATTCCAGATGAACCCAAATATGTCTCCTACCAGCCTTCCTGCCTGTAATGGTCACCATGATAGTTGTGCCTTTGCATTAAGGCCATTATGTTCACACAGTACATGGTAGTGGTTAAATACACAGGCTTTGGAACCAGCCTACCTGGGTTTCAAATCTAGCTCAAAAACTAATTGTGTGATCTCGAGCAACTTATGCTTCCTGTGCCTCAATTTCCTCATTTATAAAATGTGGTTAATAATAGAATCCATCTTATAAAACTATTACGAGAGTTAAATGAGTTAATTTACACAATTTGCTCAATAATTTTGTAATGTGGTATGCATCAGAAACACCTGGGGAATTTATTTAAAATATATATGTCATGAGATCTGTAGAAGTTGAAGCAATTAATTATACTTGAGGAGATAGTAGAAGCACGTAGTGTAGAATTTAATTGAGACTGTTTTCTTTGAAAGCCTCATTTCCAAGCTACTTGACTGGCAGGTCATTTTTACCTTTACTCTAGAGTGTTACTCCTCAACCTCTTCCACTATTTTGCTGTGAAATATTGTTGGTGTGTTAGTTTCAATTTGGAGTATATCAGATTAAAATTTTTTTTTCACTTATCCTTGACTTTTTCCCTATTGTTGAAACTTCGGAGTATAACTTGTTTATATTTTAATCTTTCATCATTTTCAGTGCATCAATTTTTTAAAATGAAGTTGAGTTATAATTAACAAAATGATAAAAAGAAATTATGGTAGCACAGAGAATTAACTAAAATATTTAAATAATAATAAAAAAAGAATAAAAATCCATTTGTGTTTAAAGGAAGCATGCTGTTAATGAATTAAACCTAATACTAGGGAAAGTGATGCTCTTACTCAAAACTCAACATATATTGTCAGACCTTTTTCTAGTGCAAACAGCAAAAACCTCTCTCCAATCAGCTTAAGTACAAAGGTAATTTATTGGCTCATGTAACTGGCAAGTCTAGGGGTAAATCTGGCTTCAAGTACAACTGGGTACAGAAACCCCAATGAAGTCATCAGGCCTCACTCCATTCCTTGGCTCCGCCCTTCTTTGTGTTGTTTTCATTCTCTCTTACTACTATTTTCTTTGTGGTGCAGGGAGGATAGCCATCAGCGATTACTGATGCATGTTTTTATGTCTCATGACTCAACGATGAGGCATCTTGCCTACTAACTCTAGTTAATACAATTCAATGAATCATTCTGGTTGACTTAGTTTCCACCCCCAAACAATCAGTCTGGCCAAGGATTGGATTCTCCCGTAGGCTAGGCCTGGGTCACGTGCTAATCCCTGTGACCAGGGGTGGAGGGTGATATCAGAAATCAGAACAAGATGCATGTTTGGTAAATATTGTGGGACAAGCAAAAATAAAGCAGCTGACACAGTCTACTTCTCGGCTTCCAACCTGCAACAATGCACAGATATCTTTCCTCCATATATAATTCAAAAAATAATTTAGCATAATTGAATTGTTCCACACTGAGTAGAAAACACACCACTCATTCTGCAGTGGGAGACAACCCAAAGACACACACAGTCGCTATGTGTGTATGGTATTTCTAGGTGATGTGCGTTGCTTCCCATCAGGCCTGGATGTGGCTGCTCATGATCCAATAACTTATGGCTCAATAACAAATTTAAGTACCCCTACATGCTCAATACACAGTGGTAGAAGGAAAACCAGATAACCACAATAAAAATTCACATTTAGGAAAGGAAAAGGGGGTAAATAACCAACAGTGGTCACAGTCCAGAGCATGTATCATTTCCTGTTGGGCAGGGCTCACGAAGACTCATCTCACTGGGAATGGGGTGATTTTCTTGATCTGGCTTTAACAATACTACCTGCTGGCAAGATTTTCTTGTCCATTATTCTCAATGGCTATATCTGAAATCAATACTGGAATGAATTTTATTGGTGAGTTCAGAAGGCTTGGGGATTGCCTTAGGGTTTGAGCAATCACAGGGTCCTATTTACCAGGGTGTGATTTCTCAGGTAGTACATTTCCCTTAAAATCCTAATCAACTGTCTATCAGTTCAATTTCTAGGGCTTACGTTAGGTAGTAAACAATGCCAGAAATCTTATCAAGTCATGGGCCCTGGGTCTGGACCCCGTTCTTTCAATTTCTATCTCTTGGTAACAGAACTGGGGTTTTATCTTAACAACTTTAATATGACTTCTCCCTATGAGTAAAGTGATACAATAGACTGGTGTAGTGGATACTGTGGTATGCCGCACAGACTCCCTCCGCAGGATTGAGGTACTCATTTCCCCAGCTGCTGGGAACTTTGGCAGCTGACGGCTCTCAGCTTGAGCTTTCTGGGAATTGCCCTCAGTCTCACATGTGTATGACTTTTAAAAGGTAATTATTTTTCAACCCTTAGACACAAGCTGAAAGTTCCACATTGTCTATTGTTCAGAGACAATTAAATACATTTTCTAGTTTCTTAGTAACAAAAACAAAACAAAATAATAAACATAAATCAACCAGTGAATTTAAAAGACCCGTGTCACATTTTAGGAATTAAAAAATGACTGTTCAATAAAGACTTCCTTAAGTTTATTTTCTGCTATTACAAGGAGTATACCGTTTTCTGTCTTGAGGGGGCTCAGTTCTACAGTACACTGAGATGCCAACTATGTTTGACTACTGTTCTATATTGATTTGTCCAGACGTATCTGCCCTGTGGGAAACACATAAACTTTTCAGCCTTCACACATTGTTAACACTGGAAAAATATCAGCGACAACCCCTTGTTGCCAGCCCTGGTTACTTTCGTATGGTAAATGACCCTGCTTCTGTCTTCCTGGTTTGTGCACTTCTGAAAGAATCACTGTTTGACAGAAGTGTTGCTGAAGGGTGTAACAATGACAAACTGGGCCTCCACTTGTAATGAGAATCTCTGGGCTGTTTACAAATAAAGGTCTGAGCAGAAAATTTGAATAATTGGGAATTACATACATGAATACAATTTGGATATGAAAAATGTAATCACAGATGGAAGAAGACCTTGATGCCTCAGACAAGTTGCCTTGAGAGAAAACACAATCATAGCCTGAATCTGCTGCTTAAAATATGTTGAGGCTTCTAAGCAAAATAGGCATTTAAACTCAAGACAATCACGTGTTTCTTTGCTCACACTATTTTGAATGAGTTTGTGTGAAAATTGGAAGAGACTCCAAAACTGCTGGCATACAGTTATGAATGATCAGTTCTATTTTCTGATTCTGACTCATCACAAATTGTTATGAAGCCAAAAAAAAAAAAAAAAGTTAATTGACCAAAGTGAAACAAAATCTATGTCCATTGCCTTATAAACTCCCCATTCAGGGTGTTGAGTATCATACTTTCAGCTCAGAATTTTGAAGATAAACTTTCCTTTCTTTACTTTTAAACTTTGCTCTTAAATGAAAATCTTTGTCTTACAGATTGTCATAGCTAAAATCATAGATATTTCCTCTTTTATGTAAAATGCTTTACCAATAAAAGTAAGTTTTGATGTTTGAGCAACTTATTGGCCACTCCTTGGAGAAGTCAATTGGCTATGTCTTTCCCATGAATAGGCCTCTAGCTTTCAGAGGTATAGTCTCTTACTTTTGTCTACCTGGTGCTTTTGTCTACTATACATTTATATTTACATGACTGAGTGCAGTGTTTTTCAAACTTCAAGTCTTGCTGTATTAATGAGTAGTCAAATCAAAATATAACCAGCGTTTTGGTGATAGGGAACCCAAGGTTGAGAAGGGAGTGTTGACATGTCGTGGGGTTGTTAACCATTGTCATAGGGTAATATGTGTACTAACTGTTTAATGAAAAACTATTTGTTCCGTAAACCTTCATCCAAGGTACAGAAAAAATAATTAACTATGTGAGATCAAATTGACAACAGCAACTCAAGGGGTTTGATGGGAAGCCTAGGGGGCAGTGAGTTGAAGATAATGGTGATGGAGTAATTTGGAGAAGGATGGTGAGAATAGCAGCACAACTGGAAGAATGTAGTCGATGTTACTGAATTGTACGTGTAGAAAATTTTGAAACAGTGTATCTTTGGCTATGCATATTTTCACCAAAAAAAAAAAAGAAAAAGGTCCTCCAAGGTCGAGAAGGGAGAGGGTTGACATGTCGTGGGGTTGTTAACCAATGTCATAAAACAATGTATGTACTGACTGTTTAATGAGAAACGATTTGTTCTGTGAACCTTCATCTAAAGTACAATTAAAAAAAAATTAAAAAAATATATAACCAGCTTTTAAAGTGTTTTACTTTATGAATATTATTAAACATACACAAAAGTAGAAAAACCAGTGATGTTGAGTCAATTCCAACTCATGGTGATCCCATATATGTCAGAGTACAATTGTGCTCCATAGGTTTTTATATGGCTGATTTTTTGGAAGTAGATCGCCAGACCTTTCTTCCAGGTGCATCTGGGCAGACTCAAACCACCAACCTTCTGGTTAGCAGCCGAGTGCATTAACAGTTTTCACGACCTAAGGACTCCACACAAAAGTAGAGAGAATAGTAAAAAAGAATCCCATATACCCATCACCCAGATTCAGCAATTATTATGATTTTGTTACATTTGCTTCTTCCATCCCTTAGCTTTTCCTTTTTTTCTTTGATGAAGTATTTTAAAGAAAATGCTAGACATTACATTGATTTACTTCTACATATGCTGGCATGCATCTCTAAAAAAAAAAAAAAGAATACTATCTCACAAAACAAAACTTAACAAAATTAGCAATAATTCTTAGTATTTTATAGCACCCAGTTCATAATCAAATTTCCTTGAGTGTTTCAAAAATATTTGTTTTATCGATGGCTTGATCAGATCAGGATTAACCAGCATTTAAAAAAACTACATAGAAGAAAATAGATTAATAAATATCAAAGGGCATCACATGTAGTAAGGCTAGTTATTGTTTCATGAAATTTCTTATTATGTATTTGTCATCTAGGTAACTATTTCTTACTATTGGTCACACAGAAGTTTGAAAGCCACTGGGTTAATGATGCTCCCCTTTACTCTACAAGCTCTAGGCAGACTTCTGGGAATTCTGTGTCCAAAAACAATTTCTGCAGCATAGAAAGGAATTTATAGTGCAAGAAAGAAAGCCCTGTACCTTATCCTTGCTGTTCCCTCTACCTGGAACTCCCCTCTATCTCTACTATTTCACATCTTCCCCAGTCTTCAAGGGTCCAAATGGCATTCCCACCAGGAAACCTTCTTTTCTCCCACCCAGCTGTCACTTGGTTTGCCTCTTCTTCCTCGTACTCACCACACTGCCTTATGTAATGGTTATCTGTGTTTTAGCCTCCACTGTAAACAAAGCAGGAGTCCTGGTGGCACAGTGATTAAGTGCTCAGCTGCTAACTGAAAGGTCAGTGGTTCTAACCCACCAGCAGCTCCATGGGAGAAAGATGTGGTGATCTGCTTTCATAAAGATTAGAGTCTTGGAAATCCTATGGGGCAGTTCTACTCTGTCCTATAGGATTGCTATGAGTTGGAATGGAATCAATGGCAACGGGTTTGGTCTTTTTTGGTTTATAAACCAAGCTCATCAGGTGTAGTATGCATGACTTCTTTGCCCTGGAATGTAACTTGCCTAGTACTTTGCATACACTAAACATTAACAATTGAATGAACTGAATTAGGAGTTTGAGACACTATCTATAGGCTATTAGGCAATGAAGACATTGGTGTCAGAGATCAGACTCCAAGGAGAGACTGGAGAAGGGCCCAAATTCATGAGGTTTGGACTTGATAATGAACAGTAACAACAATAATCATAGCTACACTATTTTTCATAATGTACCGTAAGCACTTTACTTACGTTATCTTCTCAAAAAGCTCTGTGAGGGAGGGGTAGTTATCATCAGTTTTACACATAAGGAAGCCAAGTAGTTAAGTCCTTTCACAAAGTCTGGCTTCTAAGCTATTCTTAACAAGGTTCTGCTCAGAGGAGATTCCGTTCTCTGGGACAGGGACCTGTGATTTTCTACTGACGTTTGAGTCCGTTTATTTTAGAACATGCTAAAGGAGAAACTAAGGATGATCGGCCTGGGCTTCTCTTTGACTTTGTCACAGCTCCTGAAACCCGAAAAAACAAACCTGTTGCGGTTGAGTTGATTCCAACTCATGGAGGCCCCATTCATTACAAAGGGTTTTCTTGGCAGTGGCACAAATGGTTAAGCACTGGACTACTGACTATAAAGGTCAGCAGTTCAAATCCACCCAGAAGTGCCTTGGAAGTAAGGCCTGGCAATCTGCTTCCAAAACGTCACAGCCCTGAAAACCCTATGGAGAAGTTCTACTCTTTACACATGGGGTCGCCATGAGTTGGAATTGACTCGATGACAACAACAACAACAATCTTAACAAAAGGAGATTTCCAGTGAGTTCCAACTGCCAACCTTTAGGTTAGCAGCCAAGCATAAACCATTTGTGTCACCTAAGGTGTAGCTAAAGAGATCTGAGAAGACCCTGGGAAATCTGAACTGAAAAACAAGCAAACAGCACTCTTTCTTTCTCTCACACACACTTTCTCTCCTACACACACATACGGAGCACAGAGACACACACGTGTGCACACACCCTGCAAGTGTTAACACCTATTCATCCTTCAGACTTCAACCTAAGGGTCCCTTCCCTGGGAAGCCTTTCTGACCCCTCAGGCTAGGGCTATTCTCCCATGGAAACATGCCTCTCTCCTTCAGACCCCTATTTCAGTGTGTGATTCATTTAGTGCAGTTATTTTATTAATACAGTGAAACCTGTGAGAGCAGGAACTCAGTGGGACTGCCTTGTTTTTCCGGGTCTTGAAAGTTTTCCATTTTTGATAGGATGCAGTCTTACCACTTTTCTATCCCTCATTTTAGTGGAAAATAGTAGAGCTTTCTTTCTCTGACAGGTTTCTGCCTTACACAGATTCCAGCTTTCGTGGGTTTTACTGTATCTGCATTGCCCTCTGGAATGTAAGCTTCGTAACTGTAAGGATCACTCCTGCTTTTGCCCACTGTATTTTTCCTAGCACTTAACTCATTCCCTGGAAGACAGTAGGTGCTCAATAAATAGTGAATACATTCATGGATGAATAAATGAATGCCTAGACAAATTTCATCAGTTGGTGCTCCATATTTCAAGAGGCAGTGTGGCACAGTGATGGAGCGAATGTTGGTTGGTGTCTTAGTCATCTAGTGCTGCTTTAACAGAAATACCACAAGTGGATGGTTTTAACAAAGAGAAGTTTATTCTCTCACATTCCAGTAGGCTACAAGTCCAAATTCAGGGCGTCAGCTCCAGGGGAACACTTTCTCCATCGGCTCTGGAGGAAGGTCCGTGTCATCAATCTTCCCTTGGTCTGGGTGCTTCTCTGTGCAGGAACCTCAGGTCCAGAGGACACGTTCTGCTCCCAGCACTGCTTTCTTGGTGGTATGAGGTTCCCATGTGTCTCTGCTTGCTTCTCTCTTTTATATCTCAAAAGAAATTGGCCTAAGACACTATCCAATCTTGTATACCTCATCAGTATAACTGCTGCTAATCCATCTTATTAGATCATAGTGATTGAATTTACAACACATAAGGAAATCACATCAGATTACAACATGGTACACCATCATACAATACTGGGAATCATGACCCAGCCAAGTTGACAGATATTTTGGGGGGGCACAATTCAATCCATGACAGTTGGGGATCAAGAATTTCAATGCTAGAATCAATTAGAAGAGAATACCCATTCATTTCTACCCCTACCTCTACCAGCCTTGTTGCATCTGTACCCACATACCTCATCTTCCCTTCTCTGACAATGGCTGCACTGTCTGGATTCCTATCGAAAGCTACCCCCTTCAGTTCTGTACTGGATCCCATCCCCTCCTGCCTAGTCAATGTACACTCTCTTGTGCATTATCAGTTTTTCACTCTCTACTGTAGCACTGGAGCCCTGATGGCACAGTGGTTAAGCACTTGGCTGCTAACCAAAAGGTTGGTAGTTTGAACCCACCAGCCGCTCTGCAGGATAAAGATGTGGCAGTCTGCTTCAGTAAAGATTACAGCCTTGGAAACCCAATGGGGCAGTTCTGCTCTGTCCTATAGAGTTGCTGTGAGTCGGATTCAACTCAGTGGCAATGGGATTGTAGCACTGTTCAATAGAACTTTCTTCAGTGGCAGAAATGTTCTGTATCTGTGCTGTCCAATATGGTAGCTACTAGCCACATACGGCTACTGAGCACTTGAAATATGACTAAGTAACTGAGAAACTTAAATTTTACATTTCGATTTATTTAAATTGAAATAGCCACAGGTGGATAATTCCCATTAGCATCAAACATTCTATTATTTCTCCTATCTTAAAAAAAAAATTCTCTTGACTTCACATCCCCTTCTAGATGCCACCCCATTGTCTCTACTCCTTGTTTCCACTTCCCCTTCTTCCACATACTCTTGTAGTCACTTCAATCAATCTTTTGACTCAACATATCCCCGAAATGTTTCTTCTCAGGATCACGAAATTGCCAAATCCCATGGTCAATGTTGAGTCCTCATCTTACCAGGATTAACAGCAGCATTTTATGTGATTGATGACTTCCTCGTTTTAAGACTTTCCTTACTTGGTTATCTGGAACCCTACCACTCTTACTTGTTCTCCTATCTCTCTGGCTATTCTTTCTCAGTTCCCTTTGTTGGATTCTCATCTTCACATTCTCTAATATTCAAATGTCACAAGCCTCAGTCCTTGGACCTCATCTCTTGTCTATCTGCATTTTCTTCCTAGATGTTCTTATCCATTTCTGTGACTTTAAAAATTAGCCGTAGGCTGTAGACTCCTACAAGAATCTCTAGCCCTGATTTCCCCCCTTGAACTCCAGACTTGTATGTCATATAGCCAACCGTCTACTCAAACTTGACACTTGGATATCTAGTAAGCACCTCAAGCTTGATTTTACCTTTGAAACCTACTCCTTCCTCAGTCTTCCCCATTTTAGTCAATGCCATCTCCATCTGTCTTAATGTCTTAGAGCTGCTCTCAGAGAAATACCACAAGTGGGTGGCTTTAACGAACAGAAATGTATTTTCTCACAGTTTAGGAGGCTAGAAGTCTGAGTTCAGGGTGTCGGCTCTAGGGGAAGGTTCTCTGTTGGCTCTGGGGGGAAGATCCTTGTCTCAGCTTCTCCAGCTGGCCATCCTTGGAGTTCCTGGGCTTGAAGACTGGTTGGCCTCCATCATCTTCAGATAGTACAGGTCTTCCCCCATCTCTGCCTCCTTCTGAGCCTAACCTGCTCTTTTATATCTCAAAAGTGATCAGTTTAAGACACACCCTACACTGATATGGCCTCATTAACATAACAAAGAAATCCTATTCCCAAATGAGACTACATCCAGAGGTATGTTGTTCTTGTTTGACCACAGCCACCCCATGCGACAGAGCAGAACTGCCTCACAGAGTTTTCTAGGTTGTGACAGAGTAGAACTGCCTCAAAGAGTTTTCTAGGTTATAATGTTTATGGGAGTAGATCAGGTCTTTTCCCAGCAAAGCTGAAACCACTAGGTGGGTTCAGACTGCCACTCTTTCAGTTAGCAGCCGAGTACTTAACCGTTTAGCCCCTAAACTCATTGCCACTGAGTAGAACTGCCCTCTAGGTTAGCAGCCGACCCTTTGGTTAGCAGCCGAGCTCTTAACCACTGTGCCACCAGGGCCCCACACCCATTGGTATAAAAACCCGTTGCTGTCAAGTCGATTCCAACTCATAAAGACCCTGTACGACACAGCAGAACTGCCCCATAGGGTATAAACCAAAAACCAAATCTGTTGCCCTCGAGTTGATTCTGACTCATAACAATCCTATAGCACAGAACTGTCCCATAGGGTTTTCAGGGAGCGGCTGGTATATTCCAATAGCTGATCTTCTGGTTAGCAGCCGAGCTCTTAATAGGGTATAAAAAACACCCATTGCCGTCGATTCGATTCTGACTCATAGCAACCCTACAGGTCAGAGTAGAACTGCCCATAGAGGTTCCAATGAGCGGCTGGTGGATTCAAACTGCCAACCTTTTGGTTAACAGCCATAGCCCTTAACCACTACACCACTAGGGGTCAGGATTTACAACACATATTTTGGGAGGGACACAATGCAATCCATAATACCATTCTTCCAGTTGTTCAGGCCAAAAAAACATTGGAGTCATCCTTAATTTACACCCCACAGTCAACCCACCAGTAAATATTCTTGGTTCTACTCTGTAAATAGAGTGAGAACCTGACTCTTTTCAACCACCTCACTGTCACCCCTCTAGACCAAGCTACCATCATCTCTAGTCTGTATTAGTGCAAGAGCCTCCTAACTGGTCTCGCGACTTTTATTTACCTTTGATCCCTTAAAAACTCCCCACACAACAGCAGAAATGATCCTTCAAAAATGCAGATAGGATCACATCACAGCAACATGTCAAACTTTCCAATGGTTTCCCATCTCATTCCGTATAAAAGCCCAAGTCCTTACAGCAGTTTCTAACACTGCGTGATCTGACCCCAACTACCTGTCTTCCAGGCCCACCCTTTCTCTCTTGCTCATTCCTCTCATCACATTGTCCTCTTCTTTGAAGAGGCTAAGCCTGTTCTTGCCTCAAGGCTTTTGTATTTGATGTTCATGGCTGCTAACCAAAAGGTCGGCAGTTCAAATCTACCAGGTGCTCCTTGGAAACTATATGGGGCAGTTCTACTCTGTCCTATAGGGTCACTACGAGTCGGAATCGACCTGACAGCAACGGGCAGTAGTAGTAGTAGTATGGAAAGCCTGGTGGCGTAGTGGTTAAGAGTTCAGCTGCTAACCAAAAGGTCAGCAGTCCAAATCCACCAGGTGCTTCTGGGAAACTCTATGGGGTCGCTATGAGTTGGAATCGACTTGACGGAAATGAGTCTTTTGGTTTAGTTACGCTCAGAGTCAAGGAGCCCTGGTGGTGCAATGGTTATTACACTTGGCTGCTAACTGAATGGTCAGTGGTTTGAACCCACCAGTCTAGGGAGAAAGACGTGGCAGCCCGCTTCCATAAAGATTAAAGCCTTGGAAACCCTATGAGGCAGTTCTACTCTGTCTTATGGGGTCAGTATGAGTCGGAATTGACCCAATGTTTTTTTTTTTTTTTGTATGCTTACAGCAAGGATTCTGGGTGGCGCTAAATGGTTTGCAATAGTCTACTAACCTAAAGTTAGTGGTTTGAACCCTTTCTAGAGGCCCAGAGGAAGAAAGGCTTAGTGATTTGCAGAGAAGTTTTTCCTAACTCATCCTACCCAAAGTGGTAACTAGATTCCCTCTCAATGACACCCTCAATCCCTTTCCTTGACGTATTTTACCGGACTGTCCTTCATCTGTCTTCCCAAACTAAGAATCAGAGCGCTTACTCAGTCCGGACTTGGTGTTTTTGTTCTCTGCTGTATTCCCAGGATCTCAAATAGTGTCTGAATATGTGTGTGAAATAGTACAAATAGCACTAATATGTGCTCCATAAGTAAGTGTTGAATGCGTGAATAAAAAAATTATATTCCTAATGACCAGTCAGAATTGATTCGATTGCAGTGGTTTTTTTTTTTTTTTT
>NW_004443941.1:18359054-18365862 GCF_000243295.1 Trichechus manatus latirostris
CAAAAAAAAAAAAAAAAAAAACCCCAAACCCACCGCCATGAGTCCATTCCTACTCATTGAGACCCCACAGGATTTCCGAGGCTATGAATCTCTAAGAAGACAACTGCCACATCTTTCTCCCGTGGAACCGCTGGTGGTTGGCAGTCGATGGCTTTAACCACCAGTACAACTCAGAGTAATTTAACATTTGTTAGGCCTCAGTTTCCTCATCTCTGAAAGGAGAGGCAGGCTGAGTAATCGCAAAACAAACATTAATTCTGTGGATACTGAATGCAACCTACTGTGTGCCTGGCAGGAAGGAAGGTGCTTCATCTATAATGAGGTCACAGTCCCTCCTCTCAAGGAGCTCGTTGTCCACTGGGCGAAACGGCCAAATTGGAAATCCATGGGAGAGTTTCCAGAGGAAATGTTTGCGCGTTCACCTGAGGGTAGGAAAGAGATAGCTAGCTGAAGAGAGAGTGGAAGCCTGTTCTCAGCTTCCCACGTGTGGAGACTGGGAAGACTGTAAACCCTGTGGAGACACGGGCGTGTTTAACTCGCCTTACTGTTTTGTCCCCAGACTTGGCTCCAAAGTCTTAAATCACTTCTTTATATTATCTCTGATGCTGGTGCATTTTACTGAGGGAAGGGGTAAGAAGCGGGGACTATAAGAGTTCAGTTCCAGCTTTAACCTTGGCTAGAATCCATCTATTCTATTAAATAAGGCATTGCGTTTGAAGTTGGTCAGGGCTGGACATTAACGTATTTCTTTACACTGTCCTCAGGCCCCAGTAACACAAATCGCATCATATTTAATCTTGGAGGCCCTTAGCGTAGCGCAAAGATCCTCAACTTTTTTCTATCTTACGTTTCTGAGGGTACAGAACATTCCTGCCAGTAAGCGCCAGCAGCTTGGACGTTGAGCACAGAGCCACTGAAAGGAAATCGGCAACATCCGTCACTCTAGAAAGGCAACTATCTCACACTCCGGGATCTTCACAGTCGGCTCTTCCCGAGCGTTTCCCGGGGTTTTTGCTAGTTGGCCTCCCGCAAGCCCTTGCGCTAACCTGGGAGCCCTCGACCTCTTCCGACTCTACCAACTGAAAAGTGGAGGTGTGGATCGATTTAACACGAGAAGATAAAGAATTTAAGACGAAACAAGAAGCTCAATTTCTTAATAAATAAGTACTATAATTTATTTAAACACAGTAAGGTGTTCATATATCTTCATATAAAGAAGTATTTCTCTACGCCAACCTAAAACAATCCTTGTTTCCCCCTACATTTGGAGCGCCTAGCCTTTGGTCTCTCCCGCGCCGGGCGACCCCGTGGTCACGTGCTCCTCCTGTCCTCCTCGCGGAACGTGCTTCCTGCTGTGGGGTCGACCAAGGCATGGCAGCTCTGCTGAGACCAGCGCGCTGGCTTCTCCGCGCCGGGGCGGCCCCGCGCCTCCCGCTCTCCCTGCGTCTCCTCACGGGCGGCCCAGGCCGGCCGCACGCCGCCGCCTGTGTGCCCGCCGCTCGCGCGAGGCCAGCTGCCGGGTGAGTGCTCAGGCTCCCTAGGCCCTTCGGACTCCCGCCAGGTTATAGCGATGGGATCCGGTGTTATGGGTCCAGGTGGGGGCCAGGTCCCGCCTGTGACCTCGTCGCCCCAGGGCCAGGCGTCTCGAGACGTCAGACTGAGCTCCCCGCCTGGGGCTTTCGGGTGACAGGGTTGGTCGCTTTCAGAAGGTCACAGCCGTGGGCATGGCTCGCTTCCGGCTTGGATCCCTCCTTCACTTCCCCTGGGCTTGGTCCTCCTGCCCTCGGCCTACAGATAGCTGCAGTTGGTAGGTGCCTATGAAGTTGAAGGGGACTTTGAGGGCTGCATGCTGGGGTCGAGTAGTATTCCACTTCCCAGGATTGGCTGGCTTGGGGGTCTGTCCTACGTGGGAGCCTTGTTGGCGATCATTAGTCACCTAGGATTTGGATTTCGAGAGCTTCAGTTTTTTGAGGGAGATGGGTTGAGATTTTTGGATGGGCGAAAATGTTTAATTATGATGATTTGGGCTTTTCTTTGCATTTTCTCGAATGGAGTTTTCCTTCAGAATTTACCTAGCTGTTGTATGAGTTGGGAATTGTCACGGTAGGCTCCGTAAGTGTCAATGAAGGAATGAACGCATGCAGGGAATTTTTTGGGGGTTGCAAAAGCAAGTAAAACTTGTAGTGTATGTCACATGTTTGAATGAATGTTCTCATGGATTGAGGTTTTTCAGGATATAGGCTTGTGTAGATTTTTTGGGATAAGGAAGGTTGATGGAGGTGTTCCGTTGAGCAGGGTGCTGAGGTTTTGTGCCATTGGGCAAGTTACTTAACATCTCCAGGCCGCAGTTTACTTAACAATAGAAGTAATAATAGTGTTAAAAGTATTGAAAGAGATAATCTATGTAAAGCACATCATATAGGGCTGGGTATCTAGTAAGGAGCTCTGGTGGCACGGTTGTTAAGCGCTCAGCTGCTAACTGAAAGGTCAGCAGTTCAAATCCACCAGCCACTCTGTGGAGAAAGATGTGGCAGTCTACTCCTGTGAAGATTTACAGCCTTGGAAGCCCTGTGGGGCAGTTCTACTCTGTCCTGTAGGGTAGCTATGAGTCAGAATTGACTGGATGGCAGTGGGGTATATGTGGACCTTTGTAGACCAGCCTGGAAGGAAGCCTAATCCCTGCATAAAATTATATGAGGGGAATTTATGATTTCCTAACATCTTAGTTATAAATCTTTGGAATGTAGCCTGTTTGTAATTTGGAGCTTGTCTGTATTTTCTTACTAGACTTTAATAGTAATCTTCAGAAGTCATGCCTGTTTTCACAGGATGGCATCTCTAGGGTTTCAAAGAGTTTCTTCTAAAAGTCTTGCAAATTATGCTGTCTTTCTAGTCCTAAACAACAGGCCAGAGCAGGGTTGATGCTTTTTTTCATCTTCTCTGTTGCATTTGGGAAAACTGAATAAAGAGGGAACACAGTCTAGTAGAAAGGGTGTTGGTCTGGGTGTTCGTCGCACTTGGGTTCCATTTACTTGCTGCATAATCTTGGCCGTCTTAACTTAACCTCCATCATTCTGTTTCATTATCTGTAAAGTAAAAGTCACAGAGCCTTTTCCTTTTGTCTTTGTAAAGCTGGCTTTAGGGTTCGGCTCAAATGTCATCTCTTCAGAGAAGCTTTACCTCAACACTCAAGCTAAAAGGCTGTTACCCTATTTCATATTTACCCATGGCACATGGCACTTGTCTGATATTTTTACTTATTTGTTTTCCATTTGTTTCCTTAGTAGAAAATGAGCTGCATGAGAGCAGGGCTTGCTTTTGATCACCACTGTGTATTCAGCTCATGTCATTGTTGCCATCTAGTCTGCTTTGACTCAGGGTAACCTTATGTATGACAGAAGGAAATGTTGCCTTGTCCTGTGCCATCTTCACAGTCGTTGATATGTTCGAGTCCATTTTGGCCGCTGTGTATTTTGAGTGCTTTCCAACCTAGGAGGCTCATCTTCTAGCAGTATATCAGTGTTCTGTTGTGATCCGTAGGGTTTTCATTGGCTGATTTTCGGAACAGAATCACCAGGCCTTTCTTCCTAGTCTGTCGTAGTCTGGAAGCTCCGCTGAAACCTGTCCACTATGGGTGACTCTGCTTGTATTTGAAATGCCAGTGGTGTAGCTTCCAGCATCATAGCAACACAGCCACCACCACACCGTATGACAGACTGTCAGATGGTGGCTCAGCTCATAGTATGCAATTAAGAAGTATTTGTTCCCTCTTTCTCCTGACTCCATACACTCTTTATACTGTCTCCTACCCCATGACCTATAAGCATGCCCAGATCTTTCCTATATAAATAACAAAACCTTTCCTGGGACTGTACTTTCACTAGATGCTTCCCAGTCTCTCTTCTTCCCTGCCTGTACTCCCCTTTTTCCTTCATGTCCTCTCTTCTCATTCACTCTTCCACCCACTGCAATCACATCATTGGCAAAGGCCATCATTGTCTTATTTATTAATTTTGTTTATTATATTTGTAAACAATTACAAAACTCATGTTCCTTGAGGAACAGTTGTAAAATACAGGGGGGAAAGCAATGAAATAAAAATTATCCTTAATTCTGTCACCCTGAGAGAGCCATCTTTCTAATCATTTCTGTTACGTGTGAGATGTATGCTGTCTTAGTTATCTAGTGCTGCCCTAAGAGAAATTTATTTTCTCACAGTTCAGGAGGCTAGAAGTCCAAATTCAGAGCGCCAGCTCTAGGGGAAGGCTTTCTCTCTCTGTCTGCTCTGGAGAAAGGTCCTTGTCTCTTCAGCTTCTGCTTCCTGGTTCGTTGGAGGTCTCCATGTGTCTTGGCATCTGTTACTCCATCTCTCCTCTGTTGGCTTGCTCGTTTAATCTGTTTTATATCTCAGAAGAGATTGACTCAAGACACATGGCACACTAACCTCTCTCATTAACATAACAAAGAACCCATTCCTAAATGGGATTATAACCGCAGGCATAATGGTTAGAATTTACCACACACGTTTTTGGGGGACACATTTCAATCCGTAACATATGCTTATTTTATTTAATTTTTCCAAAGTTCCTCTTAATTACCAAATCCATTTTTTAGGTGTTGATCTCTGTCATATTACTGTGTTTCTCATTTTCCCCTTCATGAGACCCTTTTCTTGGCATTGATGACACTACTCTTTCTTGATTCTCTTCTCTTTAGGACTTTCCTCACTTGTTTTTATGCTTCCTTTTCTTCTCATTATCTCTTAAATGCTTATGTCCTTAGGGGTTTTGTCCGAGGTCCTTTATGTCTTCTCCCTTTTTCATTGCCTTTGGGTGACCTCTTCCATTTTCAGGGTGTCAGCCCTTACTAAACTATATGATGATGGCATTATCTCTCTTCCTCAATATAGATTGTCTGCTAAAAACATTCACCTGATTGAGCTACCAAAACTACACCAAACCCTTTGCCATTGAGTTGATTCTGACTCATAGCAACCATACAGGACAGAGTCGAACCACCCCATAGGGTTTCCAAGGAGTGCCTGGTGGATTCTAGCTGCCGACCTTTTGGTTAGCAGCTGTAGCTCTTAACCACTACGCCACCAGAGTTTCCAATCGAGGTACAGGTACTTCAAATCCAACACATCTCAAATTGGACTCATCTTTCCTCCCGCATCTGTTCCTGGTGTGGTCCCTGTCTCAGTGAATGTTATTATTTCTGCCTGCTGCCCAGGAAGAACCTGGCCTTCATTGTTCTTGACTTAATTCATATCTCACTGTCTCCTTCAACCCCCCCCCCCCAATTTATTGGTTGAAAAATGATGAAGTGCTGTTAGATCTACTTCATCTGAAATGAATCTTCTCTTCCTCTAATCTCCATCAGCATTGCCTAGTCTCCCTTACTAATTTGATCATGTTGTTTGCCTATTTACAATCAGACATTCTGGTGGCTCCCATTGTCTGTAGGATAAAGTCTAGAGACATTAAGATAGGTGTTTCATGATCTGGAGATGCCTCTGGAACCTCATCTCTTCTAAGTTCCTTCCTGTGGTATCTAATTCTAGCCATACCAAACTACTGCTTCTAGAGTAGAACTTCTCAAACTGTAATGAACATAAGAGTTCCCTGCAGGTCTTGTTAAAATGTACATTGTGATTGGTCTAGTTCAGACAGGGGACTGGGATTCTACATTTCTAAGAAGCACCCTGATGATAGAGGCTCTGTTGGGTCTGTGGACCAGTAAGACTCTGCTGTTAACTCCTGGGCTGCCTCTCCCGCCTCCCACCTACTCAGGTGACCCCATCTCTGTTAAACCTTGACTGCTTCTCCCATTTGACCACTCCCTTCTTGTGCCTCAGCTCAGGTCCTGTATCACTTAAAGTACCTGTTAACACTGTTATATGCCTACCCACCCATACCCCGGGCCTGGCTGTAAGTTCTTTGAAGGCAGGGACTATGTCTTACTCTTCTTGTGTCCCCTGTTCTCTGACTTTGTGGCGTATAGTAGGTTGAGTAAATCAATGAAAAGCCTAGACATTGGGGAAGGAATGTTGTGAGATGCAAAGAAGAATGAGAGGTACTTAACCAAATTCGTGTAGTGAATGGATCTTGAGTTCCAGAAATCTCCTTTCTGAGGAAAGGTGAGTATTATTGAGTGAAATTATTAAAATTTTTAATCTTTTGCTTTCAAAGTTGAAGCACCTAAAAAGTGTACACTTTTATGTTCTTTAGTTTTGTTCTTTATTTTTCTATTTCGGTGCTTTTTTTTTTTTTAACAAATGATTCTAAAAAATCAATTCTTACCGTATCCTCTGTGGGGAGGTCAAGGAGTAAACACTTTTTCTTTCTTGTGAGAATTTTTATTATTATTATTATTTTTATTGTACTTCAGATGAAGGTTTACAGAACAAATAGATTCTCATTAAACAGTGCATATATTGTTTTATGACAATGGTTAACAGCTCCACGACATGTGACACTGTCCCTTCTCAACCTTAGGTTCCCTATTACCAGCTTTCATGTCCCCTCCTGCCTTCTAGTCCTTGTACCTGGACCGTTGTGCCCCATTAGTCTCGTTTTGTTTTATGGGGCTGTCTGATCTTTGGCTGAACGGTGAACCTCGGGAGTGACTTCATTACTGAGTTAGAAGAGTGTCCGGGGCCATAGTTTTGGGGTTTCTCCAGTCTCTGTCAGGCCAGTAAGTCTGGACTTTTTTTGTGAGTTAGAATTCTTTTCTACATTTTTTTCCAGCTCTGTTTGGGACCCTCTGTTGTGATCCCTGTCAGAGCAGTCAGTGGTGGTAGCCAGGC
>NW_004443941.1:18365962-18401011 GCF_000243295.1 Trichechus manatus latirostris
GTGGTGGTAGCCAGGCACCATCTAGTTGTACTGGACTCAGTCTGGTGGAGGCCGTGGTAGTTGTGATCCATTAGTTCTTTGGACTAATCTTTCCCTTGTATCTTTAGTTTTCTTCATTGTCCCTTGCTCCCGAAGGGGTGAGACCAGTGGAGTATCTCACATGGCTCAGTGGAGTATCTCAGATGGCTGCTCACAGGCTTTTAAGACCCCAGACACTACTCACCAAGGTAGAGCGTAGAACATTTTTTTTATAAACTGTGTTATGCCAGTTGAGCTAGGTGTTCACTGAGACCATGGTCCCCACAGCCCTTCGCCCAGTAATTCAGTCCCTCAGGGAGTTTGGATGTGTCTGTGGAGCTTCTGTGACCTTTCCTTGTACAAGTTGTGCTGGCTTCCCCAGTATTGTGAGTGTTTTTAGAATAACACTTGTGTGCTTCAGCGGAAAGATGAGCTTTGAGCTAGATACGTTTGAGAGTGAATGTAGACTAACGGTTGGCCTAAAGGTGAAAACTACATATTGCTCTCTGATGGAATGGTGTAACTTCTGCTTCTAAAGTTGGAGGGAAAGAAAACTTTCTCTTGTTTTTTTCTCATTTTAAAAATGTCTTCTTGACAAATACTAAGAGTCTCTCTGGCAACATGGATGAACCTTGAAGACATGATGCTGAGTGAAAGTCAGACACAGAAGGGCAAATATTGTATGATCCCACATAAATGAAATATCTTAAATAGGCAAGTGCATAGAGACCAAATTTTATTAGTGATTATCAGGAGCGGTCAGCGGGCGAAGGGGGAGTTACTGCTCAAGGTACACGGAGTTTCTGTTACAGGTGAGGAAAAGAATTGGGAACGGATAGTGGCAGTGGTTGCACAACATGATGAATGTAATTAACGTCACTGAATTGTACACGTAAAACTGGTTGAAATGGCAAATGTTTTGTTACATATACTTGGCCATAATAAAAAAGTGTATATGACAACAACAACAAAATAAATAAAATCAGGGGAAAAAAGTCTTATCTGGGTGCTTTGGGGGTTGGAAAGCCTGTAAGATTCAGCATCTGCTCCGTGTGTGTAGGTTTATGAGTTTGTGACAGAGGGCTATGACAGCACACATACACTTTTATATATGTGCTATCCATTAGAGAGGAATTTAGTATGTGGTACTTCAGAGAGGAGCAGTCATATTTGGTTGGTGACAAGATATCATTTGATGTTAAAAGGACACATGCTAATGGCTCTTCAGAGTGTTCCAAGGCTAGAGGAGAACGCGAAAAGACTCGGTGGCCATATTTTTATGCTGTGTGGCTACTAAGAGTTACAGGTCTTGACAAAGTTTGTTAGACTTCAGGAGAGAGAGAGACAGGGGATGGACAGACTGGTTAGGAACAGCATTCGTACTGCAGATTAGAGGTAGTAGGACCTTAACTAGGTGGTGTAGAACTGAAGAAAAGATACTTCTTTTTTTCTTGACAGAAAAAAAAGCAGAAGATTGGTGAAGACATTAGCAGAATTAGGAATAATAGATTTGGAGGTTAGGATAAACACATAGTACCTTTAGTATAGATCTTCCCATTTTTGAAGTATGTTTGCATGTCTGTGTCATACATACATTTCCTCTTTGTTTTTTAAATTTATTTTGTTGTTTTTGTTGGGAATATACACAGCAAAACATATACCAATTCAACAGTTTCTTAAAAAAAAAAATAAACAAACCCCATTGCTGTCAAGTCGATTCCAACTCATAGCAACCCTGTAAGACAGAATAAAACTGCCCCTTAGAGTTTCCAAGGAGTGGCTGGTGGATTCGAACTGCTGACTTTTTGGTTAGCAGCCAAGCCTCTTAACCACTGTGCCACCAGGGCACCCAACAGTTTCTACATGTGGCATTGATTACATTCTTCAAGTTGTGCAGCCATTCTCACTCTCCTTCTCTGAGTTGTTTCTCCTGCATTAACATAAACTCACTGCCCCCTAAGGTTCCTGTCTAATCTTTCAAGTTGCTGTTATCAGTTTGATCCAATATTCATAGTTCTTAAAACAGTATAATGCGCAAGGCAGATCATTTTTACTAGTTAAGCTAACCTATTGTTTGATTTTAAGAAGACTTCAGTGGATATTTTTGGTTGAAGGTTTAAAGATTATCTCAAGGCAATAGTTTCAACTGTCATGGCTGCAGGAAGTCTGGTTTCCATGAGAATTTGAAATTCTGTTCTGCATTTTCCCTGCTTTGATCAGGATTCTTCTCTAGAATCTGTGATCAAAATGTTCAGTAATGGTAGCTGGGCACCATCCATTTCTTAGAGGCAGTTACCAACACATTCCATATCTTCCTTCTATTCCTGGCACTCCTTCCTCTGTTGGTTCAGGGGAGTTGAGACCACTTGTGCCTTTGATGGCCACTTGCAAGCTTTTAAGACCCCAGGCACTACACCATGAATTAGGAGGTAGAACAAAAGCACTAAACATGTTACTAGGCAAATTAACTGGGATGTCCCATGAAACCATGACCCTAAACCTCCAAACCAAGAAACCAAATACCATGAGGTTTTTGGTTGTACATAAGCAGCTTAAGCTGCTTACTGGGTTGTTTTTTTTTTTGTTCATTGTTATAAATATATTTATCACATAAGTTTTGCCAGTTCAGCTTCTTACAGGTGTACAACTTAACTGACAGCAGTTACAGTAATTGGCTGTGCAACCCTACCCTTAATCAGTGCGATATTTCCATCGCTGTTAAACCCCTTTTCACCCCTCCCTCCTGGCCTTGGTACCCATCCCAAAGCCACTGCCTTTGAGTAGATTCCGACTCATAGCGACCTTATAGGCCAGAGTAGAACTGCTCCATAGGGTTTCCAAGACTGTAAATCATTACGGAAGCTGCCACATCTTTCTCCTGCAGAGTGGCTGGTGGGTTCAAACCACTGACCTTTTGGTTTGCAGCTGAGTATTTTAACCACTCCACCACCAGGGCTCCTTCCCGCTCCTGGTAACCACTAATAAACTTTGTTCTCTATACATTTGCCTTTTCTTGCCTTTTTATATAAGTGAGGTTAAATAGTATTTATCCTTTTGTGGTTGACTTATTTCACTCAGCTTCTTGAGCATTGTAGCATGTATCAGTACTTCATTTCTCCTGCTGGCTGAGTAGTAAGTATTCCATTGCGTACATTTCCTCTTTCGTGAGATTGATATTAAAATTAGGAAACAGAGGCTTAGAAGGATGAAAGGATTAATCCAGGGTCTCAGGTTGGGATTCAGCTATAGATATCGTGATTCCCAGTTCTGAAGTGTTTTGAATGTACTGTGTTTTAGGTGCTGAAGGAATTGCTTATGTACATTAAAACTTTTTTTAGTTTTTAGAAAGGCAATACATGACACATTATAATTTTAGAAATTAAGACTATCACAACTAAGTAAACATATGATAATATCTCAGAATAGAAAACCTGGAAGACATCTTTAGACTGATCTAGTCCATTGCACTCTCGTTTCATAGGTTCTAAAGAGTATTTTGCTTTCCCATTATATCATAGGTCCCAACCTGCTTACCTGACCATCACTTCCTATGAAGCTGAGAGATAAAGGGATATCCCTTTGGCCTGGAGGAGCCTGAGACTAGGGAGCTGAGTTTGGTCTCTGAGTATATGACATCTGGATAGTTGGAAAAGAATGAGATTGGAATTTCAGGCTAGGAAATTTAACCAAGTGTAGGAGGGTTGTTAGTGGCTTTTCTAATCTAAAATTCTGTGCCTAAGCATAAAGCTGTATTTGGGAGACAGTTTAATTTGGCAAGAGTTTTTCTTTTTTTCCTTTTTATTGTTGTAGTCTAAATGAAGTTTACATTTCAAGTTAGTCTCCCATACAAAATTTTATACATAATTGTTATGTGACCCTGATCGCTCACCCCATTCTGTGATGGCACACTCCTTTCCTTCTCTGATTCCCCATGTCCATTCAACCAGCTCCTAACCCTCTCTGCCTTCCCATCTCACCTCTGGACAGAAGCTGCCCCTTTGGTCTCTTGTATCTACTTGAGCTAAGAGGCGCACTCCTCACGAGGATCACTTATGTCCCACAGTCCAGTCCAATCCCTGTCTGAAGAGTTGGCCTCGGAAATTGTTGTACTTCTGGGCTGATTAGAGAATCCAGGGGCCATGCTTTCTGGGGTACCTCCAGTCTCAGTCAGACCATTAAGTCTGGTCTTCTTACTAGGATTTGAGTTCTGCACCCCATCTTTCTGCTGCTCTATCTGGGACTCTCTGTTGTGTTCCCTGTCATGGCAGTCATTGGTGGTAGAAATCAAGGTCTTGCAAAACCTTTCAGAGAGAAAGTTCAATGTGACTTAGGTTTACAAAAATTTTTTAAAAAATCAGTCAACCAATACTTACTGAGCACTTCTTTAATAAGAGCTATTATTATTTAGTGCTACTTTGTTAGAAGTCTCTTTTGTTTGATTTTTTTCCATGTAATCTTCACAAGGTAGATTTTTTCCCCCTTTTCTTCAGATGAAATCGGTGCTCAGAATGACCAAGTCCCTTGCCTCAGTCACATAGATATTAAATAGCATTGCTTGGGTTTTAATAGACCTTTTAAAATAAGCCTTGTGATTTCTCCTGATACGTTTCTAAAAAGAAAAGAACGCTATAGTAAATTCTTAGTTAACATTTATTAAGCCTACTTTTGGCCAGGCTCTTTATGTATACTTTCTCAGTATTGCCCAGACTTTGGGCATTTGTGTACCTCCTTCCAAATTTTTGCCAGATGAGAGTACTATTATTTATATTTCATATTTTTTTAAAATTAGTTTTAGGTTAAACTGACTTTTTAAATAACTTAATCTTGTCCTAAGCAAGAATGCTAGTAAAATAACTTGATATGATAGTTATTTTTTAATATTCATTGTAATAAATAAAACTACTAAAATTGAAAATCTTTGTTTAGATGCTATCTAAAATCATCTTGCCTAGCACAGTGCGACATTTTGGGAAATACTACATTATCTCAGTTAATTTTTGAAATGTCCCAGTGAGGTAAATACTATTATTATCCCCAGATTACAGGCTTAGCATTGTAAGTTGGCCAAGGTCGTACTGCTTATAAGTGACAGAGCCTGAACTCAGGCCAGTCTGTCTGATTCCAGAGCCCATGCTCTTAAAGCCCATGATGTCCCATCATGCCATGGAGCCCCCTGTTTGTGCCTCTGAGATTGCGCTTATCAAGTGTTCATAAAAAATGACACAGACAGTAATAGGAGGTAGACAGAGGACCAAGTAAGGCTCTCCAGGGTACTTTTGCGTGAATTTCTTTTCATTACATGGAAGTGAACATTAACAAATTGTATCGATGAGACTTTGTTGCCTGAAATTTGGGGTTCAGTATACTTGGAATAAAATCTGTTCTTAAAGTAAAATTGAGACTCTCTGCCTTCAAAATCCTTCACGATCTGGCCCAGTCTTTCCTCTCCAGCCTCATCCCTGATGCCATCGGTTGCTCACTCAGTTGGCCTGCTGACTGTTCCCCCCACTGCCTGTAATACTTAACCCTTGCTCGAGATGACTGCTCCTTCTCATCCTCAGCTAAAACTTTCAGATGTCATCTTACCCGAACATTTTATCTAAAGTAAAACTTGCTGTTATTCTTTATCATAGTCCCTTATTTATTTCCTTGCTAGGACTTACCACAAGCAGTATTTGGTTTTGGGGGATGATTGATCTGTCAGTTGTGTGTACACCTGGAGAAAAGCTAAAGCTTAAGAAACTGTTAAGGGTTTGTTCCAAAAATCCAGGGCCTCACAAATGGAAATAAAGAGGTGTGTGAGGATTCAACAGATTGGGTATGAACAGTGAGAGGGATTGCAGTAAACAAAGCTTTTGAGTTTGAAGGAACAGTGTAGTAATGGTAGTGGTAGAGAAATCTGAAAGGAGTACCAACTACTTTTAGGAGAAGGCATTATCTTTTTGAATTTTTAACATGTTAAAACTCAAGTGGATTCAGCAATGCATAAAAAGAATTATACACCATGTCCCAGTGAGATTTATTCTGGGTTTGCAAGAGTGTTTCAACATTTGAAAATCAATTGATGTAATACACCATATCAACAGGCTAAAGAAAACCCGAGTAGAATAGTTAAAAGGATTGGTTGAGAACACAGGGATTCCCAATGCTTACAGATTTTTGCAATAAAAGAAGCGGAGCAGTGTTACGGAAATCAGGCTTGTAGTTTATAAACATGTCATAAAATTGAAATCTCCTAATTATCTGCCATTGGAGGCTTTTCATACTCTATTCTTACTCTCCCTGTCTAGGTTTAAGTTTTACCAGTTTCCAGTACAGCCAGATTAGTATCCTTGGTGCCCTTCAGCCTTGTTGAGCTCATTTTAGAGACTCCTTAGTACAGATTTCGGCTCTGTCATCAACTAGCTTTACTTTGACTTCGGGCAAGTCACTTCAGTTTTCTCATCTGTACATGGGGATTATAGTAATAATTTGGCATGTATTAAATGCATAATAAGCATTAAGTATTTATCGCTCTTCCATCCTATATCTATATCCCCCTTCTTTAAATTCCTGTAGCTCTAAATGGACGCTAAACAAGCTCCTAATGCCAGTGACGAGGGTAGAGCTTGGTTAGAGGAGCACAGGGAGGTGAGGATTTTAAGAACGCCTGCGATTAGTTTGGTGCACAGTTGAAGTTAAGAAAGAAAGAATACCACATTAATACAAAGGTTACTTGAAAAAATAAGCACTGAAGGAGGAAAACACTTTTTAAACGCCAGATTTTACCATAGAGAATTCATGGGTAACCTTAGAATATTAGTGGTGAGTTGCCAGTAGTCTCAGGAGGGAACCTGAGAAGTGACATTGTAAAGGAGCCATTATGATACTTTGAAGAGGTGAGAAAATTATTTTCCCTTGTGTGGTTACATCAGTTTTGGTCATGAGAATTTGGAGGCAGTGCATTCCGTTTTGGACATACCTGATGGATGGGTTCCCATCTTGAAGAGTGAAGAATCCTTTGGTTAACTATTTAATCTCCCCCTCCCAATTTATTTTATAGTAGATTCATATTTCTACTTGACTAATTAAAGCTAAGTTTATTGGATGGAGACTTGACTGCATTTAAAGATTTATTGTAAGAAAAATTAGTTAGCTTTAGAATGTTCAGAATGATAGGCTGATTTATAGACATTTCTGTCTTCCTTTGTCCTGAATTTTATTTGTATTTATTTGATCATAACTTTTTTCAACTGCATTTCAGCAATGGTTTTATTTTTGTGCTCTCTCATATATATCAGATTAGGGTTGTCTTCCTTTGCTTAAAAAACTTTGGCAAGTATACTTCACTGCAGTTTTGAAATTTCTATATTAATCAGCTTTCATTGTCGAACGGTATTCCCACATAGTCACCTGAACTTGACACATTGTTCTGGATGATTTAAAATAATGTTATTTTGTGTTTGCCTGACACTCACGTGGGCATAGTTCAGTAACAACTGATTCAGTAACCAGACAAGTGGCCATACGAAAACCAAACCCGTTGTCATCTGGTCAATTTTGACTCATACCCACCCTATAGGACAGAGTAGAAATGCCTCCTTGGGTTTCCAAGGTTGTACATCTTTACAGAAGCAGATTGCCACATCTTTTTCCTGCTGAATGGCTCATGAGTTTGAACCACCAACGTTTCAGTCAACAGCTGAGCGCTTAACCACTGTGCCTCCAGGACCCCTTAAATAGCCATAGAAGCCTTTAAAAGTAAGGGAGAGTAGGTGTGTACTTTCGTGGTTTATAGGTAATAATCTAATGTTTAATTAACTCAGGTCATTTAACAAACATTAGTGAATTAACCAACAATGTGCTAATCATTGGGTTGACAAAAACAAGACATTAGCTCATTTGGTTAGTATCCTGGCCTTTTTTCAGTCTGTTATCTATAGGTGAGGTCTTTGATGGTTAGAGTGGTTGTGATTTGTCCCAGATCATAGTGGTAGAATTAGGGTTACCACCACCAGTTCTACTGAGTCGCTCCTGAATCACGTTGACCCCATTTGTGCCAGAGTTGAACTGTGCTCCGTAGAATTTTCAATGGCTGATTTTTCACAAGTAGATTGCCAGGCTTTATTTCCAAGGCACCTCTGGGTGGACTTGAACCTCCAGCCTTTCAGTTAGCAGCCTAGTGCTTAGAGTTAGGGTTAGAACTAAATTAATCTCATTTCTCGTCCAGTGTCCTTTTCTTAACTGCTTCTGTGTTTTACATAACTCTATGGCGAAACCTTTGGAATGGCTTCCTTTCATGCAGACGTCTGTCACACACTTAACCATTCAGTTTGTGACTGGCTTTCCAAGTTAGCAACCATAAAATGAGATAACATAGGGTAAGACACCAAGAGTAGTTTTATTTTTAAACTCACCAGTAAGTAAACATTTTGGTAATTGCTGATGGTTAAAAAGACACACACCTAAAGACTTTCCTGGATTAATGAGCATTATATAGTTAGTATATATTTAGTATACTTCATTATACTTAGTGGTGGCTATTGGAAAATTTAAGACATTTTGGAGTAAATGTGTACGTCTCTGAGAATAACACAGAGATTTTGACTGTTAGTGCTGTTTGAACTCAGATACAGAGTTTAGATTAAAGTTTTTCCTTCACACATAAGGATTATCTTCCAGCCCGGTACTTGTAAACCAGGGATAGCCTGTACTGATACAGTGTAGAATACCTCTGATTTCATGTTTTAGAGCATGGCTTGCATATTAGGTTAGATTATTAAAATACTGAATTGTTTATATTGTTTGCTGTTTATGAACACACATGTACTGTTCTGAGCTTACCTAGTTCATAAATATTTTTCTTTCCTCTCTGACTTCCCTAAAATTAATGATGTGTAATACTGGAAATCTGGTTTTGTTTTTGGTGGTGCAGTTGTTCCTTTTCTGCATACAGATACTTAGAAAAATGTTAAACTTGCATTTTGAGAGGTGGAAAGCAGATACGAATTAAGAGCTGGAACATTGTTTATCACTATAAAGTGTTTTTCATTTATTTAGACAGATAGGAAATTATTTTAGCCTGAATGATCCTTTGAAAAAAACTGCATAGTTTTAAAACTTAGACATTGGTCTTCTTTTAAATTCATAATAAGCTTATGCACAGAAAACATTGAAGGTAGTTATTATCATTTTGGTTATATTTTTAGATCTGTCTCATTTGTAGAGGTGAGAAGAGCTTTGTAGCATAAACTGCTTCCTTTTTGTTCGTTAATCTGGTTTTGGTTAAGGGCAAAAAAAAAAAAGAAACTTAAAACACCATATTGTCATCTTAGTTTTTATTACATGATTCCGTGTGGAAGATTGTGGGAACGCTCAATCTTTCAGGAGATTTACTGTGCATACTCTGTGTGCTTGTTCACATGCATATGATTCTTTAAAGCAAAAGTCGAGACTTTTCCTACCGGTTCATATTTTTCTGAGTGTTTTTGGTATTGCACTGGGAGTTTAGATATTTAATAACTAATAAAAGAAACTTTGTATAAATTTTACTCAGAAAGATGACCTATGTGGATAGTAGTTGATTTAGTTAATTATTCATTGTGTTTTGTTTTACAGAGAGCTAGTCAGCCAGGCCAGGCAATACGCTATTGCTGCTGAAAAAAAGAATTATGTTCAAGAGGAGTCCATGTCTGCTCATAGAAGGAATACCAGTCGATTTGATTGGGCTCTAATGAGACTAGATAATTCTGTCCGAAGAACTGGCCGTATCCCAAAAACACTTCTACAGAGAGTCTTTAATAACACATGCCACTCAGGTATTTCAAAATTTTATGTTCAAAAAGTTGAACTGTTTTATAAGAATGTATTTGGGGGCAAGCTCATTATAGAGCACATAATTTGAGAGTTTTAGTTCTATTGATCATGATTTTATGCTATGACTCATTTTTCAGCATAGCCTGGCAAAATTGGGAATATCTAGAACATTTTGTTTTAGATGTTTATTCTGTAGTCAGCAAATAAAAATTGTCTTTTTGCTTTGCATAGCTTGTAGAAGAATTACTTTCAGTGATGAGTTGTTTCAGAAGATAACTGTTTTTTCTTAATCTTCCATTGTATAATGTCAGTTGTTCCTAAGATGATTTCCAGAAAGACTAATCATTATTTCCCCTTCATTTTCACTTAGCTACTAATATCTATCTGGGCTGCTTATACCTTTGATATGCTGATGAAAGCCATAGGTACTCTTACCACCCCCGTCTCAAAAAAAAAAAAAATTGCCCACATACAGATTTTTATATGCACATTAAGGGCATTTATCAGCTTCATGAAGCCCATCTGATGGGTTTCAACTAGATTAAGAAGCATAGCTGTAGAACTTGATGAGGGATACCAAAGAAGTATAAATTATAACAATACAATTGTGCGCATTTAGAGATTGAGTATCATTTGGAGCCCTGGTGGGTTGGTGGTTAAGAGCTACGGCTGCTAACCAAAAGGTCGGCAGTTCAGATCCACCAGGCGCATCTTGGCAACCCCATTGGGCAGTTCTGCTCTGTCCTGTAGGGTCGCTATGAGTTGGAATTGACTCCATGGCAGTGGTTTGGTTTGGTATCACTTCTTTCTCTAACTTTTTGTTTTTATACTTCAGTTGTTTTGTTTTTTAATAGCTTTATTGAGATACTATACAGTTCACCCATTTGAAGTGTACAGTTCAGTGGGTCTTCACAGCATTGTACAGTCATCACCACAATCAATTTTAGAGCATTTTCATCACCCCACGCCCCTAGCCATCATCCCCAATCCCTTCATCCCTTCGAGCCCTAGACAACCACTAGTCTACTTTCTATCTCTGTAGCATTGTACAGTCATCACCACAATCAATTTTAGAGCATTTTCATCACCCCATGCCCCTAGCCATCATCCCCAGTCCCTTCATCCCTTCCAGCCCTAGACAACCACTAGTCTACTTTCTATCTCTGTAGATTGCCTGTTCTGGGTATTTCATATAAATGAAATCATACAATAGGTTATTTTGTTTTAAAGTCATGCTTTTAGGTGCATGTAGATAAAAGTCATAGATAAAGAGAGAAGGAAGTTTATGTTATTTCGTAACTGATTATAAACCTAAATTTATTATTCCTGGGTTTTACTTGTCCAGCTTTGTACAATTCCATAAGACACTGAAAAGCTTAGCCTTTGAATTGCAGCAAACACTGCTTATGAATTAGGCGTTTTGTATTTAATAGATTACGTATATTCATGATCTTAGTTTCCTTAACAAAGCACACTGATGTTAAAAATTCAAGTTATAATTTTTAATAAAATTGTAAATGATACTTGTGGATGAGGATAGAATTTTTCCGATTTATGCCTACTGTCTTAATTTTACCTGTGGTGGACCAGGAGATGCTTGAGTATTTGGAGATTTCAGTTTAAATTTTGGTATTTATCTCTGTGATATTGGTTCTGTGTTAAATAGTATCCATTAACCTTTTTTTTTTCAATAGGTAGCCCTGGTAGTAATCAAGCCTTGCTTCTACTGCGCAGCTGTGGTTCTCTCTTGCCTGAACTAAAGCTCTCAGAGCGAACAGAATTTGTTCATAGGATATGGGACAAACTTCAGAAATTGGGTATGATTGTTTGATTGTAGATATATATAAAAGGTGTAGATATTTTTTCTTTTAGAAAAAAAGTGTTTATGTAAATGCTGTAATGCAATCTTATGCAAGGGCTACTTGATTTATAATTTTTTTTTGGTAATATGATTTATTTGGTGAGTTACAGTGACATCTAGGGGCAATAATGAAATAATTTTTCTTAACTTTTCATAGGTATTACTTTTACATCAAGTTGAGAAAAAGCACAAAGTAGAAGACTTTTTGGCCTGTCAAAGTTAGAAATGCACATACTGTTTGACCAGGCAGTTGCATTTGTTAGAATTTAGATACAGACACACTCACGTGTGCAAAAGGAAATTATTTTTTGTAGCTTGTTTCTAATAGTAAGAAATTGGAACCAATCCTACTGTCCCTCACTAGGAGATTAGATAAATAAATTATGGAATATCCATACAGTAGAATACTGTGCACCTGTTAAAAAACATAAAAGAATTCTTCATATACTCATGGGAATATTCTTTAAGATATAAATGAAAATTAAGATTCAGAACAGTGTGTATAGTATCCTACCACTTTAAAGTCTTTACGTGTGTATATGTATGTGTGTGTGTACACATATACATATCAAATATTAAAGTATTTCTGGAAGGATGTACTAGCAACTGGTAAATACTGGATGCAATTTTTATTCTATACCAAGTTTCAGTTTTGAACCATGAGAATATAGTACCTGTTCAAAATACAGTTTGAAAAGGCCATTTGAAAAAATCTTTAACATAGTAAAATCTAAAACCAACAACTAATACATGTAATGGCAATGGAATAAGCTGTGAAACAATAATAGAAATTATTATTTTTTGGGTATTGTGATTGTTTACCTGTAAAATCCAGTAAAATTAACTTATAATAAAGTAGCTAGAGATATAAAATGTTCAAGAATCTCTAACTTTCCTAGTTAGCAAATAAAATGTGTAAAAACATTCAATTCAGTTTAGCCACAAAAAATATAAACTGGGAATATTATTCAAGAAATGTGTAGGACCTATATGCAGAAGACTACTACAGAGTAAAGCCAGATCCTTGCAGTTTTGAATTCATCTAGAATTCATTTTGATGACTAGTTCATTTTTTTAAAGTTTTAAGAAGTATAGATAAATGTTGGATTTCAGGATGAAATATTTTTGCCATCCATAGAATTGTGACCTGGTAGCTATTAACCTGCCAGTGTGTGTTGAGGGGGGGAACCTGGTAGTGTTCTGCTGCTGAACATTGATCTTGACCAAAATCAGTATGAAAAGCTGGCAGAGATATTACCTGTCTAGGTTTTGAATAGTTTCCTCAGTTTCTCCAACAACACTCCAGCTAGAATGAATCCTTTCACAAGATTATAGACTATACCTTCCTTCAGCATTGGAGCTGTAGCCAATCATTGTTGAAGAGTTTAACTTGATGATTTTTTAAAAGACGTTTTCTGACACTATACAGTAATTTTGTTGTGTAGTTGTATTGCAGAAGTTCAGTTGCACATGGTTCCCTACAAGGCCCTGTGTAAAATGCTAGAGTTGGGTTCTCTAACCTAGATTCCTAACATACCATCTAGATTCAAACCCTGTGGTCACTTACTAGCCATGTGGCCTCTGACAAATGGAAGAATCAGTTTTCCTGATCTGTAAGATAAGGATGATAGTAGTACCTGCCTCAGTGCCGTTGTGAAGGATAACTGAGCCTCTGTATTCAGAGCACTTAGTTCAGTGCCTGAAACATATTACATCTACATGTTTGCTATTATCAAAACAAGTATCAATTTAATAGAACAGGTTTCTGCTGCATAGAATCTCATAATCTGGTGCTAGCTGTTGATCACTGTCCTGTGTGGCCACAGGCAGTTGAATAAAAATACAAAATTTAACTGGTGAGATTTTAGTGAAACATATGGTAGGACTTGAGACTGATGTGATGGCTGTGGTGTCGGGAGTAGAGTGGTTAGAGTAAGGCTGAGTGGTAACCTTAATTGGTGTAGCCTGAGGCAGATGGACACACAATGATTTTAAAGGGCATTGGGAATACAGGTAATTAACAGTGTCAGACTAGAAATGGTGTTCAGCAGCTGGAATTGGAGTGGTTTCTTGAAGCAAAGGTTTTGAGTAGCCTGGGTAGTAAACAAGCAAAATTGCCAACTCAGTCTTACCTGTAAAAAACAATTACAGTCATAATTCACCCATCTCAGTGTGTCTGTGATGTGGTGAGGATGCTGAATATAGAAAAATCTTCCAGTCACTTTTAAATGTAGGGGCATTGTCAGCATTTTCTAACAGGAAGGGAGTACTGTGCTTCATAAGTAAGAGACCTCTTAATATCCCAGTAGGCAGTTACTTATAACTGTATGGTAATTATTGTCTTAAACATGCTTAACTTGCTCTGTTCTGACAGGATTTCTATATAGACGAGTCTAAGTATTAAGGTAGATGAGTGAAATGCTAATGTGGTATACCCCGCCCCCCCCTTTTTGGGCTCAATTTAGCTGCACGTGATTTATTTCAATAGTGATTAAGATACTTTTCTAAAAATTTGATCAACAAAAATTTGATTAACATTTCATTTGTAGGTACTGTGTATGATGTAAGTCACTACAATGCTTTACTTAAAGTCTATCTTCAGAATGAACATAAATTCTCACCAACTGACTTCTTGGCAAAAATGGAGGAAGCAAATATTCAACCCAATCGAGTAGGTGTTTGCTATTGCAAATCATTATTGGTCATGTTCACTTCTTTTTTTTTTTAACCCAGAAAAAATATTAACTAGCCCATTTAATTGACAGGTGACATATCAGAGGTTGATTGCTGCTTATTGTAATGTAGGAGATATTGAAGGTGCCAGGTATGGCTCTCTATACATTTGTAAATTTTGTAAACCTAGAATGTTTTCACTCTTTTTTTTTTAAAAAGAATGTTTCTTCTTTAGTAAGGGAAATTATTTTGGAAGCATTTTAATCTAACAAATATGATTTGGATAAAATACAAAATTTTTGTGTAAGAGGAAAAATAGGTTCATAATTGATGTTTTAATTAAAAATTTGATTTACTGGAACTGAGGTTTGAAGTGGTTGAGGCATAAAACTGGCTTTACTTTTTTTCTTTTTTTGAATATTTCCTAATGTTCTTAGCCATTTAAACTGTTCATTTTAAGAACTGGGAATAATTGCTTTACCCCACTGATTCATATAAAATCAGTTCCAGTGTTTTTTCTGCTTGTGTAAAATTTATTATTACTGCTTCTAGATGGAGGATTTGGGAAATAAGGGAAACTTGAACTGTACAATCTCATTTTTAAGTAAATGAATCTTATTAAACTTTATGCTTTTTCAGGGTTAATTAATAGTATAGAACAATCAGATTTTTTAAAGTTGGTAGTTTTAAAAAGAGTACCTCTGTATTTTCAGGGAATAGGGTTTGGTGGGAAGGAGTAGGTTTTCACTTTGAAGTTTTAAAACAAATATGTGTTACTATTAATTTTTAGAAACAGAAATGAGATAAAGTAATTCAAGGCCTGATTCTGTACATGTTGTAAAAACTTTTTGATGTGTATTTCCAAGGAAAGTCTTCATTTCTTTTCTGTTACAGCAAAATTCTTGGATTTATGAAAAGCAAGGATCTTCCAGTCACAGAGGCAGTATTCAGTGCCCTTGTTACAGGGCATGCAAGAGCTGGGTAATGTTCAAAATAAGATCTTGGTTCTTAAGTGAGGTTTAAATTAGAAAATTATTAAACCATGTTTAACTACCACCTCAAAAAATCTGAGTGAGGGAGGTGGAGCGTATTAGTTCTTTCAATAACTTGTTCTTAATGTTTCACACAACTTTAAAATTATCCTGCTTTAAAAATTGGGCCTGAATTGTACGTGTAAAAACTGTTGAATTGGTGTATGTTTTGCTGTGTATATTCCAAACAACAACAACAAAATAAATAAAATTTAGAAAGAAAAAAAAAATTGGGCCTGATCCATAGTAACTAACTTTGTGAAGCTTATTACTGCTTTGCTGGTGTCCTGGAAAATATATTTTTGAAGAGCAATTTAATAAATGTTATTTTTCCCTTAAAAGACTAATTTGAGCCATAATATGGTATACTTAGTGTAAGAGAGCACATTATTTAATGTTCATGTATTTATTATACAATTTGATTTCTTTTTTGGAAAAGTTACTTGTACAGATTTGAGGTGTTTATGATCTTATTTCAAAAACATAACCAGTTTAAAGTATACTTGTCCTTTTTTGACATTATCATAATTCTGAATTGTGCTAAGAATTTTTAATTTTAATAAGCATAGGTAATAAATTTTAGATTGAATAGTAATATTGTATCTGACAACTTGACATTATTATAGTAGTCTGAAGGAGCCCTGGTGGTGCAGTGGTTAAAGTGGTCGGCTGCTAACTGAAAGGTTGGCGGTTCATATCCACCAGCCGCTCCACGGAAGAAAGATGTGGCAGTCTGCCTCCGTAAAGATTTCAGCCTTGGAAACTCTATGGGGTAGTTCGTGTAAGTTCGCTAGGAGTCGGGATTGACTCAGCGGCAGTGGGTTTCGTTTTGGATAGTAGTCTGTTTTATTTTCTTTTGATTAACTTGCAGGGATATGGAGAATGCAGAAAATGTTCTCACAGTGATGAAACAGGCTGGAATTGAGCCTGGTCCAGACACATACCTGGCATTGTTGAACGCGTATGCTGAGAAGGGTAACATTGACCATGTTAAGCAGGTATGGCTTCTGTCATGTAAATAAACATCAGACTTTAAAATCATTTGTATAAATTAGTGTGTTTTGCATGAAGCAGAAAAGTGTAGGTTATACAACTCTTTTTAAAGTACAGTACTATTTAAGGATAATTCTTACTATAATTCAGAACCTTGGTGTTGATGTTACCATTATTGTTGAAGTAGAATATTTTCTCCTGTTTTATAGAGTAAATCCTAAATCTTTAGATGGTATTTATTTCTAATATTTTGAATCTTGATATTTTAATTTATTTAAGTTTAAACTTATATGCAGAATAACACTGGTTTCTAACTTTTCGTCTAATTTTTGGAATTGTCTATAGACTTTGGAGAAGGTGGAGAAGTCTGATCTTTGTTTTATGGACCGTGATTTATTGCAAATTATCTTTAGCTTCAGTAAAGCTGGGTATCCTCAGTATGTCTCAGAAATTTTGGAAAAAATTACATATGAAAGAAGATACATTCCAGGTATATTTCAAACATTTATTTTCATGATTTTTATAAAAATTTAAACTGAGACTCTTACATGATGGAAAGGGCATTCCCTAACAGTAGGGGAGTGTGGATTGTGGTTGATGAACACAGGACTCTTAAAGACAGCATAATAAACCAAGAAACTTGAGTTAATGAATACATGGGAGTGTTTTGATTTGGAAGTGTTTTCGTCGTTATTTTTAATATATAACTGAAAAAAAGTCAGATATATCTTTTTGGTGTTTGCAATTCATAATTTTCTCTTTAGTCCTGGCTGCAGTGTAAAAATATTGTTCAATTCAGTAAAAAAGGTGTCTTTTCTTCCTAGATGCAATGAACCTCATTTTACTTTTAGTCACAGAAAACTTGGAAGATACAGCATTGCAAATTTTATTAGCATGTCCTGTATCAAGAGAAGACAGTCTGAGTGATTTTGGAAGTTTCTTTTTACGGCACTGTGTGACAATGAATACGGTATCCTATCCATTTTTACTTTATACGCAGTGTAATAAGCAGTGAAATAAGATTCTTTAAAATATAATGAAATATTATAAAATTAGAATTAGAAATAGGATAAGAACATCAAAGCTTTCGTCCTGAAAGGGGTAGAATATTTGCAGTAGGTCAAATGACAGAATATTTGCAGATTTAGCTGATGTGGTGACTTTCCCCCCCCCCCACAGCCTGTGGAGAAGCTGAGAGACTACTGTAAGAAGTTAAAGGAAGCCCAGATGCATTCATCTCCTTTGCAGTTCACACTGCATTGTGCTTTAGCAACCAAAAAAGCCGGTACTGTATTTTTATAATGGAAATCAATGTAAGTAAGTTTTGCTGAAGTAGTTTTGTAATATTTTATGGTATCTCTTTCAGGTTTGGCAAACGCTCTAATGAAGGCTCTGAAGGAAGAAGGTTTTCCTGTCAGAACTCATTATTTCTGGCCATTGATAGTTGGACATCAGAAGGAGAAAAATGTTCAAGGTTAAGTTTTTCCCTTTATAGATTCGTAATGGTTCACAGATCTAGTGTAACAGTGTGTACACACGTCAAGTTGAAATCTTTGGGCAAGCATACTTCTTCCTGAGTAGGAGATTTTCTGAGAAAATGGAATTGTCTTAAGTTATAATAAAATATTTCTAAAGCGTTTTTAGAAATAAAACCCGATGGACTTGTTTCATGTTAATTTCATTTGTTAATTCATCTCTGATCTTGCTGTTCAGACTTAGAAGTGTAGTTTTAAACAGCACATAATTTTTAAGTTTTTAATAAACTCTTTAGTTCTTGATTTCACTTACAGTGTTTGGTATTAGTTTGTCTAATCTTTAAAGGTAAAGTCACATACAGTCAGGTTCATCACAACAAGAAGTGTGGCCATGTTCTTTGTGGACCAGTCTGTTTCTTCTTAACTGAGCTGTGTTACAGTAAGGAAAGGCAGAAAACTTTTAATGTAAAGTAAGTGCTCATGACCTGACAGCCTGGTGATTGAAGGACAGAAATGCTTAATCTTTCAGGTTCTTAAGTAGGTTTAAGCATTTAGCATACTTTTCCCTGGTACACGTGGGATGTCTATAGGATGTGAATAAGAATTGAACAAATACTAAATTTTAGAGTACAGTATCTAATTCTTTGGTTTGCATTATTGGTAATTCAGAAAGAGTAGTCTCATAAAAAGATGCTTTTAACAGAAGTACTTCCCCCTTGGGGAAACAAAAAATGGTCTTTTTCATTTTATCTCACAGTATGATGTGCTTTAGAATGAGATGCAGAGTTGTTAGTCTGACACTGGGTGACAAACAAAATGCACAAACAACAAAAAAAGTGCTTTTAGCAGACTTTCATGTTGCAATTTTATTTTAAATATATAGTCGTCTTCTGGTTTAAAGGAATACTGAAACAAGTATTCCCTAATTGTTTCTGGCTATAAAAGTCTCTAAATCCTTTTTAGAAAAATCCTTGTGAAAACAGTATGCTATTTGATTAACTCTTTGCATATCCTCTAGTTCTGAAAGCTCCAAGAGGTAACCTTTAACTTAGTGTTTTTGAACCACAGAAAGTTTACATCATTCCTTGAAAATCTTTAGGTGTGTTACTATTGTCCATCTTTACAATAGTATGTGAAAATAGTTTTGGTCCCCTGTTGAAATATTTATCTATTCCTCAGGTAAATTTACTTACCTCAACCATCTCACAGTATCTAGGCTTGAATTAGGTTAATAGAAAAGAAGTCAGGTAATTTCTTTCTATAGTTGTAGCTTGAACTAGTAGAAAAACAGGCTTTATCCTAATTCATCTTTTCTTAGAATCTTAGAAATTAGATTTCAGAGGTGCCCTGTTGAGACCTCACGTTTTATTAATGAAGAAGCAGAGGTACAGAGAGGTTTGTTGACTGACCTGTGGTTCCATAAACATCTAGCTGTCGGTAGTGCTAGGATTAGGATTGAGGTGTTTTGCTTCCTACTTTAAATACTCTTTTTACATCACATCCCTGTCATATTAGACTTTGTAAATATTATGCCGCATTTATTTTATAAAAATTCTTAACTATTGGTTAAGAATTGGGTACCAGTTTTTACCATTGGGACATTTTAAAAAAGAGGTACCAAGTTTTTTGTTTTTTATTTTAACAATTTTTTCTTTCAATTGTACTTCAGATGAAGGTTTACAGAACAGACTAGCTTCTCATTAAACAGTTAGTACACATAATGTTTTATGACATTGATTAACAACCCCACAGCGTGTCAACACTCTCCCTTCTCGACCTTGAGTTCCCCATTACCAGCTTTCCTGTCTCCTCCTGCCTTCTTGTCCTTGCTCCTGGGCTGGTGTGCCCCTTTAGTCTCATTTTGTTTTATGGGCCTGTCTGATCTTTGGCTGAAGGGTGTACCTCAGGAGTGACTTCATTATTGAGCTGTAAGGGTGTCCAGGGGCCATACTCACAGAGTTTCTCCAGTCTCTGTCAGATGAGTAAGTCTGGTCTTTTTTTTTGCGAGTTAGAATTTTGTTTTATGTTTTTCTCCAGCTCTGCCCAGGACCCTCTGTTGTGATCCCTGTCAGAGCAGTCAGTAGTGGTAGCTGGGCGCCATCTAGTTGTGCTGGACTCAGTCTGGTGGAGGCTGTGGTAGTTGTGGTCCGTTAGTCCTTTGGACTAATCTTTTGCTTGTGTCTTTGGTTTTCTTCATTCTACCTTGCTCCAGATCGGGTGGGACCAGTGGAGTATCTTAGAAGGCTGCTCACAAGCTTTTTAAGACCCCAGACGCTGAGCCCAGGTTTTCTTAAACCTACTTTTGTTTCAGCTAGGAAGATAAAATAAGTTAAAAATAGTAGCATTACAGATCATTTACCTCCTCCTGGTAAACGTTATTGAAAAAAATGAAAAATTAAGAGAATGAAATACATTATTGCTACTTTTAATATTTGGTATTTTTAGGGTTTCACACATTTTTTTTTCCTTTAATTTTAATGACCACTCTGAGAAATATATAAGGAGCTTTGTTATCATTCCTGTATTACAGACAAGGAACCACTAAAGTCCACACTTTTTTGGTGGCAGAACAGGGACTTGATCCCAAGGAAAAAGTGTAGGTTAGCATTCTTGTAGTGTTGCCATAAGTACCTGTCAGCAGTTGAGAGACTTAGTTTCTAATTCAAGATCTGCCAGTAACTGTAATCTTGGAGAAATCACTTCACTTCACTTTCTTAAGATGAAGATGAGATGACTTCTCGAGTCGTTCTCCAGCTTTGTTAACGTAGAAAAGTACATCCACTAATAGACTGAATTGAAAGCATTGTTAATATATTAGAGCTTGACATATAGATCTAAGCTAAGTTGTAATGCTCGGATTGTTTTTGTTAAACATGTTACAGCTGTTTTTCTTGACATCTTCAATATTCTCTTAGGCCTAGACCACAAGAATTTCTTCCATACCTGGTGGTGATATTTACAGTTCTTAGAACTTTGCTGCCATCCATTCAGTAGGCATTTATCAAGCATCTAGAATCTTAGGTTCCTCGTTGAAACCTCACAGAAATAATTCTTCCCTTCATTGAGTGCCTTGGTACACATTGCCTTGCTTAATCCATGTATGGTAGTTAGAAGGATTAAGCAAAGCAATATATATACGTGTCTGGAAAGCAGTTTCCATATTGCCATTTCTAGTGCATAGGGTAAGAGATAAAGGCTCAGAAAAATGAAGTTATTTGCTCAGCGTTACACTGCCATTAAGTGGTAGAGAACCAGGGTTGAAAGCTAGGTCTCTTTAAACTCGAAAGATTTTCATGTCACTTCACCAGAGTGTCTTACTGTAAACCTAATTATTTACCTTAAACCATGGTCATGGAAACAACCATTATTGGTCAGAAAGGATGTTGAGAACATTAGAACAGCACAAGTCCTTCACTAGTAGTCGAAAGATAACTTAGCTCTGTGCTATCAGATGCTTAGTCATCTTTGCATGTGAAGAAGAGCACAGTATGATTGCCTCCTTTTATGGTCGTTATAAATGTTATTAGTAGTGATTCCCAGTGAATTGTTTGAGGAATCATTCTGATTTTTTTAAATTATTATTGTGCTTTAGGTGAAAGTTTACAGAGCAAATTAGTTTCTCATTCAAAAATTTATACACAAATTGTTGGTGACATTGGTTGCAGTCCCCACAATATGTCAGCACTCTCCCCCTTCCACCCTTTTCCATGGTTCCCCATGTCCATTAGTCCAATTTTCTGGTCCCTTCCTGCCTTCTCGTCGTTGCTTTTGGGCAAGTGTTGCCCGTTTGGTCTTATATACGTGAGTGAGCTAAGAAGCACATTCTCCACATGTGTTATTGTTTGTTATATAGGCCTGTCTAATCTTTGACTGCAAGATGGACTTCGGGAGTGGCTTCTCAGGGTGTCCAGGAGCCATAGTCTCGAGCGTTCCTCCAGTCTCTGTCTGACCAGTTAGTCTGGTCTTTTTTTGTAAATTTGAATTTTGTTGTATATTTTTCTCCCGCTCTGTCTAGGACCCTATATTGTGATCCCTGTCAGAACGGTCAGTGGTGGTAGCTGGGCTCAGGCTGGTGGAGACTGTGGTTCATGGTCCATTAGTCCTTTGGACTAATATTTTCCTTGTGTCTTTGTTTTTGTTTCTCCCTTGCTCTGGATGGGATGGGGTCAAAAGATGTATAAGGTTGCTCACAAGCTTTTAAGACCCCAAATTTTGCTTACAAATATTGTTGTTTATGTGTACTGGATGTCTATAACTACACACACATTCTCCTAAATTTATAGTAAATAAGTACATGCTTTTGTTTTTTAATTGTTGTTTTTGCTTCATTATTTTTACATCTTGAAAAAATGTATTTAAACCTCTAAGATTTTGAAGATAATTAGGTAATTTTAAATATAAAGAGCTCTTTAAATGTAAAATGCTATCTGTACTCAGAATTTTATTTAAAAGAAATATACAGATATTCATAATGTAATGAGACATGGCCATGTATTTTTGTAGTAGAGCACATTATGTAACAAATTTATAGAAATGTCATTTTTTCCGTAGGGGATATCATAGGGCAAAAAATGGACTTTTAGGGGAAGTTCTAATAATCTGAAAGTAATGAAGTAATGAAGCTTAGAAGTAAATTTTAAAAAGGAAAACAAGTATGTCCTTTATATTAAACTACAGCTTCTGTCAAATCAGGTGACACTTGAGTAGTTTGACAGTTTTCTAGAATTAACTGGATCTGATATAAAGAAATTAGTTTGTACTATTTGAAGCTAACTGAAGTTTTGAAAACTTGGAATGGCCTTTTAAGAAGTTATTAAAAGACTTTTTGGGGATGGGGAAGGGAAGAAACAGCTAAAATTTTTAAATAATTTTAAATATAAATAGACAGTACTTTGTTAGAACCAAATTACTGTATTCATTTTATATTCTTATATTGTAAAATATGAAGGAGTCGGAAGTTAGTAACAATTAGGGGTTTTTTTTTTTTTTTTACGTAAATACTAAAAAGCGCTTTTGACAGTGGTTTTATCTTTGCAGATTCCCCTTCACTAACCCCACCCCCAAAGCCCCTCTACTTTGCAGCATTTATTCTTGTCAAGGTTCATTGTGTAGGTCCAGCATTGCGGTATAATAGCAGTGATGTTTTATGATCTCTATTCAGTTGAGGTGCCAAATATGTTAGGCATATTGCTTAATTGTTTTAAGTTTCCTTGTTGTCATAATTTCTAGGACATTTTCTTTCTTTTTTTTAAATTGTGCTTCAGGTGAAAGTTTACAGCTCAAGTTAGTTTCTCATACAAAAATTTATACACATATTGTTATGTGACATTAGTTGTAATCCCTGCAGTGTGACAGCGCACTCCTCCTTTCCACTCTGGTTTCTTGTATCTGTTCAACCAGTTCCTGTCCTTTCCTGCCTTCTCATCCTGCCTCTGAACAGGAGCCGCCCATTTGGTCTCATGTATCTGATTGAACTAAGAAGCACACTTCTCACCAGTATTTTTTGTTTTATAGTCCAGTCTTATCTTTGTCTGAGGAGTGGGCTTCGGGAGTGGTTTTGGTTCTGGGTTAACAGAGTGTCTGGGAGCCACAGCTTCCAGGGTTCCTCCAGTCTCTGTCATACCATTAAGTCTGGTCTTTTTATGTGAATTTGAGTTCTGCTGCACACTTTTCTCCCGCTCTTAGTACTCACTGCTGAATTAATAGAAAGAGATGAAGAAGAGAGGAATTTATTTTTTTCTTTTATCATTTTACCCCCCAGTTCTGTTTGCTTTTCTGTCTTCTTTTCCAAACAAACAAAATATTGAGGACTTTTCCTACATTGTGATTCAGAACGTAATTGAACCAAACTTTTCTGATCTTTTGTAATTTCCTTCAAGTTTTTCATCTGTGCTTCCAATTTTTATCTTGTAGGTATTATTGAAGTCCTCAAAGGAATGCATGAAATGGGAGTAAATCCTGATCAGGAGACTTACATAAATTATGTGTTTCCTTCTTTTGATAGTGTAAAGTCAGCCCGTGCTGCTTTGCAGGTGAGTACAACTGTGGTTTCAATTTCATAATCAGAGAGTGTTTCTTTTCTTCCTTATGTTTAGTGGTGACCAGAAAAAAAGTTACTGAGCTTTATTTTCTAAAGCTTTATAAAAATATAGGGTAACATCTTGTACTGATTGAACTTAAAAAGGACATGCAGCATTTTTCTTGTGTGTTAAAAAGACAGTATGCAAATATTAGAAAAATTTAAATAAAAATATTCACTCCTTAATCCCACTTATAGTGCAATTGCCGTTTTCATCTCTTGAGTGTTACTTTTCAATGTGTATTTTTTATGAATGCAATCATAGTATATTTGCTATCCTGTATTCTTTTTGGTTTTAATAGTCTTTTGTTTGACTCTAAAGCATCAATTTACCTGCCAAATACTTTTTGTGCCTACCAGAATTGACAAGGATTTGATGAAGGGCGTGTGAAAAAGTTGACTTGGGCAGTGCATTGGATCAACAAGGGTTGCATTTTCCATTTTCAAAGCAAAGAGCTGTACAGTTAGGAACGACGTGGTAGAGTAACAAATAAGAGGAAATATTTTGTTCCAAAGATCTGCTTCCTAGGCACTTAAGTAATGCCTTGATTTTTCTAATATTGTTAGAATGCTCCTTTCTTCCCTTCAAATAATTACGTAGTTATAATCCTCTTAAAGGTAGAGTCTATGTTTTGAGTGTCTTTATTTCTCTACCCTGAGGATTCAGCAGAGTATTTTGAGCCTGTGGTATACATATTCTATTGTTAAAAAACAAGTAGCTGTTTCCACATTTTCGTATTTCCCCAAATGTTTTCTTTCCCTGCAGAAGTATAACCCAGGATTTCAGTATCTTCTTGATACTGCTTCTGATTTCTCACTAGTGACTTATCTAGGGAAAACCAGATCTAATTTGGGAACTTGTCTTAAATTTCATTACATTCATTCTCAACGAGCTTTTGCATCCATTGCTGGAATTTCATTATTAAGTATTGTTTTGGAGACAATGACTCTGTTATGTGCTTAATAGAAAAATCCACAGTATTGATACACTGTTATCTTTAGCTACACATGGATACACTGCATTAAAAAAATTTTTTGTATGTATTTTTAAAAATTGCATAATACATGTTTGCTGATAAGTTAGAAAACAAGTGATATGTCTACACAACTCATCCACAGTTCTTTGAGTAGTCATTATTGCTTAACCTGTGTAGACCCTTTCAGCGTATGCTTGAAAAATGTTTTAGAAAAAATGGATTATACTATCCATATTACCCAACAATGTATTTTTTCATTTAGCCCCTTTCCGTATCAGAATGTAATTCCACAGATTATTTTTTATGCCTGCATACTGTTTTGTTGTATAGATATACCATAGTTTATTTTTATCAGTTACTTATTGTTGATTATCAAGGTGTTTTTTAATATTGGACTATCATAAAATGATCCAATAAATATATTTGAGCTAAATTTTGGCCCATATACTTAAATTATTAAACAAATGATTATGTTAGGACAAGTGACTACTCCTTTGGAGTTACAAAACAAATTAAATTTGATCCTTACCTCACTTTTTACATGTTACTGTTCTTAGATGCTGTTGAGTTGGTTCTGACTCATAGCGACCCCATGCATAGCAAAACGAAAAACTTTCTGATCCTGCACCATCCTCACAATTGTTGCTATGTTCGAGCCCATTCTTGCAGCCGCTGTGTCAGTCCATCTCGTTGAGGATCTTCCTTCTTTTCACTGACCCTCTACTTTACCAAGCATGATATCCTTCACCAGGGACTGGTCCCTCCTGATAACACGTCCAAAGTATGTAAGATGAAGTCTCGCCATCCTCACTTTAAGGAGCATTCTGGCTGTACTTCTTCCAGGACAGATTTGTTCATTCTTATGGCAGTCCATGGTATATTCACTATTCTTTAGCATTATAATTAAATGTATCAGTTCTTTGGTCTTCCTTATTCATTGTCCAACTTTCTCATGTATATGAGGTGATTGAAAATACCACAGCTTGGGTCAGGTGGACTGTATCCTCAAAGTGACATCTTTGCTTTTCAGCACTTCGGAGACGTCTTTTGCAGCAGATTTGCCCAAGGCAGCATGTCATCTCTTGACTGCTGCTTTCATGGGCGTTGATTATGGATCCAAGTTAAATGAAATCCTTCAATCTTTTCTCCATTTATCATGATGTTGCTTATTGGTCCAGTTGTAAGGATTTTTCTTTGTTTTATGTTAAGGTAATCCATACTAAAGGTTGTAGTCTTTGATCTTCATCAGTAAGTGTTTCAAGTCCTCTTCACTTTCAGCGATCAAGGTTATGTCATCTGCTTACTGCAGATTGTTAATGAGTCTTCCAGTCTTTATGCTGCATTCCTCTATATAGTCCAGCTTCTCGGATTATTTGCTCAGCATATAGATTGAATAAGTCTAGTGAAAGAATACAACCCTGACACACGTTTTCTGGTCCTAAACCATGCAGTATCCCCTTGTTCTGTTTGAATGACTGCTTCTTGGTCTATGTACGGGTTCCTCATGAGCACAATTAAGTGTTCTGGAATTCTCATTCTTCACAGTGTTATCCATAATTTGTTATGGTCCACACAGTCGAATGCCTTTGCATAGTCAATAAAACACAGGAAAACATCTTTCTGGTATTCTCTGTTTTCAGCCGAGATCAGTCTGATGACAGCAATGATATCCCTCATTCTACATCCTCTTCTGAAACTGGCTTGAATTTCTGGCATTTCCTGTTGATACACTGCTGTAACCGTTTTTTAATTATCTGCAGCATAATTTTACTTGCGTTTATTATTGATACTTTTCGATAATTTCCTCATTCTGTTGGATCACCTGTCTTTGGAATGGGCACATATATGGATCTTTTCCAGTCGGTTGGCCAGGTAGCTGTCTTCCAAATTTCTTGGCATAGACGAGTGAGCGCTTCCGCATTGCATCCACTGAAGCCTTGTTTTCACCAATGCCTTCAGTGCAGTTTGGACTTCTTCCTTCAGTATCATTGGTTCTTGATCATATACTGCCTCATGACATGGTTGAATGTCAACCAGTTCTTTTTGCTACAGTGACTCTTGTGTATTTCTTCCATCTTCTTTTGATGTTTCCTGCGTCATTCAGTTTTTTGCCCATAGAACCCTTCAGTTTTGTAACTTGAGGCTTAACAGTTCTTTCAGCTTGAGAAACACTGAGCATGTTCTTCCCTTTTGGTTTTCTAACTCTGGGTCTTCGCATATTATAATACTTTATAAGAAATTGTTTTCTCGAGCCACGCTTTGAAATCTCTTTTCAGCCCTTTTACTTCATCATTTCTTCCATTCACTTTAGCTGCTTTACCTTGAAGAGCAAGTTTCAGAGTCTCTTCCGACATCTATTTTGGTCTTTCCTTTCTTTCTTGTCTTGTTAATCACCTTTTGATTTCTTCATGTTTGATTTCATCCCACAATTCATCTGGTCTTCCGTCATTAGTGTTCAGTGTGTCAAATCTGTTGTTGAGATGGTCTCTAAATTCAGGTGGGATGTGCTCAAAGTCGTATTTTGGTTCTCGTGGACTTGTTCTAGTTTTCTTCAGCTTCAACTTGAACTTGCATACGAGCAGTTGATGGTCTGTTTCACAGCTGGCCCCTGGCCTTGTTCTGACTGATGATATTGCACTTTTCCATCGTCTCTTTCCACAGATGTAGTTGATTTGATTCTTGTGTATTCATTTGGCGAGGCCCACATGTATAGTTGCCATTTTTATTGTTGAAAAAAGGTATTTGCAATGAATAAGTTGTTGGTTTTGCAAAATTCTATCATGTGATCTCCAGCATCATTTCTATCACCAAGGCCATATTTTCCAACTACCAATCCTTTTTCTTTGTTTCCAACCTTTGCAGTCCAATCACCAGTAATTATCAGTGTGTCTTGATTGCATGTTTGATCAATTTCAGACTGCAGAATTCGGTAAAAATCTTCAGTTTCTGCATCTTTGGCCTCAGTGGTTGGTGCGTAAATTTGAATGATAGTCATATGAGCTGGTGTTCCTTGTAGACGTAGGATATTATCCTCTCACTGACGGCATAGGATAGGTCTTGAAATACTCTTTTTGACGATGAATGCAATGCCATTCCTCTTCAATTTGTCATTCCTGGCATGGTAGACGATAGATTGGCTGATTCAGAATGTCCAATACCAGTCCATTTCAAGTCTTGAATGCCTAGGATATCGATCTTTATGCACTACATTTCATTTTTGACAACTTCCAGTTTTCCTTGATTCATACTTCATACATTCCACCTTCTGATGATGTTTGCAGCTGTTTCTTCTCATTTTGGTTCTTGCCACATCAGCAAATGAAGGTCCCAAAAGCTCAACTCCATCTACATCATTATGGTCAACTCAACTTTGAGCAGGCAGCTCTTCCCCAGTCGTATTTTGAGTGCCTTCCAACCTGAGGGGCCCATCTTCCAGCACTATGTCAGATAATGCTCCACTGCTATCCATAAGGATTTCACTGGCCAGATTCTTCAGAAGTAAATTGCCAGGTCGTTCTTCCAAGTCTGTCTTAGTCTGGAAGCTCCACTGAAACCTGTCGACCAAGGGTGCCCCTGTTGGTACTTGAAATACTGGTAGCTTCCAGCATCAGCAGCAGACAAACCACCACAGCAGGACAAACTGACAGACGAGTGGTGGACTTTTTACGTAGACTCACTGAAATTTTATTTAACTGTGAGTAAAAAAATAGTTATAGCGTCTTCAATTGTAAAATCTTCCTAGAAGGAAGGTGTCACTAAGGATAGCAGATTATCTGTAATTTGAAGGTACCCACTAGGTTTGAAAAGTTGGAATTCCTTTATCTTAACTTTTCCTAAAGTTCAGTTATTCAATTTATGTATTCTAGAAAAAAAAAATTTCTTAAATGAAATATCAGAATATGCCGATACAGACAAATGGGAAAAATAGGAAATTTCAATAGCATATCATAATATTTTTTACTAAGGCATACTATCATTAAAATATGCTTTATCCCTAGGAAAATGGATGTCTACCTGAAAACAGTACATTTTTGCAAGCTGAATTGAGAAGTGAAGCTCTAAATGGGAACTTAGACTTTGTTTTATCATTTTGTAAGTATGTAACATTAGCAGTAAACTTCACAGGTATTGATTTCGAGTACCTTTGAGGGCATTCAATATAGTCCATATGATGAAAGCAGGGAAGTTTTTATATATTTTATGAAGGCCAGACTGATAAGACAGTTTATGAGTTGAACTTGTTGATAATTTGGAAGTAATTTTAAAGTTGTAAGGAATTGGAGATAATCTGAGAAATTTCAGGTATGACATGGTGTTAGGGTAGAGGTTGGACTGGGGGCCCCATTGACCTGGGTCTTATTTATGATTCAGCTGCTGATTATGTGGCCTGGAATAAGTCTTCTTTCTGTGCTTCAATGTAATGAAACAGGTAGTGCTACCTATCTGTCTGCCTTATGGGGATTGTTGTGAAAATTAGATATTTGTATAAGTGCTTTCCAAACTAATGTCTGTTATAGTAGTGAGTTATATGAAGTCATCTCCCAGTCCCTGTTTAAAAACACAGACACACATACACAACGGATGTTTATTAAACACTTATAAATGCTGGGGTGCTTTACAGTGCTCACCACATGTTAATAATTACCCCACTTATACATGAAGAAAGGCATGTTGTTGTTGTTAGGTGCCACTGAGTCGCTTCCGACTCATAGCAACCCTATGGGACAGAGTAGAACTGCCCCATAGGGTTTCCAAGGAGTGACTGGATTCGAACTGCCAACCTTTTGGTTAGCAGCCATAGCTCTTAACCACTGCCCCACCAGGGCTCCGAAAAAAGGCATAGTGAGGTTAAAAGTCTTACTTCATTTTTGCACATCTATCACATTACTTGATAATTTTTCATATCTTGTGAAAAATATATAAACATACCAATTTGTAGCCTCCTAAAATATTAAAAATTCAGCTCTGATTAGTGTATATGCGAATTATATAGGTAGAAGCTTTGTAAAAACCAGATTGTTGCTATATATTACTCTTGTGTGTCATTTAAATTAGTTCATAATATTGTAAAGGAAAGGCACGTGTCCACTATGAAAAATGACTGTCAGACTCAGAGGTGTAATTGAGTTGAAGGTAGGGTGTTCATGCTGACTGTTACCAGAGTGTATTGATTTTGCTTTCCACTCTGTATAATACATAGTTTTTCCATACTGACAAGGTGAGAAAAGAAACAGCAGAAGAATCTGGGCATGTAAGGTGCATGCATGAGAGCTACCTTTTCCTTTTATCTTACCATCTGTTCCACTTCATTGTCAACCTCTTGATTTTTCAGAATTGTTTGTTGCTAAGGAAACTAGATGGTTTTTGTCAGCAGCCTTCCAGCTTGCTGAGATGTGTCTGATCATCTTTTTAATGAATGAAAAACTCGACCATATTCTTATAAAATACTATTTTAAATAGTATAAAAACAAATTCGCCAGAGGGTGTTTATTAAGTTTGGGGAAAAAAAATATACCTGGAACTCTAAGGCTGAAGAATATTTCCGCTTGGTCCTTTCGGTGCCCTCCCTTCCCTCTTTGATTTACAGGTGTTTGAAGAGCATTTCATTCTAAAATTGTTGTTATTTGTGTTGGCAGCTCCTTGGTAATCAGTGTTGGTTACTACATCATACGGAATGTCAGGTAGCAGAGAAGAATAAATGGCTTATCTTGATCAGCTCTGTGGGGTAGTAAGAAACATTTTCCCACTTTGTGTTTGTGGGCATGGAAAATTACTAAAAATTTGATCAAGCTGAGTTGAAGGTTGCTGAGAGACAGGTGGTTGTATCCACCTTAAAACTTCTTGAGTGGCTAAGCATAGATCAGTTTTTATGATTTTTAGATTTTCAAACACTGAAACTACAGAGAAACTTTATGCAGTCTGTTTAAGGAATAGAACAACTTATCTAAAACAATTTTCTCTATGTGTGTGGGCTAATTTTTTATTTACATTTAGGGAAATTGAACAAGTAATCTTAAAATGACTGTGACTTCCCATGAGTTTATTTTTTAAGTAAACCAAGTGTCTTAATTTTCACCTAAACTGTATTTATTAATTCTGTTTTCAGAATTTGCCTCTGCTATGAATTCCTGTCTAATTCCATCTATCTTGGGTCATTCAGTAGCCAGTTACATTTATCCTGAATAGACTCCCTTAGTTACTTGTAATATGGTGCAATTTTAATACGCTGGCAGGGTAAAATAAATTCAGGACGTGCCTACTTGATCCTGTCGCTTGTGAATCATGACAAGGATTATGTGAAGAAAAAGCATGAGGCCTGATTTTTACATTAAATCAAGCTATAACGTCAGCACTGAAACACACAAGTCATAGACTATTAAATGCCAAAATGAGCACTAGAGCAAACAAATGCTCCAAAAGGTGAAAGGTCAGTACAAATCAATTACACAGTAGAGGTGAAGACTTATCTTACTGTGACTTAGGCGTGTCACTCTTGTATGAATGCAGATCATGTATCGTAGCAGAAAATACAGTGGGAAAGTGTGGATGGTTCAACAGAATCCAACACCACTTTCAGAAAAGCTTTCCTCTTCATCTGCTGTCTTTAGAGGACAGAAGTCCCATAGGGTAGTTACAGTCTCTCCCTTCATAGTGCTCACAGTGCCCAGTAAACACACAGCCTCAGTGTGTGTACCAAGTAGGCACTTCAGTATCTAGTATATTACTAACTGGCATTTATATGAAAGAATATAAATTCATTTGTTGTATGTATTCATGAAAATAAAGTAAAAATGCCTTAAAAGGGTAGTTTTTATTATAAATATGTATTACTGTATTTAAATATATGTTTAATTGATTAATTAATTAATTTTGTATGGAAGCACTTTTGTTTTTTAAATAAGACTTCCAAAATGAAAATTGAAAGGAATTGGTATAATTGTGTTTCCAAGTAGGTTAATAATTTAGGACTTGTTTCTGTCTTAGATTTAATGATGATCATTTTCTTTTGCAGTGGAATCAAATACATTGCCTTTCTCGATTAATTCTGTGAGAGGCAGCCTGATTTTAGGCTTTAGGAGGTAAGATAATTACCTTATATAATGTTCTTTGCCTAATTTTCGGTATTTATTTTTTCCTGTCTTTTTGACCTACTGTATGAGAAACAATACAGATGTTTTTATCTTCCAAAATACTGGTTACCTGAAATAACTGTATCTGCCGTATTCTTCCTGATAATTGACTTGAATTTAGGCAGCTTTCCTTAAATGTTTGTGGGCCACTTTTTTATCTTTTCCCAGAAATAACACGCAGATTTGATAAGGTCCTGTTTCAAGAAAGCACTGTTTGAAAATGGCAAGTCGGAGTAATAGGCAAATTTGAGTGTATGTTTGGTTTATACTTTGAACATTTAATTCCAGGATGGATTTTATTCAGAATAATTCTGCTCTCCTCCTCACTACTTTCTATGTATGCTTACCTCCTCTGGCCCAATTTTGTTAATTTGAAAATGTTAAAACATAAAGAAAAGTTGAAAAAATAGTACAGGGAACACCCATATACCCTTTATCTGGGTTCACCAATTTTTAATATTTTGCCATATTTATTTGCTCTTACGTGCACTCTTTACTATATACATATACATGCTTTTTTTTGGCACTGACTCCTTGAAGTTACAGAGATCATGATCTTGGATCCTTTAGTATATATCTCTGAAGAATAAAGTCATCATCATAATCATAATACCAATATTACTCTTAAAAATTTAATAATGCTATAATATTATCTGAAGCCCTGGTAGCACAGTGGTTGAGAGCTATGGTGAACTATGGCTGCTAAGCAAAAGGTCAGCAGTGCGAATGCACCAGCCACTCCTTAGAAATCCTATGAGTTTACTCTGTCCTGTAGGGTCGCTATGAGTTGGAATCAACTCGACAGTAACGGCTTTGGTTTTTTGATATAATATCTAATATATGTAGTCCATACTCAGATTCTCCCACTTTTTTTATTGAGGATTCAATTAAAGGAATATTAGCTCTGTGTTTGGTTTGCTGCAGTATCCCCAGCACCTAGAATAGTACCTGGCACATGATAAGTGCTTAATTGAATTAATTATCGAGGCCATTTTTATTCTGTGTTTCTGCCTCTGTTTTTGAAAATTCCTTTTAAATCAACAAGTTTTTATTATTGAGATTGAAGATGTTGATTGGGATCAGTTTATAAAATGTGTTAAATGCCATGTGAAGGAACTTGTTCTTTGTTTTGAAGAAAGTGGGATAACTTGTGCAGTGTAGAGGCTTGGTTGAGGCAGAGATACCACTTAGAAGGTGTTTTAATTTTAGACATTGTATTTTTCATTTCTAGAAATTCGAAGTTTTTTTTGTCTTACATCTCAACATTCTCATGCTTCTTGAATATATGGAAATATTAATAATAGTTTTTTAACTCTCTTTTTCTATTCTATTACGTGTATAATTTCTGGGTCTGTTTCTCTTGCTAATTTATCTCCTCGTTATGGGTCAAGGATCATTCTTACTTCTTTGCCTACCTGATAATATTTGATTGGATGCCAGATATTGTGGATTTTAGGATATTGGATGCTGGATTTTTTTTGTATTCCTTTAAATATTTTTGAGCTTTGTTCTGAGACAGAGTTTAAGTTACTTGGAAAGAGTTCGATTCTCTCACTGCTTGTTTCTAAGCTTTGTTAGGCAGTACTAGAACAGTTATGAGTCTAGGGTTGGCCCCACTAACCTAACCTCAGTGCTAAGGCAGTATCCTTCTGAGTACTCTACCTGATGGCCTATGTATTTTGAGATTATTGGGATATTCTAAGCCCTGTGTGAGTTCTGGGAATTGTCTCACCTGCTCTGAAAAGGCCTCAGCTACTTTCTTCACATGCATGTGCTTGTCACTACTCAGCTGAAGACTTGAGGACAATGTCTCATCATTGCTGGAAGCAAAAAACTTTTAGAATGATTTTTAAATTAGATTAAGGATGAGATGGTATGTCAGGGGTTTCCGAGACCACCTCTGGGTTCCCAAGGAGAACTCAAAAGATTCAGCATATAGTCATACTAAGATTTATTACAGTGAAAGTATACAGTGGGCAAAGTCTGGATGAAACCAAGCTTCCAAGAGTCCTCTCCCAGTAGAGTCACACATAAGGTGCTTAATTCGTCCAAGAGCAAGTTATGACAACATGAATGAAATGATGTCTACAAGGGAAGCTCACCTGAGCCTAGGAGTCCAAGGTTTTTATCAGGGATCGGTCATGTAGACACCCTCTGCCTAGCACATACCAAAATTTCACACTTCAGAAGGCAAGCAGGTGTTTAGTGTAAACCACATGTTTTGGTTTAGGCACAAGCAGTTTAGGCACAGTGAGCCACTCTTATCATCTAAGGAATGGTAGGGACCCTCTGGAAATCTGATCTTTGGCTGGTTGGCCAACCAGAGGCCAACCTTGCAAGCAGGCCTTTCTAAGGATAACAATCTCAGCCTCTATGGATGTGGGTGTAACCAACAGATGGGTGATTAAAGCCATACACTGTTGAGGGAAGGAATGTAGATCAATGATTCTTAAACTTTTTTGAGTCATGCATTCCTTTGAGAATCAGTTGACAACTATGGCTCATGTTTCCAGAAAAATGTGCGTACATATAAAATTTTAGCTATAATTTTATGAGGTTCACAAAGTAGTTTCCCTTCCTGCATTTAAAAACTCTTATTGTAGAAACCAAAATTAAGAACTTGGAATATATTCTTGTATACTTTCTCTGAATACAAATGAATACCTGTAAAAAATGTTTCAGTTAAAAAAAAAAAAAAGAAGTATACTTTATATACCACTGCTCAATCTGTGCTCTTTACTGAAAAGTACTGCATAGACTTACTGGTCCACCAATATCAATGTAATTTTTTAAAAATAGCTGCAGAAGGGTGAGACAGTACACAATACAGGAGAAACTAGCACAACTTGTACTAGGAAAGGTCGTGGAAGCCCCACAGACACATCCAAACTCCCTGAGGGACTGAATTGCTGGGCGGAGGGCTGTGTGGCCCATGGTCTCGGGGAACATCTAGCTCAATTGGCATGACACAGCTTATAAAGACAATGCTCTACATTCTACCTTGGTGAGTAGTGTCT
>NW_004443941.1:18401593-18409457 GCF_000243295.1 Trichechus manatus latirostris
GGTTGAGAAGTTAGAGGGTTGATATGTTGTGGGGTTGTTAACCAGTGTTATAAAACAACATGTGTACTTCTGTTTCATGAGAAACTATTTGTTCTGTAAGCCTTCCCCTAAAGTACAATAAAAAAAAAAAATAGCTGCAGAAGATTCCATGTTATGGGTATACTATAATTTTTAAAATGATTCCCCTAATAATGGACTCATTTCTTCTAGTTTTTGTCACTACCAAGATAGTGCAATAAATATTGTACACATACAGCCTGTGTATTGACTTTTTTCTTTTCCATAGTGGATAGACCCTAAAAAAGATCGCTATGTGAAAGGATGTGTGTATTCTTTAATTACCACTGCCATATTACTTTCCAGAAGATGTTATATTGACTCATATCAGCAATTCACACTTCTACCAGCAGTTTATGAAAGTGCTCATGTTCCTGCAACTGTGTATGTACTGGATGTTACAATGCATTCTCATTTTGGCCCAGCTGATACATGAGAAATGGTATCTCGATGTCTAATTAAGCAGATTGGAACATAGGTTCATGTGCATATTGGCCCTTTGGATTTCCTCTTCTTTGAAGTGCCGATTTAAACCCCTTGCCTGTTTTCTACTGGGTCACATGCTTTTGTTTTAATCAGAGTGAAAGATACATTTCTGTATAAGGATATTAATCCTCTGTCATATGTGTTATGCATTAAATGTGTGATCCTGGTCCTGGAGCCCGTGAAGGAAAAAAAGATACGAGAATGAGAACTAGTAGAATCTCAAAGGCAAGGGAGCCAGATTGGAGGCTGTGAGAATCTTGATTTTATATGTGTATATATATAGTTGAATTGTATACAGTAGAACCCAATTTATCTGCTCTTTGGAACTGTGGAACTGTTTGTATTTTTATTTGAACAGGTTCGTTTAGAATATTGGAAAATTGATTGGCTGTTAGCTTATTTTTGAACCTCATGAGGCTAGTTGCTCTGCTTTTCTCCTGCCTCAAATACTCTAGTCATTTTCCTGTTAGTTAGCATCTAAATGCCTAATTGATCCCTGGGTTTTGAAACAGCCACATATCACTACAGTTTTTAAAATATGTTTAACAAAGAACTCACTACCCAGTGTTGGGACAGTTGTAAATCCTTTCTTCTTGCTGTACCATAGTCTTAGTAAAAAAGTTTAAACTAGTCCCTTCCAGCAAAGTTTAAAAATATGTAGATTCTAAAACTATATTTTGCTGATCAGTTTTCTTATTGTAGATAGAAAAAATTTAAGGATGTGATTTGGCATTATCCATAAATTCTGTGCATAATTTGAAACATTTGTAACTGGAGGTGATTTCTTTCCTTCCCACCCCAAAATCTACTAAAAATTAAGAACAGTAGATGTAATTGCAATCTATTATCTCACTGTTAATGTAACCAAGCCATTCTTTTCACTCGATCCTGAATCAAATAGTATATGCATTTTTAAGTCCTTTTGTCAGTACATTTTTTGAAACAGTCTCCTGTCCGGTTCATCTCGGGCTCCTGTTGTACTCCAGCAGCTTTAGAATTGTCTGGGTGACAGAGAAAACTGTTTATTGGCATTGAATCACAGGTCAACCATACCATAGGCAATAGAGTCCAAATTAACCACCTGCAAGTTACTCCTTGACAAAAATTATTAATAGTTATCAAAACATAGTTATAGAATGCTATAATAAAATATAATCGTCACTTCAGCTAATTCTAAGGGAAGCTTGGATATGTATTTCAATACTGGAATACAGTTTTTGGAATAGCTACATACCTTTAGTATAGTCTGCCTAATAGTGGTAGGTCCAACACCTAAGAAGGAGTTTCCTGCAACAGATTTGTTTTGGCACAGATGAATTTTTTGTGATAGCACACAATATTTTTTTTTGCAAAACTAATGCTGTTTTGTTCACATCTTTTGAGAGGAGTGTTTAAGTGGCAAGCTAGTATTTATTTTTATAAGTTGATAATGCTAAACAAATAGTAATACCAATAAAGTATAAAGCTTTACTAAATTTTTACAATTTATGAATTAATATAAATTGTTAACAGATGCAGGCAAAGTCACCTTTAGAAAATATTTAAATTAAGTACTGCTTAACTAGAGTGAGTTATTCAAGATTATTGGAGCCCTGGTGGCTCTGTGGTTAAGAGCTTGGCTGCTAACCAAAAGGTCGGTAGTTCGAATCCACCAGCCATTCTTTGGAAACCCTGTGGGTAGTTCTGCTGTGTCCCGTAAGGTCGCTATGAGTTGAAATCGACTCGACAGCAGTGGGTTTGGTTTTTTGGATTGGTGACGCAGTGGTTAAGAGCTTGGCTGCTAACCAAAAGGATGGCCGTTCTAATCCACCAGCTGCTCTGTGGAAACACTATGGGGCGGTTCTGCTGTGTCCTGTAGGGTCGCTAAGAGTTGGAATTGACTCGATGGCAACGGGTTTATTCAAGATTATTAAGGAGTTTTTATTTTCAAGCTTTATAAGAGTACTTTAAAGGGATTTAGACCTGACTAGTAAAGTTGGTGAAATCTCATCTAATCCAGGATGAGAAGATGTTTAATATGAATAAGACTTTTTTTTCTCCCTAGCATTATCTAGACAAAGTTTAAATGAGAAACAGGGCATTGTGTTACTGAAAACTGCACCACTAGAAATGTTACTTCTAAGAGACAAAATGGCACTGAAGCTAGTTCAAAACTTGACTGGGAATATAACATTAAAAAGAGCAATGTTTCTGTCAGAATTGGTGTGGAGGTGTAAGTATTTGAAGTACGCAGAAAAACAGTTCTGTAGAATAAGGAGGATTTTCTGGCCCAGTGGCATCATTCTGAACTTGGCAGGTGGGAGTCTGTCCCATTGGGGTGCTGCCTTCCATATGTTGGAAAAAATCAAGTTTCTGATGCTGAAGAATCTTAGAACCAGACGATAGCCCTACTGAATTCACAGTTAAATGCTACATTGTAAGGTTTTCTTTTCAACCGGACTATGAAGCTCCCAGTGATATCCTGACCTCACCAGAATTGGGAGATGGAATGAAGTGTTTGCTTTTAATTCCATCCTAATCAAGTAGAAAATGAGTCATAGGCTCAGGGAAGAGAAATCATGGGGAATTCAGAAATTACTGACGTTTGTATCTGTGTCTGATGTACCGTGTGGTTGTTCACCCTTGTCAACAGAAGTGGCTTGTAATTTTAACCTCATTTCTACCCTCACGTGTATACACTGAACTCTTTGCTAGATAGCCACAAGCATGCAAAATAGTTACTAGGAGCATTCTGTGTTATTGTTTTCCTTGCCTAACATCATATTCTTGATGTAATTTCTGTTTTTCATTGAAAAAAGGGAAGTTGAATATACACCTATGCTTTGCTTATCAACACGGTTAGGCTCCAAAGACCAGGCTGTTATGCAGAAATCGGCGTTATGTGAAAACAGAATGACCACATATCATATCACAGAATAGAGGATGCTACATCATTACATAACTGCCAAATTATATCACCACATAACAACCAAATTACATCATTACATAATGGCCAAACCACTGAGAATCATGGCGCAGCCAAGTTGACACATACCCTTAGCCGTCACAGCCAGTGTTATTCTCAGTCGCACCTCAACATTCATTACTGCCAGACGTACGTAGTTAATGCACAAAATAGTTGGGTGGTAGATTTTTTTACTTTTGTCATAAATGCAGAATGTTAGATAATGAGACAGTTGATAAGTGATGAGTGGGTCTATCTTATTTTGTTCAGCCTTTAGTACTATATAAAGTAAAATATTTTGTGTGTTTTTTTTTAAACCGAAATTTATCAGAAAATGAAAATTGAAAGCATTTGTGTGTATAAACTCTTAGGGATAATGCAGAAGTGTTACACAAAGAGAAGAAAATTTGGGGGAAAGAAATGGGAAGAATATATATACACACACATAAGATAAAGAGAGTACGTGTTAATAAGGGCTAAAACTGGATAAGACCCCAAGCTTTTAGATAACACTCATTCAGATTAGGGTTCTGCATTTTATTTATGTTTTGGGGACATGTGTATGTATGTGATCATGAGTAAGTTAATATTTTAGTGTATATTTAGTGTCTCTGTTTTCTAACACGTACGTTAGAGAGAAAAATATCTAAGTGGCTATGATGATTGATGAACATAACACTTAACCATAGTGGTTTGAGTACGGCAAAAGCTTTATAAACTCAAAGCCAAACCCACTGCTATTGAGTAGATTCGGACTCAGCGACCCTATAGGACAGAGTAGAATTGCCGCATAGGGTTTCCAAGGCTGTAAATCTTTACAGAAGCAGACTGCCACATCTTTTTCCCGAGGCGCGGCTATTGGGTTTGAACTGCTGACCTTTCATTAGCAGCTTAACAGTTTACCGTGTCACCAGGGCTCCTCAAAAAGCTTAGTAAGTGATGATGATTGTTATTCTTGTGAATTCTATGAAAAGTCTTTCTGTAGCAGGCCCTGCCTGGGTCTCTAAAAGGGTATTAAAAAGTTTTCAAAAGATTATTTGTACCTGTGTATTCTCATTTAGGTACTATTTTGAGGGGTATTTAGCTTTAATGTGTGAAATTTATGAAAGTACTTTTAAAGAATTGACCAGATTTTATAGGCTTCTCTGCCTCTAACAGGGGTGAATGTTAATGATTAGGCAGCAGTTTTTTGTGTTTTTTTTTAAATTACTTATTCTGGTAGAAAAGCCTCGCTTAAAAGTTGAGATCAGGCCTTAACAGAAATGGAAGGAGCAGGAGGAAGACATTAATGGAATTGAAATGTTGGGAAAACAATGTCTTTTTTTCAAATTCTGCTTCTTCTAAAATTTCTTTTGGAGTTGAGTAGAGGAGAAGGCAAAAATTAATTTTGTTAATTTATTAAATAGTGAACATTTAGGATTGTAAGCCAGACTGCTGGAATTCAGAATGGCTCCGCTGCTTTATTAGTATAAGAACTTGGAAATTTTGTTTTTATTTTTTATTTTTCTGAATTTTATTACTATTGAAAATATACACAGAAAAACATACACCAGTTCAACAGTTTCTACATGTACAGTTTAGTGACATTGATTACATTCTTTGAGTTGTACAGCCACTCTCACCCTCCTTTTCTGAGTTGTTCCTCCCTCATTAACATAAATTCACTGCCACCTAATCTTTCGAGTTGCCGTTGTCATTTTGATCCTATATAGATCGTTCTTAAAAGAGCATAATGCTCAAGGCAGACTTTTTTTTTTACTGGTTAAGCTAAACTATTGTTTGGTTTTAAGAAGACTTCAAGGGGATATTTTAGGTTTAAGGTTTAAAGATTATCTCAGGGCAGTAGTTTCAGGGATTCATCCACTCTCCATGGCTCCAGAAAGTCCTCAATCCTTGCAAAGTTGAAAATCTGTTCTTCATTTTCCCCTGTTTGATCAGGATTCTTCTATGGAATATTTGATCAAAATGTTCAGTAATGGTAGCTTGGCACCATTTCTTCTGGTCTCATGGCCAAGGACACAGTTATTCATGGTGACAATTAGCCACACATTCCATATCCTCCTGCTATTCCTTACTATTCTTGTGTCTCTTGCTTCAGGTGAATAGACCAGTTGTTGTGCCTTTGATGGCCGCTTGCAAGCTTTTAAGACCCCAGGTACTACGCAACGAACTAGGAAGTAGAACAGAAGCACTAGACACGTTATTAGGCCAGTTAACTGGGTTGTCTCATTTTTACTTTTTATTGTGAACTGTCTTTGTACATTCAGAAGAGTATCTAAAACTTAAAAGTACCGTGTAAAGTGTAAAAAGAAAACAAATACCTGTGTACCCACAACTGAGATTAAGAAATAGAATCTTTTAAAAATTTATTTATTTTGTTGTTGTTAAGAAATAGAGTCTTAGTGGTACCGTACAGTTTTCTCGTGTGCTCCTCCCTACTCCACGACCCCTTCCCCAGAGGCCCTGCTCTCCTGACTTGCGTGTTAGTCATTCCCGTGCTTTTCTCTATAGTTGCTGCACTTTACGTACCCCTGAATAACTTATTGTTTAGTTTCTAAAAACGGAGTAGCAAACAGAAATCTGGCAGTAAGGGAAGAGCAGTACTGCCATTATTACATCAAGTCTTCCAGGAGAAGGTAAACTGAACAGTCTCTGAGTGAAGGTTTCCTAAAAGTTTACAAAAGCCCCTTCTAGTGAAGTCAGTGAGGAAGGTCTTGAGCAAGTCCTGAGAAGCATAGGGCTCACAGCTTCATGAATTCTAGAAGGGCTCTAGTGTGGCCAAATAACTAGGCGTGTGGCAGAAATATAAACAGATACTTAGACGTCTTGTGCATCTAAACTCACTGTGCCATTTTTTAAGCCTTCACGAGTTGGTCAGAGTGGAACACTTATGTGGGGTGAAATGAGAATCCTCAGAGCTAGTCCAAGCAGCAGGACGTGAGGAAGGGGAGAAGGAAGTACTTCATCAGTACATTTGCAAAACAATGCAGATAATATAGATAAGAATCTGGGCTAGACTATGCAGGCATTGTTAAGTTAAAAAGAAGATATGGTGACAGGCACATCTGTAGTGAAGCCCACAGCATATCTGTCTTTCAGGTCACACAGCTTCAATCTGAACTAGCTTTACACATCTACTTATCCCTTCACCTAGTTTCTTCTTTCACCTTCATCCAAGAGATTCTCTTTGTTTCGTTTGAGTTGAATCTTTTTTGCTTTCTCTGTGTGGAACTTTCTTGGCTTCTCTGGTTTTTCAGTAGATGACATCTTTCAGTAGCTTCTTTTTTTTAATTTATTGTGCTTTAGGTGAAAGTTTACAGAGCAAGTTAATTTCTCCTTAAACAACTGTATATTAATTGTTTTCTGACATTGGTTGGAAAAACCAAACCCATTGCCGTCGAGTTGATTCCAACTCATAGCAACCCTATAGGACAGAGTAGAACTGCCCCATAGGGTTTCCAAAGAGCAGCTGGTGGATTCAGACTGCTTACCTTTTGGTTAGCAGCCGAGCTCTTAACCACTGCACCACCAGGGCCCCAATTCAGTAGCTTCTTGAGAAACGCATATGGAGGGTAAATTTTTTGAGATTTTGAATGTCTTCATTCTATCCTCAGAATAAAGAATAAATATATGATTGATAATTTGTGTATAGAATTCTAGGTAGGACATACTCTGCCCTAAGAATTTTGAAGACATTGCTCCACTGTCATCTTCCTTTCCGGTGTTATTGTTGAAAGGCTGAAGTTCTGATTCCTCATCCATTGTATGTGACTTGTTTTTATAGAATTTCCTTTGTCCAAGTTTGTAATATCTTCCCTTTATCACTAGTGTTTTGACATTTGACAATGAAGCTTTTTTATATGCGTTTATTTTTTATCTGTGGGAATTTATAGACTTTCACTTTATCATTAGTGTTCTAGAAGTTTCTAGAATCTTCTCTGAAAGTTTGGAAGAATCTTCTTTACCACAGATGTTCCGACAGAGTCCTGGTGGACCAGTGGTTAAGAGCTTGTCTACTAAACAAAAGGTTGACAGTTCCAATCCACTAGCCCCTCTATGGAAACCCTATGGGGGCAGTTCTGCTCTGCCCTGTATAGTCGCTATGAGTTGGAATTGACTCGGCGGCAACGGGTTTGGATTGAGTATTCTGACATTTGTCATTGGAGTAAACTATATGTGAGTTTATTTTTGTCCATCGTGTTGGGTACTTGGTATGTCATTTTAATCTGGCCACTCATGTCCTTCAGTCCTGGGAAATATTGTGAATTTTATTTATTTATCTATTTATTTATCTATTTATTTATTTATTTATTTATTTATTTATTTAACTGTACTTCAGATGAAGGCTTACAGAACAAATAGTTTCTCATGAAACAG
>NW_004443941.1:18409557-18548849 GCF_000243295.1 Trichechus manatus latirostris
TTTTTTTGGTGAAAATACACATAGCCAAAGATACACCATTTCAAAAATTTCTACATGCACAGTTCAGTGACATTGACTACGCTCTTCGAATTGTGCTGTTATTCTCACTTAAGATGAAGGCTTGCAGAACAAAATAGTTTCTCGTTTAACAGTTACTACAAATGTTGCCCTATGACAATGGTTAACGTGAGTTGTATTTATTTTTAATGATTTCTTTTCCCTTCTCTTTCTGAAACTCCTGTACCTGTGCTCTCCTTTTCTCTCCTATTTTCCTTTCCTTTTTCAGTGTTATTGTTTTATGTTCTACTTTGAGTTTTGTTTTTTCAATTTTATATTCTACCTCTTTATTGAATTTTTCATTTCTGCTATCTCATTTTTCCATTTCCAAAATCTTTTGGATATTCTCTAAATGTTCCTTTTAAAAAATAACATCTTATTACTTCATAGATATCAGATCTCTCTGAGGATATTAATGATTTTGGAAAGCTTTCTTCATGCCTAATGTCTATTTTTTCCAACTTTTTTTTTCACGACACCCCTCTCTCCCTCCAAGTGTCTGGGAATCCTTGTCTTAATATATTCTTGATTAAGAATAAAAAAAGCCCATTGCCATCGAGTCGATTCCGACTCATAGCAACCCTGTAGGACAGAGTAGAACTGCCCCGTAAGGGTTTCCAAGGAGCGGCTGGCTGGTGGATTCCAACTGCTGACCTTTTGGTTAGCAGCCGTAGCTCACCATAGCTCTTAACAGCTGCGCCACCATTGGGAGTTCTGAGTGTGTTAGTGGGGCTTGTTGACTTGGAGCTTCCCTGTAGGGTTATCAAAGCCGTCTGTGTGTGGCCTGTTGAGATTGCCAGTGTCGGTATCTTTGTGTCTTTCCTCTTAGGATGGTGACGTTCCCTAGTGAAAAGTCTTTTGGATCCTGCATGAGGAGAGTGCTGAGGACCCCGTGTTTAGCGTATAGCGCGGGTTGTTGTTGGGTGGCGTCAAGTCTGTTCCGACTCATAGTGACACCATTTGACAGAGTAGAACTGCCCCATAGGGTTTTGTTGGCTCCAGTCTTTACATAAGTAGATTGCCAGATCTTTCTCCCACAGAGCTGCTGGGTAGGTTCAAATTGTCAACCTTTCGTTACCAGCTGAGTGCTTAACTGTTGTGCCACTAGGGCTCCTGTTTAGTGGATGCTCTTACTTCATTCTCCTCAGTTGTGCCGAAACTCTAGAGAAGAAACCTCCAGATTTCTACTTGGTTGGGAAAGGGGCAGTATTCCAGCTGCGGGACTGAGGGAGGGAATCTAGGGACCTACTTACTTAGCCTCTTTCTTCTCCCTTTGTAATGCAGATCCTGGGCCCTTGAAGTTTCTGCTGTATAAATTGGTTTAACGGAAAGATAGTCAAGTCCGTCTCCACTGATGTGGGATTTGACATTCTCTTTTTTGCACCCACAAAACCGCTGGGCACGTTTTAACTGCTTTGTCCCTCAGTTTCTTCATCTTTATAATTAAAAACCTAAACTGACTGCCGTTGAGTCAGCTCCGACTCATAGCAACCCTGCAGGACAAAGTACAACTACCTCATAGGGTTTCTAAGGCTGTAATCTCTATGGAAGCAGACTGCCGAGTCTTTCTCCCACAGAGCAGCTGGTGAGTTCAAACCACCGACCTTTCGGTTATCAGCTGAGCACTTAACCACTGTGCCACCAGGGCTCCTTAAGTTTGTAATAGCTCTGATAATTGTACCTAACTCAGAGATATTGTGACCATTAAGTTAAGAAAATGAAGTGCTTAATACATTTCTGAGTGCTCAGAAAACTCTCTCTCTTAATAGTGTGTGCCAAAGGCTAGGAGTGCTAGATAATAGGTAATTCATAGGTAAATAAGAAACTTCTTGCCCTCAGGGAGGTCATAGTCTGTTGGAGACTGGAAAATAAGAAAACAGCTGTAAATTAGTCTTGGTAAAGGATTTATGAGTTCGTAGAGGAGAAAGTTCTTTCTTATTCTGCCAGGTTGGTGGAAGGGTGGGTCAAGGCAAGAAGGGCAGAGAAGATGCTAAGCTCAGTATTAAAGGATGAGTAAGAATTTGTCCAGGGGAAGGAAGAGCACTCCAGGCAGAGGGCATAGCAAGTACTGAGGCATTGAGGCTGAGAGAATGGTACATGTGGGTGCCTGTAGGTAGATTGATATACTAGTAACCCAGAAAACCATGAAATAATGACAAGAAATAAAGCTAAAATTGTAGCCTGGGCCTCTTCATGAAGGGTTTCATTCTAAGGTATGAGGTTTGAACTGTGAGTGATGGTGTTGAGCTGTTGAAATGTTTACTTGATGAAGAGAAAATTGATAAGGAGGGGATATTAGAAGGCTGCAGAGGAAGGTAGGTGAGGAGGCAGGGCAACATTAAGAGATGATTAACAATTCAGAGGTTCCTTTGAGGTGCCTTTTGAGATACCTGTCAGACTTCCAGGTGAAGATACTTAGCCTTCCTAAGTCTTTTTCCTCATCTGTGAAACAGAATTTAAATACCTACATGCATGATTGTCTTAAAAGAAATATATAGTGCACTTAGAATCAAGTACACGGATCGCTGTTAAGGAGTAGGTAGGAAGGAGAATTTCTGAAAGAGATTGAAGAGCACAAAGAGGAAAGAGGATCAGCTAGCAGAGAATGGTCAGAAACAACACAAATCCAAAAAACTTGGTCAAAGAGGACTGAAAAGTGTTCGTTGAATTTCAAGTTTAGATTTTGGTGATTTTAGCAAGAATAGGTTCAGTGGAGGTATGCCTCAAAATTTAGACCAGAGATAGTGTGTGTTTATTTTTTATTATGGCTTTTTTAAACATTCACAAAAGTAGAACCCCTGTGTACCCATCACCCAGCTTCAACAGTTACAATTTTGGAGATCCTGTTTCATCCCCCTGCTCCTGCTCCATCCATTTTTTCCTGAACTGCTTAAAAGTAATAACAGATGTCTTGCTGTTCCACCTATAAATACTTTAGTATACATCTCAAGGAGCCCTAGTGGCACAGTGGTTAAGAGCTGGGCTGCTAACCAGAAGGTCAGCAGTTCGAATCTACCAACGGCTCCTTGGAAACCCTATGGCGCAGTTCTACTCTGTCGTATAGGGTCACTGTGGGCCGGAATCAACTCGATGGCAACAGGGTTTATTTTGGATACATCTCAAAAACTATTTAAAAGAAACAATCACCGTAGTATTATCACACCTGACAAAATCGACAGTCGTTGAGTAGAGGAAGTCATCCAATTCCTAAAGAGGTCCGTGATACAGAAAAGGTGAAAAAGAACCATTGCAAGTCTTGCCACTTGTGCAGTTTTAGCCATTGCCCTCATTTCCTTGCAAACCCTTTAATTTCCCTCATTTCTCCCCCTATTCCTTTGATGGGGTAAGCATCTACAGACTAACATTCCTTGGAAATAAAGCTTTTTCCAGCCTAATCAAAAAAAGAAAAAAACTGTATTTTTATCAACATAGGTTTTTATTGTATCTTACTGTCACTGTAAAGCATTTTCTCCTCATATTCCAGAAGGACATAGAAACATGTCTTTTTAATACATAATTTTTTAACTTGAAATAATTGCTCAGCTGCTAACCAAAAGGTCAATGGTTCAAATCCACCAGCCACCCCACGGGAGAAAGATGTGGCAGTCTGCTTCCGTAGAGATTACATACAGCCTTGAAAACCTTATGGGACGGTTTTACTCTGTCCTTTGGGTTTGCTGTGAGCTGGAATCTACTCCACGGCAATGGGTTTGGTTTTTTTTCGGGGGGGAGGGTGGAGCGGGTAGTAGAATCGCAGGAAGTTGCAAAGATAGTGTACAGGCAGCCTATGTATCTTTCTCGCATTTTATGTAACTAGTATAACTAGTACAATATAAAAACCAGGATTCTGGCACTGGTACAATGTGTGTGTATAGTTCTGGCATTTTATCACATGTAGATTTGTGTAACCACCACAAGCGTCCCCTTGTGCTACCTCTTTATAGTCACACCCATCCCTCCTTCCTCCTGCCATTCCTAACCCTTGGCAACCACTAATTTGTTCTCTGTGTCTATGATTTTGTCATTTCACAAATGTTACATAAATGGACTCAGACAGTATGTGATCTTCTGAGGTTGGCTTTCTCTTCACTTGGCATAACCCCCTGGAATTCACCCAGATTGTTTCACATACCAGTAGTTCCTTCCATATATATTTTAAAAGTAAAAATAAATGCCCTGTTAACTCCCTATATTAAAACTTTGTCTACACAAAACTGTCCAACTTTAAGTTTAAAAGGGCCTGTGAATATGTATGTATGTATTTTACATTGTATAATTACCATTAAAACATATAACTAGGTTTCTTCAAGTAAATTATGTGCTTGAATTAAGAATACTTGTTAATCTTAAACTCAAGCTTCAAAATAGTACAAGCCAAATAGAATCACAAGAAATTACAAAGATAGTACACAGAGATCCTGTGTTCATTGGTTGTCCCGATTTGTAGATGGTTTCTCATTTAAACAGGTAAAATTTGGGTCAGCCATGCTTTTTGCTTTTACTTTGTAATAATTTCAAATGTATAGAAAACTAAGAGTATTAAGATAACTCCTGTATAACCTTTACCCAGATTCACCATCTTTTAACATTTTGCCACATTATTTATTCCTTCTCCATCTTGTAATTTGTCTGTATATACATACATATATATGTATAGATACATACACTCACATATACACACACACAACTCGATGTAGATGACATAAGTCATGCCCCTTTACTCTTTAGTACATCAATTTGTAATTCCAAAGTACAAGAATATTTTCTTACACAGCTACCCAAAACCCACTGCTGTCAAGTCGATTGTGACTCATAGCGACCCTGTAGGGCGGAGTAGAACTGCCCTATAGGGTTTCGATGGATTCGAACTGCCTACCTTTTGGTTAGCAGCTGAACACTTAACCACTGTGCCACCAGGGCTTCTTAACAGTGCAGTTACCAAATTCAGAAAATTTAACGTTGATGAAATTTTTAATCTAATATAGTCAGTATTCCAATTTTATCAGTAATGTCATTTTTAGCATTTTTCCCTCTACAGAATCCAGTTCAGGGATGGATGTTAGTTGACATTTTTCTTTACGATTTTCTTTAACCTGGAAGAGTTCTTCAGCCTTTGTTTCTTATGACATTGACGCTTCTGAGGAATGCAGACCAGTTATTTTATAGAATTTTCCTCATGATGGTTCCCTGTGGTTAGTTTCAAGTTACGCCTCCTCTGCTAGAAGACAACGTGAGTGATTCTGTCCTTCTCAGGGAGTTACAGCTAAAGGCACACAATGCCTGTCTCATTAGTGGTGTCAGTGTTGATCCCTTGGTCAAGGTGTTGTTTGATTTCTCACTTATATAGTTAGTATTTTTCTGTTACATGTAATGAGCATTCCACGGCGAACATTTTGAGACTATGCAAATATCCTACTCCTTAACAATCTCAAACCCCTAGATTTACGAGTTATTCTTACCCAAATCAGTCTTTATTTTGATGGTTTGAAATGGGTGAGGGTCAGCCTTCCCAATTACTGTGTCCTGAAAATTTAGCTCAGTTTTTGAAACATTTATTTATTTATTTATTCAAAGACTTTGATCTGTACATAATATGTACATAAAGTAATTCCTAGTGCATTGTAACCTAAAATGTTTTTTAAACTTCTGAGTTTTATTTCGTTTTTAAATCCTCTGCTGCCCTCTGCAGGTGTGTGGATATAAACCTTTGGAGCAAGGTAAGTTCTGCTAGCGTTGCAAATCATAAAGTGATGTATAAAAAGCCATTAAGAACAAAAGTTATAAGATCTTTGCACCTTTATGATGTGCTATTAAAAGTTAATGAATTTAAAACCTTGAAACTGGTAGTTTTAAACTCTCCTGGAACATAAAATTTATTTTTGAAGTAGTCCTTGACTTTTGTCCTAAATTCTTCATAAGGTTTTCAGCCATTCCAGAAGACATCTATTAACATCATTGCAGTGACATTTGCCATACCTATTTAATAATTTTTCAAATATATGTGTGTGTGTGTACACATATGCATCTATATATAGGAACCATATGCAGACAAACTTTAAACTGCTGTTTTTTAAAAATAGCAACTGATTTTATGCAGGAAGCACACTATCCTTATGCTGAATTCTAAGAACAATTTGCATCTTAATAAAATACACATTATCAGCTGAGATTCCAAATTTATATATTTCATAAAATCCAAATTTTATTCAATTCTATTTTTAGTATTGCTTGTATTGCCATCCAAACTATTATGGTCAGTTCTAATATATGGTTGGGATATAGTTTTTTGATTACAGAGCTTTTCATTGGTTTATTCATTAAATGTGGCTTTTTTGAAAATTTGGGATTGAATGTGGCTGTCTTATATCTAACGTATGGCTATAACTTCTGGTATCTTCTACATGTGTCTGGGTTAGTTACAGAATAGTTTGTAGGCTTAAAAGGTTCTCGTTTTGACCTTGATTACACTTTGAATTGCCATTAAATGCAACATAATTTGCATGGTGGAGTGAATAGGATATGGTCGGTTTTACCAAATTTTCCGTATTAGCAAATAAATAATAGAAGTAGCTGTAATTGTGAGTTGTTAGCACGCATACTACATGCCAGGCACTGTTTTAAAAGCTTATTTGCTCAGTCATAGTATATACAAAAAATAATTTAGAATTTCTAACCCATATCACTTTGAAAAGCAACTATATGTTATCATTCTTATCTTCAGCCTGAGGATATGTAGTCAGATACTGTGTATGAAGGTTACTTAGGTTCATTTTTTTTTTTTTCTTTTTCTTCCTTCAGTGTGGTTATTTTATTCATTTGGAATATACTAAAGTTTGTTTATATTTCATTTTAAGGTTTTTCCTCATCCTAGTGAATACAGTTTGTCTATCCATCTATTTATTTTTGAATATGCAAAACATTAAAGTGGTTCCAAAAGTAATATTTTTGATAATAAAATGCACATTGGGAAATTTTTTTTAATTAAAATTTTTCCAGTAGAATAAATGTTTAAAAGTAGGCGATGTGTACATCTTTTAGTGACTGTGGATTTAATTGACGAGAATCCATGAGAACAAACACATTAGAATTTTTTACTCCTTTTGGATTAGTGCCATTAAAGTAAGTGGAAAAAATGTCATTGAATAACTATAAAATAAGTTATTTAGTGCTCCAGGATATTTTATCATCTTCTTATTTCTGTACAACCTCGTTTAAAAGGAGAAAACTGGTCCAGTTTCAGCAAGACCAAAAACAGTATGATGAGAAATAATTTTGGTTGATAATTCCTATAAGCTATTTCCTACTTACAACTGTTCATTTAAAATGACATAAACAAATCACATTAGAGACTGACATTTCATAAAACATTGCAGTTTTTCTTCAATATGAGTTTGTTTTGTTTTTAAAAGATTAACGCTTTATTTAAAATACAAAACTATTTTCCTGGCAAGTGGGGTGGTGTTGAATTACTGTGATGTCGAATAATACTTACCGGGGAAAGGCTTTATTATTTCAAGAATTCAATTTCAGGTTGTATTTGTTCTTGTTTGTTTCTCTTGCTGCAATGTACAAATTTTCTGTCTTACCAGATAACAGAACTGTTGTACAATGATGGACGTTATTGCCAGGAGCCTCTAGGACCAACGGGTAGTGTTTCAATTTCGATGATTGTAACTTATCCATAAATCCATTCTTCTGGGTAATGATGGGCTAGAGGAATACAGCAGTAAACACTTTCTTTTTGAAAGTGAAAGTTGAAGGTTATAAACCTTTATATTGATAACAACATTTTGAGATGTATGAGGTATTTTATTGTAATTATTTTTTTTAAGGCTGGGTTGAAATACTTTTTCTTTTCAGCTGTTGAGGGAATGCTTCTTAAAGCATCTATGGAAACAGGGTTTAAAATCAGTAATTATTGGTATGTATGTGATTTTAATGTTTTGCAGGGTATAGTTAATTTTAAATACACAAAGCAGTGAAGAGGTCTTGGGGCTTTTTTCCTACTTAAATAAATTTTATTAGCCAAAATACGTTATTTTGACATTGGATGGTTTTCCTTTTCCATATAATGAAGCCTCGAATATATGACGTTTTACAAGAAAGTACCCATCTTGAAAGTTCACATTTTCTCTCCTAGGTATTAACACATGGCCCTATACGTTTTATGCTCGAATGCATAGGAAAATTACTGTTGTTACAAAACTTCTTTGTTAATCTCAATTTTTCATTGGCTAATAGGCAGCTCTCCACAGGATTGTTCTATCTACTTATTAAAATTATTTAACTTTCTATACTTAACATTTAACAATCCTTTCTAATTTTATGTGTTTCCCTAAATATTATTCACACAAAAAAATTAGTATAGAAATGTGTACAAGACATAATTTGTTCTCATTACTTGTGATTTGGACAGGAAAGGGGTAAGGCCTTGGGCAGGACCACTCTGTCACAGAATGGTGGAAAAAAATAAATTGAAGTAAGATTCAGTACTGAAAAGCTGTCACTCGGTCTGAAAATAATTAATATTCCTTTCACTCACCAGTTAGATATGTGCTCCCAAACCACATAATCTCTATGCCTCAGTGATCATTGTTGCCATTTCAGAGCTTCTCATCAGGGTGACATCTCACACCAAAATGATTTCTTATAAATTAATCTTGATAACATGACAGTCTCAGTAATTTTAGTGGAATGCTTTCTCTTGTTTTTTTCCGCAGAAGCTGTTGGCTATTTTCTTTATAACTTGATTGACAGCATGAGTGACTCAGAGGTACAGGCCAAGGAGGAACATTTGAGACAATACTTCCATCAGCTGAAGAAGATGGTACTATTTCATTTTTTGCTATCGAATGCCTTTTCTGCCTGACATGTATCTATTAGATTTGAAATTGCTGCTTTTAAGTACAACCAGACCACTTCTCAATGACATGGAAGAGTTGGAAACTTAAATTATGTCTGAGATAATGTCTGTTAGACAAATTTCAATTTGGTTATCTAAAATTCACTTTTCCCCCCTCCCTTCCCTTTATACAGAATATAACAATTTCTCAAAATATCTACAGAGGCCTTCGTAATCTACTGGATATCTATCATGTTCCTGAATTGATTAAGGTGTGTTTGAAATAATAATCAACTTTGTTAAATGCTTCATTTGTATATACAAACATGTTACAATTTTATTGAAATATGGTGCCTTTGGCCAAAAAAAAGTTACTTAAATGATAACCATTAAAACAAGGCTTTTCATTGATTGTTGGTAAGTACTATTTATATATGGGACAATATATTTAAAACATTAATTACAGTGGTTTATAAAGCATGAACTGAATTTCTGGAAAATTTTGGAAATAAAAAATAGCAGTGAAATGAGTTTAGACTTTCAGAATTCGTTTTTGGTTTTTCTTATATTTTCCCATGTGTATTCTAATTCTGTGCTAATATAAATTCCAATTTCAGGATGTTAATATGTTGGTTGAAAGAGAGAAGATAGACTCTCGAAAAGTAAGTAGGTTTTTGAATAGATTCTACATGCTGTCAGAGCCAGATTTAATGAGAATTCTAGGCTGCCTCCTTACAAAACTGGTGGTTCCAAATATTTTTATTATCTTGTATACCTCTGAGGAGTTGGTAAATGTTATTCTCCATCTGAGAAAAATCAACGTATGTAAGAAATTCACGTAAAATTTCAGGAGATCGTAAACCCCTGGAGTCCATCAACAAATCTCCAGATGAGTATCCCTGCTAGCATTTATGACATTTAAGAAAGTAGCAAGGAAGGTCAGTTTAAAGGGAAGAGTGACAAGGGCACATTTTCTATTTTTTAGTAAACTTCTCGCCCCCCCCCCCCCATTTCTGTAGACTTTGCAACTTACATCATCTGATTTGGAGTCTACACTTGAAAAACTGAAAGCTGAAAATCAACCTATAAGAGATGTCCTAAAGCAACTCATATTATTGCTGTGTTCAGAAGAGGTAACATTTGTTTTAGTATTTTAAATAGGCTATTAAAGTAAAAAAAAAAAAAAAAAAAAACTTTATAGATAACAATAAGTAAAGCCAATACAATATTTATGATTTTTAAAATTAATTATTATAAGTCATGCCTGTGAAGAATGCAATTAAATGAAAGGTTAACTAATTTCATCTACACCTTGAATGGCATGTTTTCGGGTTGCTGTAGTTTGTTTACAATAATCTGCAAAGTGAATGATAGTAACAGCCGTGATAGGTTTATCATACATGCCAAATGTCCTTTCAAGCCATGGCTCCGGTCTCTTATATCTAGATTGTCAAGCAACTGATACATGGCAGTAGTCATTTGCAAGTCAAATATTACTAGGTTGTTAATGCAGGGATTGAAATTCCATTTTCCTGCTGGAAAAAAGCTCTTTCTGAGATAAAGGGTCTTTTGCCTTCTTTCAGCAGGCGTCCGTCCAGCTGTACTTTGTGTTCATTGTAGTGTGTGTCTGCAATTTGTGGGAGATCACTAGACTTTGTTTTTCAGTTTCTAGTTCAATATGATTTGGTCATATGCCTGCGGTTTAAGGGAAAACATATCATAGCTGATTTTAGATTACAACATGCTACTGTTAAATTCTAAAATATTTCTTCGCATTATGTGGCTTTTAGACTGCAAGGAACTTTGCAATGATATATATTTCTGTGTATGGAAATTAGATTGTGAGTAGGGTCTGGCTTGGTAAATATTTAGTCTGGAAGTCGTTTTTTAAAAAAAACAGTACACAAAGCTAAAACATCAAATTTGGTATAAATAATGGCCTATTTTGCATTGCAGATAACAAAAGCTTAAACTCTACGCTTATATCTGACTTGCTTGCTTTTTAAAAGTGAATAAAAATACTGAGGAGGAAGATCAGTTGAGAACATGAAACCATTTATTTTTAAAGTACTGTTAACTTTTTATAAACTCTGAACATTAAAATGAGAAGTTTGATATTTTTACCTTTATATTCCTGTCTTCCTTCTTTTTTGCTTCTATTCTTCGTTTTAGAATATGCAAAAAGCCCTTGAAATGAAAACAAAATATGAGTCGGACATGGTTGTCGGTGGCTATGCAGCTTTAATAAGTTTGTGCTGTCGACATGATAATGCAGAGGATGCATTGAGCCTGAAACAAGAATTGTGAGTACCCTGGCACTGAATCAAGTCTTCAAGATTTATGCTGATATACAGTCCTTGTTGGCTCAAGTAGATTGAATATTACTTTCTTAAATAATTTTTAGGAATTCCTTTGTTCTCAGTGTTTTTGAAGTTTCATAAAGTGAGGCTCTTGATGAATTATGGCTTGTTTTCAGCAAGATGTCTTTGTTGAAGTATGATAAGACATTTCAGTTTTTAAAGCCAAGTGTGTATCACAGCAGTGGAGATGGTGACTGTTTCATAAGGCTTGTTAAACATTTTCCTTTCTACACTGTAGTGTAAACAAAATCCTGTCCATTTCCTGGGTGTCTTTAGTTGCCTATCCTGATAGGTTTGTTAAATAAAAATACACCTTTTTGAGATTTCAATGTTCATGATAAAATTAGAATCACCTAAATTATCACGAAGCCAAAGAGGTTCTTCTTAGTATTGTTTGCAAACTGATGATACAGTATGTACGTAGTGTTTGTAGAGTTTTACTTTTGTCAGTTTGAATATAACTACATATGCATTTGTGTATGACTTAAATAAATCCTAACTGAAGTGTAGGGGCCGGTGTTAAATGCGAACTTCTGATGGGTTCATGAAAAGTGATAAGATGGATATTGGAATCCTTTTTGCAGTTAATCAACTTTTAACATTATATAAATTTGGCTTTAATTTTTAGTGACCATTTAGATTCATCTGCTGTCCTTGACACCAGAAAATACGTAGACCTCGTAAGAGTATTGGGAAAGCATGGCAAGCTCCAAGGTAAGCCTGGGCATATAAAGGAAATATGTGATGCCAGTATCTTGCCACTGGAATAACGTGAATTGATATTAATGGTATATCATGTCCTGCAAAGTGCTTGAACACTTTGCATACAAATTTGCATGTGAATCCAACCAGAGCTGCATGGACAGTGTAGGCCATTAGTTTTAATGGATTGGCAAGCTTGTCATTTACATTTGCACAGCTCAGTGCTCTTTGCATTTATGCAGCTAGTTTTTATTAGCATTGCTGTTTGGATTGAGTTTGAAGATCATGACTTAGGGCACAGTTTGCTTAGGTGCCTGGACTAATGGCTTTGTTTTTGCTTAAGAAGTTCTGAAGGCTGAATATAAAACCTATAAACATAACCTTTTCTGTAAGAATCTGAATGTTGCAGTAGCCCTTGTATTAAGTTTTAATAACATTAACAAAGTAAATACTTTAGTAAGTTTTTATTTAGAAATTCGTGGAAAAAGCATCGCTGCTTACATAGCTGATTTGCATAGTCTGATTTTCTTGTTATGATAATGCCAAGCCTCTTAATTAATTACACTTGATGATAAGTTCTTAACTGTTTGTATGTTTCTTAACTTTTTGATTGGACTTTATTTTCAAACTTCCTTTTTATCCTTCTCTTCCTTTTATTCCTAGGTAAGCCCATTTTAATTTTATTATAGTGAAAAAGGCATGGAGAAAATATTTTATTTGAATATTGAATAATTTTCTTAGGAAGCCTCTCTAACACAGAAAACTCTTTATAAGGATTAGCCTGCTTATTTTAAATCACTTTTTTGTAAAACGGTCACAACATTTTGTCTGTGCAATAATTAAGAACAACGTTATAAAAATGCACTTACTCCATATCCTAAAATGTTTGTTTCTGCCTTCCTAATGAAGCTTAATGAACCTAATGTATTAACATGCAGTCTTTTGGAAAGCTTTCATTGGCTCTGCTTGGCTAATTAGTATCGACATAGCAAACAGGCCCTATCGGTATCAGACCATTAGTCTGGCTGTATATACAGTGTAAACACATCTTTATTATCTGGCCTCCTGACAAGCCATCTGCTGAAGAAACAATGGTGTGATTTAGCAGATGTTAGCACTGAACGATAAAAGCATCCATTTAGGAGGATCTTACAGCTATAGGGCAGCCCGTACAGGGTTACGTGGCGCAGAGTGGGCACACAGTCCCTATGTATAATTTGTAGTCAAAGTTGCAGGGAAATGATAAAACCATGCTATTGTGGATTTATAATTGTAGTCTCGTTTAGAAATGCAAGTAGTAATTAACTTGAAATCGGCATTATACACTAGAATTTACATTCCTGCTGGGCTTGAAATGCTGTTTTAATAGCAGTTTGTTTTCCCTACATGAAATTACCTAAGGGTCTTTTGTGTTACTTCATTGTAGATGCTGTTAACATTCTAAAGGAGATGAAAGAGAAGGATGTTGTTATCAAAGATGCAACAGTCCTGTCCTTTTTCCACATCCTCAATGGTGCAGCTTTAAGAGGTGAAGTTGAAACAGTAAAACAGCTGCACGAAGCCATCGTGACTCTAGGGTTAGCGAAACCATCCACTACCATAAGTTCCCCACTGGTCACTCTGTATCTGGAAAAGTAAGTTAATGGAATTTTGAGTTTTAAACGTTACCATTAAAAGGATGAGTCTAATGATCTTGTGATTATACTCTGTAAACACACTGTGGTGACATGGAAGCCTTTGGAGGTTATTTGCCACAGAAGGAAGAGCATTTATGTGTTCTAGGTGACCTTTGGAGCCCTCGTGGCACAGTGGTTAAAAGTTCGGCTGCTAACCAAAAGTTTGACAGTCGAATCCACCAGCCGCTCCTTGGAAACCCTATGAGGCAGTTCCACTCTGTCCTACAGGGCCACTATGAGTTGGAATCAACTCGACAACAATGGGTCTGGTTTGGTGACCTTTAAGATCACTGGAGTCCTGTGGTCCTGTGGCTTACTTCCCAACAGAATGAACTATGATGATTTTTTGCAGGGCGTGTGATGATATTATTACATGAAACTGAGTCTAGTTTTTCCCAGCTTTGAGCCTTATAAGTGCTAATGATTAATAAATATAAGAAAGAAGGCCCTCTTTGGCTTTTGGTTATATATCATGACTGTTTTGGTAATAAAGTAGAAGCATCTCTTCAGTGCTCCTTTTCTGTATATGGTATTATATTTTAATTGCATGTATCAGTACAGTTATTCTAGATTTGATAAATGTTTTAGAAGATGTCTCTGCATTATAGGAAAAAAATGAATTTTGTTGAGACAGGGCAAGATTTACTGAGCCTGAAAATTTTTCCATTCCAAATGCTCAAGTAGGTGCCTCGTTGAAGGTATTATTTGCAGTGTAAATCAGATCAATCTACCCTAATGAGTAAAACGTTTTAGCACAATAATAAAGCATACTTTGTTATCTTCTTTTCCTTTTGGGTTTGTTTTTGTTTGGTGTGTGTGTGTAGTTTCCGAGATCCTACCTCTTAGTCATCTTTTCCATGGCTTAATGCAGCTTTGTAATCTACTTGTTTTGTGAATGGGATTTTCTAGTTTTAGTATGGATGTTTCCCTACCAGTGCCAGGAGAAAAATAACAGCTATATCTTGACGGTTGTCTTATTCGTCCCAAATTTCTGTTAGGTTTTCTTTATTTTTAGTGGGTATAATTAATTGAATACGATTTAGAATTGAGTAAAAAATATAGCAAAAGAAACATCTCTTTTACTACCTCTGTGGTAGGGAATGTGTGTATAAATACACACACACACACATATACATACACGTTTATGGAATAATTCCTTTACAATTCAATCATAAAACAGTTATCAAGTTAGATGATTGGCCAAATCTTAACTTCCACAATCTCGGCATTACATCCTTTTAAAGAAATAGTGATTCAAACAATTACTGTGTTATTGAGTGCTCATATTCACAGCCAACTTTATATAGAAATCCTATAATTAATATGCTTCCTACTAGAATTTTTTTTGATTGTTTAAAAGACCCATCTCTGCAAATTGCATGTGGAGCTCTGTATAGGGATTTGAAAGAAATGGGCCCAGTGCCCAGAAGAATTAGGCCCTCCTCCACTACTGGGCAAAAATAAAATAATTAGCAATGAAAACCGGGCCTTGGTAAAAAGATACCTTACAACTAGAAATACTTTGATGACAGAGGAGACATAAAAGTTTTCCTAAAGAGGTCTGCAGATGGGGCTCATGAGGAGCGCTTACCCAAGTGAAAATGGGAACAGCATGGAGTTGAGTTGCTCCAGGGTAGTGTAGTTGGCTGCTGTGTGCTTCCCACTGGATTACACAGTACATTCAGGTATTTGTACATCTCAGTAAAATGTGGCTGTCCTTAATTGAACTAAAGAAATCTGAATTATTAACTTTTCCTTGATGGTCTCTTACTACTTCAGATACATATAGAAATTATTTTTATTTGCCTAGGCTTTTTTTTTTTTTTTTTTTTCGCTGTCTTTGCTTTTCAGAGGCATTCCCCCATGGCAAATTCTTTCAGTTTCATTTATGATAATAAAAAGACTTTGTTGACTGTTCAAAGCCATGAGAATAATAAAAAGCAGATAAAGTTTCATATTTACAAAATTGCAGAAAATGGTGGTGGCACTCCTAGTCTGGGAAATGTTGGAGGAAAAATGGAGTTTGAAACTTTTTTTCCATTATATTTTTCCCAAATGAATGAAGATGTCTAATGAATTCAGAATCATGACAGGTATTCTAGTTACTAGGATTAATTACCCTGCCAGAAAGTCCACATGTATTTGATTTGGTTAAATATGTTTAATCTTTGGTCATACTGTGTAAGTTGACCTCAGCAGGTATGAGCTCATCTGGGAAATGAGCCTTATTTATTCAAACTTTAGATAAAATTATGAAAAACATTTCTGAACATTATACAAAATCTTTTTGGGGATGTCATTGCAAAAGTCTCTAAAGAGGATCTCACATGTATATTGATGTATTACTGTAATTCTAAAACAAATTGGTGAGATTGAGTTACTTAGAAAGGTAATCTTGACGATTCAGTAGATTTTAATTTTGAACTGATTTTTCCTACATTGGATCAAGGACAGGAGAAATTAATACTCTGTCAGTTTGTGTTACTTGGATAATGTGAAAAATCTTTGTGGGTATGCAAACTATGCATTTTTTTAGTCCTTTGTCAAGGGAAATCCAAAACATTAACAGGTTTGCAAAATAATAAAGAACGTGGTAAACTAATCTGCTTCTGTATGTTTTGATAATACCTGATTTCATTGAACAGAAGAGAAATATCAGTTGAACAAAATAATTTTCATGTTTCATTTACATTAGATCGTTCGCTAAGTCCCATGTCTAAATGTAGCCCAAATGAATGTTATTTTAACTATTTTCATTTGTAACTATCTCATTTTAGAATTTATTTCTTTTATTGAAATCATGCCTGATTCAGGGAGATGACATGGATTCTCAATATTAAGGAAGAAAGAAATGCTTTAAAATAGGTTAAAAGAGTTTTATGTTACAGTAAAGGAAGTGAAATTAATAAAATCTGGGCCATTAGATTTAAAAGCATAAAAACTTATGTGATCCAGTTCCAGGTTTACTTGTTTTATGGCTAATCCATTTTGGTTTCATTGCATATGAAAAATATCTGAAGCTATTGAGCTGGATTATATTAGTGCAGATGATCAAAGCAGCTTTAATTTGTGCTTGTCATTAAGAATTTTGCTGTGCCGGTTTGTGCTGTAATCTGTATATGCACATATGCATTTCGTTTAAATGCACCATGGACTGTGTATTTACAGGCAGTCGCTGGATTACAAACATCCAACATACGGACACCTTGTACTTAAGAACGGACTCCATAAAGCCTATTATATTACAAATTTGAGATAAATACAACAGTTTGTGATAACGAACGCACACACTACTTTGTAATGAAAACATTGTGCGGTTTGGAAGTGTTTTGTATGCTTAGAAAGGTAAAATATATACTATATACTGAGGCAAACATTTGACTAACTGATGCTAAATAAGAACCATATGTACCTGTTCAGCTTACTACAAATTCAACTTAAAGACAGATTTAGGAACTGATCTCGTTCGTAACCCAGGGACTGCCTGTATAATCCTCCCATAACTCTATATTAATCTTGAGTTCTTCATAAAGATCACAGTTTCTACAAGATGAATCTATCACAGTATAAGTTTTAAAATTCACTGTTAACACTTCCATGTGTTACATAAATGAGAAATATCAGACTTTAAAATGTTGGTTATTCTGTTCTCACTCACACACACCCCTCTTCAGTTTTAGCATCTTCATTTGTACTAGATACTTTTATTATTTGTGGGAATGCTTGCCTTCTAGAGTAAAGCTCTTTATGTACCGAAAGGAAATGAAGGAGGTTTGGCTCTTTTACTCCATTATTGCAATTAAAAATTTAGCATCATCAGTGCCAAAGGATGAAAGTGGTTCATTTGCCCTAGGGGGACAGGACAGTGATAAGATGATTTTTCGTCAAGGATCATTGGGTCGTAATTAAGTTACATTCATGGCTATTGCTTTTTGAAGGATGATTGGTAAATGACAGGCTTCATGTGCTTAGTACGGACAGTGTTCAGTAGGGTTTTTTCTCCCTCTGTCAGAAAATCCTGTTGAGTCTGATAATGTAAATGTGGCATTTTATTCTGAACAAAAGAGCAGGGAAATGAGCTATCTTGTCTAATCATTCAGTTGTTTAACACCGACTTCCAGTTTAGACTCAATTGGCTGGAAAGCACTTGACATGTGAAGTTAGTGCTGTTCCGAGCACATGTTTGAGTAAATTTTAAAGTAAGTGACAGCTAAATTGTACCTAGGGAAATTACAAAGCCTTCAACACAGTTAATTTTTTTGGGAGGATTAGTTGTAATTGCAACACCAGTCTCCTTGAAGATTCCTCATTTATAGATGATGAACAGAAAAAACATTTAGCTCTTTCAAGGGCTGGTTTTCTTAGCAGTAATTTTTGTGAAGATGACGGTTGCTCCTGAATTGATTTCTCCCTCTACTGAACATCTGCGTAAGATTTGTAGAATAGTTTGTTTTTAGGGTGTTGAGGTTTTAGTTTGTTGTTCTACACCTCTCCTTGTTTTAAACTTTTTTTCTTCCCAAATCCCCTTTTTTCTCTAGTGATTTCAGATTTGAAAGCTTTTCAGTCAGTAAGCCCTTTAGGTAAATTGCCACTTCACTAACACGTTGTGCATAATGTTGAAGCACTTTCTTCCGATTAAAATTTAGTATTTGTCATCTTTTTTGTTGTTTAAGTATACTCTCTGGATTGGAAAGTTACTGTAAGTAAAGAGATTTAAGTTTAAAACTGCTGATAGGTGAATAGATATTTGTCACTGGTCATTCTCCTTGTAACAGTTCAAGATTGTATGGAGCACATTGGTGATTTTTACAGTTATGCCTATTGAGGAATTTGTTTGAGTTAGGAGTGCTTTGTTTCCCGGTACCTTTATGTAGATATTTTCATGATGAGGGGATGCATCATATGAATGTATGTCCAGTTAGCTTACATCTTAACCTAGGATTTGTGTTTCTGTCATTGACATTATAGCATACTTAATTACATAATAAGGACTAAAACAAGAGGTAGCGTTAGATTTGCCAGATGAGCTCCAAGCTTGCCTTTCTGGATGTTCCTCCATGTAATAATGAAAAATTACAGTTTGTAGTAGTTTTATATATGATGATACTCCCTTAAAATGTGAACTGTAGATTCTTGATTTTTTTATGTGCGCTAAGTGATACCTTTCAGTTAATAAATGGAATTCTTTTGTAAGTGTTCACACTACTTACTGGGCTCAGCCTATTATATATATATGTATCCTTAGAATTATAGGATCATATTTATACTATTTTGCCTTTATTTCCTAGGTTCATAGAATTTTGGTAGAGCTTATATTAATTTGCATCAATCAAAATATTACTTTTTAAAATAAATGCTTAATTTGTATTAGTATATATAGCTTTAGTCATGCAGGTTATATATTCCATTGAAATTTTTTTTGGAGTCTAGTCTTTGAAAATATCACAGTGGTATTTTAAGACATAGTAGTATGTTACAGAGTTTATTTTCTTTTAGTGTTATTTGAAGTTTGAATGCACAGTGACTGAATTTTTATCAGGAATGGACTTTTTAAAATCTGTGACTCACTTGTGTATAAAGCTTTAGTTAGCTTTAGATGCATGGAAGCTATGTGTGTATACTGAAATAAGCATGCATTCAAAGTTTGGAATCCAGAATTAATGTTAAAACAAGATTTCTTTGAAGAATTGTTGTTATTTTAGAGTAGGCTTTTTAATCAGTTTTAATGTTTTGAAGTGTACGAAGAAGATCACAGGATCACTTCAGGTCACAGAAGCTAGAAATAAATTGATTGGTAACATGGTGTCTTATGTTTCAGGAATAAAGTAGTTCCCACCTTTCTCCTTTTGATATTTTGCTGTTCTTACTGATTTCATCCTGCCTAATTCTAAAAGGGGAACAAACAGTGAAAGTACCACTTTCATTGATGGTTTTTCTCTGATGGTGCCAAACATATTTGAGTAGATGAACCTGACAGCACAAATTCATAGAATCTTACAGTATTAGAACTGGAAAGGAACCCAAAGGTCTTTGAGTTCAGCCATTGTGACAATCTGCTTCTAATCACCACTTCTAGAAAGAAATGTGTTACATTGCTCCTTCTAAGCTGTATGCAGTACTTATCAATTGGAATTGAAATCCAGAAGTCATGAGGATATGACTATCCGCATTAGCAGTGTTCATTTTAGATAATACTTTCTTCATATTTTTCTTTTCTGTCACCCAAATCTTCAAGCTTTAATAATAAAGATTAATGAAGACATCAAATTATGTGAGAAATGTAAGTTTTTATCTCTTTTTAAAGTGATCAGCTTTTTAAAGTGATCAACCACGAGTCAGAATGTAGATACTAGGGACTGAAAAAACTGACTGGTCATTTAGTTCATTTCTTCCTTCACTATACTTTGTACGAAGTGTTTTCATTATAGATTTCTAATTCATTATGTTGGCAACCTAAGAGGAGTAACATTTGTTCTTAGAATTACTAACAAATATATGAATTATTTCCATTTTGCTATTCCTGTCTTTTCTGTTGTTGTTCTGAGCACATATCATCTTCAGAAGCATATATTTGGAGACCAAGACTATTAACATGTCTCTTTGATTGACAGAACAATTATTCTCTTCATTTATTGATAGCCTTGACCTAATGTAGGGGAAATACAATTGAGACAATACTATTCTAGTTTGGGAATTGATCTGAAAAAAGCAAATCTTGCCATTTAAAAAAAAAAACCTAGTGTGTGTTAGTTTTACCCTTAAAAATGTTTTAGTAGTTTTCCATTAAATGGAATTGTAGAAAGGTAATAACTGAACTTACGTCGGAAGCTCAGGAAAATATTGATTATATAAAGCTTTGTATCATATGTGGTAGCTACTGTAGCATTTCTCTTGTATGACAGTAATCTAGCCTGCAACATCTACTTGCGGTTTTGAAATTAACCTGTAATTTAGTCTTCACCCCAAACGACAAAAATTCAAATGACTCTGTGGGGTGCCGGAAGATGTACTGTAAACAGGGCTGACTAAGGGGCAAAGGTAGAGATCCATCAGGATAGGCTCATTTTCACTGTGTCAGTATTATTGCAATAAAATTAACACTTCGTTTTCATTGTATTTTACTTTTTAGTACAGCTTAAAATCTTAATCTAGATAAAATAGTAGTTCAGTCTAGGGCAACGTAACATTTGTATAATGGACAAAAATGTTAGGGCTTTGGTGGAAAATAGGGCGTTTCTTCCTTTTGAAAACTGTTGCATGTTTGAAAGAAATTTGTTTTCTCTACAAAGGTCTCTGATTGTTGCTGATTGTGTTTTGGTCCTTGCCTCTAACCAGGCCTCATTTTTATGTGCTTCATACTCTTTTGCAAACTCTTTAGTTTCTTACTCCAAGAAGCACCACTTTCTTAGGTTAAACAAACAACGGTGCTTTTAATAGAGCTTAATGTCTTATTAGATGTGCTGAACTGAAAATGGGGAGTCTGGGGTCCTGCTTCCAGTGCCTGCTCTGTATACTTAGGAGCCTTAGGCAAATCAGCCAGTCTCTAGATGCCTCAGTTTCCTCACCTATTTAAAAATAAAGGGGACTGGCCTGTGGCATTGGATCACATAATCCCTGTTACTCTCCCAAGGCCCTGCGTTTCATAGCAGTATTTCTCATACTTGACATTTTCCTTTTAACGGAAAAAAAAAAGGTACTATTCAAGGACCCATAAGAATGTATTTGCATACTTTTTAAAGAAACTCTGACTTAATTTTTAAAATCATTTTAACTAATCACTACATAAGTGAAGCCTTGTCTTTATAACTGGAAAGAATTTTTAAAATTTATTTTTAAATAAACAAATTTTTAAGGTCTCTTAGAATTCACTGGCCCACAAAAATATCCTAGTTTTAGCAACAGTAAGTTCCTGATATATATAAATCCTGAGGTTACTATCTTCTTATCTCAGAAAGCTGACAGTATCCAAAAATATGATGACAAAGGTGAAAAGTGCTCGAAAATTCCTTGATAGCTATTAATATAAGTTTAATAAAGTTTCTGAAATCTGAAATTGTTGAGGGCTATGAAGGTGCATAAGTAGCTGGAAAAGATATTTGACAATAGTTCTTGCTTTTAGAAATAGTGCGGTCTTATTGCAGCTTATTACATAAAATCAGATTTCACTTAAAATAAATTCAGAGTATGCCTTCATCTATTTAGACTTTTAAAAAGCACCATGAAGCAAGCTAAGTAATAAAATAGGAAGCAGGGAAAACAGGGAACTGCTAATAATGTCTGTATTCTGAACATTGTTTATGTATGAGGATTGTTTCTCTTACTTTTTTCTATTTTGGCTTTGTGGTTTTCTGCCTTAAATAATGCTCAGTCATGTCCATTTTAATCTCTCCAAACCACTACTGAGAGTCTAAACGGAATTAGATTTGTTTTATTCATTATTCACTGTTGATGTTTCTAAGGGATGACTTACCTACTGCTCTTGGAGCCTCCATTGACTGCTATGAAAAGTATAAAATACTACCAAGGATTCATGATGTCTTATGCAAGCTGATAGAGAAAGGCGAGACTGATCTAATTCAGAAAGGTTAGTCACCTCCTAATATCTTATTGTAGTTGGGTTTTTCCCCTCTTGCTTATTTAATCTTAGTGCATTGCTGTGAAGACAAACACATCCAGAGAAACTTGGTCATAACTCTGAATTGAAAAGGAAAAAAAATCAGATGGATTTTCAATATTATAATTGTTCATTTTGAAATAACTTCATTTTGAAAAGTTGCCTCTCTGTTATTTTTGTGCTGTACTTCTTGGTGATCGCCCTTTATGAGGGTTGTTTTACCCTTAGCCCCACCAGTTCTCTCTGAAGGCCCTTAATGCCATACATGTATCCTGTTAGCCAAGGAAGATAACAGAAAATTGGTTGATACAGCTGTAATTTTTAAGTTACTCTAAATATTTGATTTTAAGTTGTATGTTGGTCCAGAACTTCATGTTCTATTGTGTTTCTATGTATTTTTTTCTTCTGATATGTTTTCTTCTTTCTTCTCTAGCGATGGACTTTGTGAGCCAAGAACAAGGTGAAATGACGATGCTGTATGATCTGTTCTTTGCCTTCCTGCAAACAGGAAATTACAAAGAGGCCAAGAAGATCATTGAGGTGCGGTTTTAAGTAGCGTATTCTGATAGTACAGCTATTTAGACTCTTAATTGGAATACATTTAAAATTTTTAACCTTTAATTACACTTGTTCTGATTCATGTTAATAGAATTCAATCCCAGTGATAGGGGGAAAAAAAGAACTCGGCCAGCTTCTTTATTGTATATAATTACAGTTCAGAAAAGGCAGTCTGGTTGTATATTGAATTTGTTTCCTCACTTTGTTAAATTCACTGTTATATATCAAAATGATATTTGCATATTAAATCTTGGATTGTGGAACAATTAAATTAAACTGGCATTCCTGGGTGTAAAGTTGCTAATCCTCTTTGCCAAGGAATTCTTTGTTCTTAAAAGCAGTGGAATTTAATTTGCTGCAGACCAGGCTCAGATTTATTTGTAATGCTTGTCTACAAGTTAATCAGCCAAACAGGTGCTGTCTGCAACTGTTTGGCATTTAATTTAAAATTTCTTCTTCTTCTTCTTCTTCTTTTTTTTTTAAACTATGGTAAGCAGCTTATGGGAAGTGGTAGGTGACAAACCTGGCCTGTTTAGGATTAGTGTATTTTATCTAAGCTTGATTGAAATTTGCTTACTGAAATTGATGAGTCAAAGGGCAACTACAATTCTGTGTCCACTAAGAAAACAAAATATTCAACAGAATATGTACCTGTTGCCTTAGGAAAAATGATTTCGTGTGATTAAAATTGTTAACTTACAAATACATCAATAATCATGTTTCTCTCAGATCGTACTTTGTCCTTACTCCATTCCTTTTCCCAAAAGCCCCTGTGAGGGGATGGGAGGCAAAGGTGTATTTGGCCTCCATATTTGCATACTGATGACTGCTTATTGGGAAATTTAAAACATAGGCATAAAACCCAGAGAGTTATTGTTGTTTCTTCTGATATTTTTCAAAGAAAAGTCTAGTATGGGAAAGGAGGACTGTGAAATTAATTCAGAACTTCCTTCTCTTTCTGTCTTATGACTCAATCTACCCACTTGTCAGAGGGTGGTGGAATATGCTATCTCAGATTGATGCTTCTGTAGCTCAGGCAGTTTGTTTGTGTTTTCTGGAAAATGGTATAAACTCTTGTGCTGAGCATGCACATTGCTGTTGACAATGAGGGGAGCCATCTCCTTGTTGAGTTTTGTTCTGTATGCATGTTATCTGTCAGTATTAGGAGGCACTCATCAGAGTAAAATGAAGCTCAGGTTTTCAGATAATAGTGGCGAGGGAGTCTACAGGAGGAATTCATGTGCCTCCCTCTCTCTTTACGTAATAAGCAGGGTGATAATAAGCAGGGCAGTAATAAGCAGGGCGGGCGTAGTAGGAAGGGCCAAAGGCATCAGAGTCACTTCTCCTTTTACCGTCTGCTTGCTTGTGTGATAATGGATGAGTCATTAAACCTTTCTTAGCTTCCATTTCTCTATAAAGAGGAATGTAATATCTTTCTTTAAGGTTCAGTCATATAATATGTCTAAAGCATCTTGCATGTTTCCTGGATTACAATAGGTGATCGATAGATAAAATTCTCTTTGCCCCTTAAAGGTGGGGATTGTACTGTTGTCTTTAACTTCCCCACATAATTCACAGTATGATGCTTAGCAAGAGAGAAGGCTGCCTCTTAAATTACTTGAGAGCTTTGCCAGTGTACGTTGAGCGTAGGCTTTTAGGATTGGCTGTCTGCTGATGCCGTAGGGTTTTCGTAGCAGATGTGTGCAATATTGTGGAAAAGGTCAAAAATAGCTTTTACAGAACCCCTATAGTAGCCTGGGATAGAATAGCAAGGTGTGAAGTGCTATGAGAATATACTGACTCACATTTTCAGTTGTGGTTTTTTAGGTTAATGGGAAGTGAATTAACGATGGGTTCTTTAGGTGGGAACCATTAAAATTAAGACCTGGGAGTTCTCTCTCACAGTTTTCTAAGGATTATTGAAAATATAAAAAGTAAGGAGAATCAATAAACCAGGAAAGAGTACTGAGCAACATTTAATCATTCCCCAAAAAGCAATAGTTGCTTATCAATGGATAGACTCACTACAGTTGAATTTCCAAAACTAAATGTACAGTAGAGCTTTCTATTTGATGTACTGTGGGAGATAACCAGACAAACCAGTCATAAAGATACGTTAAATGACTAAAGATTGAGGCAAGATTCAATGTATGCTCCAGTTTGTTTTACAGATGAGAAGCTGTACATATATTTTGTGTCATCTGTAATACATTTAACATATTTTATATTTTATTTCTACATACGAATTATTCCTGGGAGGTAGAATTATAGCTGGTATTTTTCTTTATGCTTTTCTGTATTTTGTGAGTTTTCTGTAATGAGCGTATATTCTTATAATCAGAAAAAGTGTTATTTTCTTCCAAAAGAAAGAGAAAAAATGAATCATACTAAGATCAAATGCTTAAGGAGCTACTGTGAAGCTCCTTGAACATGAGACTAATATGTGGAGATAACTGCTATCTAAGACTAGAGGTGTTAACTGCTGTTTAAAAAGGTATAAAGAGTACTGAGCATTCAAGAGTGAAACTTATTCCCAGGGTAGGAAATTAGGTGACTTTCTGGAGGAAATGAGATATGAGGTGGGGTTTGATGGATATAGTAGCATTTTAACATTCAGGAATTTGATGGGGTTGGGAAGTACATTAGAGGTAGAGGGAATACTGTAACAAGAGAAGGAAAATCTGTAAGCAGCTCATTTGTCCTGGCATGTAGGATTTGTGGGAAGTATTTTGAAAGGGTAGATTGTTTCCAGATCTTAGAGACCCTTCAGTATCAGAATAAGGACGTTGGGGTTCATTCAGAAGACAGTGGACTCTGAGCAGTGTTAAAATGAATTTATATTAGCAGAAGGATGTGGTATAGATTAAAGGGGGTTTGAGGCAGTGAGATTTAATAAGGATCTGAATGACAATCATGGTTGTAGGGATTTTTCAAGATACTTTTCTTGGTCATCTCAAATGATAGTTAATAATTATAGTGACCTTAGTTAGCAGAAGGCAAGGTGGGTTAGGAGTCTCTGGGCGGCTCACTGAACTACTAACCTAAAGGTTGGTGGTTCTTACCCACTCAGCAGTACCACGGAAGAAAGGACTGGAGATCAGCTTCCATACAAGTTACAGCCAAGAAAACCCTATGGAGCAGTTCTGCTCTGTAACACATGGGGTCTCCATGAGTCTGAAATTAACTCGACGAACTCGACAGCAATGGATTTGTTTTGTCTTTTGGTTTTTGGTGGTTTTTTTTGGGGGGGTGGGGAGGGGTTCAGACAGCTAACACACTTCACGCTTGAGTGCTAACTGAAAGGTTAGAGGCCTAAGTCTACCCAGAGATGTCTCGGAAGAAAGGCCTGGCAATCTGCTTCCCAAAAATCAGCCATTGAAAACCCTATGGAACACAGTTGTACTCTGACACGCATGAGGTCTTCATGAGTTAGGGTTAGGGTTAGGGTTAGGGTTAGGGTTAGCAGCTGGTACTGGTACTAGGGTGAATTAACAGAGATGAACTAAGCTCAGACTTAGGTCTGATGTAGCATCTCCCACCGTGAGTCCTTAAAGTTGACATTGGCATATTTCTTCATCTGAAACTTCCTTAATGAAACCTCTTAACTAAGGTGATTGATAGCATTTGAGTAACTTCCCACTTACCATCCCTCCTTCCTCCCTTCCTTTCTCCCTCCCTTCCGTCCTCCCTTTAATTACTGATCATAACTCTTACAGTCTAGTCAGAGATACAGACCTTAAAATATGAATCTATAAAATGTCATAATTGCTTTTAAAAAGGGCCTATTTCAGTCTAGGTCTTTCTCAGGAAGTAACGTGTGAGGTGAGAACTAAAGGGTGAATCAGGAGCCAGTCACATGAGTGGAGACAAGAGCAGTCTGGGCAGAGTGAAGTTCCTGTGCAAGAGCAGGAAAGTCCTGTTTCTGAAGACTCTGTCAGATAACGCTAATAAGACCACGTTTTCAAACTCCTGGTGGAAGACATTCTCTCCAGTGTTTGAAAACACCCGTTTTGTCTCTTCTGCAGTCTTAACCTCTGTGGGCTAACCCTTCCTAGTTCCTTCCAGTGTTCTTCTTATGACACAGTGTCACATGAGATGTGCCATTGGAGAAGTGTTCACAAATTCTTACTTTTACAAACTTAATGTAAGAATATCAAGTAAATACAGTTTGTGAAATATATTGACTTACCAGTAATGATGGTCAATCTGATTTTTTTCCCTGTGTATAGTCTCAAGTAAAACTTGAGTGTTTTTTAATGTATGCCAAGTATAAAGACTCATTATTAGTTATTAAAATCTTTGTATGTAATTGAAATGAATCATAACTTAATACCTTCTTCATCCTGCATCACTGCCTCTCCACTTCTCCACGTGTAATCGAGGCCGCATCATTCCATTGTATAAATGGCTAAAATTTACTTGCTCATTTCTCTTATGAGAAAAAAATTTACTATAAGTAATAATCGTAATTCATAGCTTTACCTACAGATGTATTTGGTCTTTAGATTGTTTTACTTAGGGTCATTTCTCAGAAATGGGTTAAATGTTATGCCTGTTTTTAAGGCCCCTGATACATAGACAAAAACTTAGTCTTTATAGATGAGGAAACCTCATTTATGGTTCAGAGTAGAGAGTTTGGACTAAAACCCAGACCTCCTGAGTTCTAGTCCAGCACTCCTTTTGCTACAAGTTATGATAAAATGAGATGCTATTTCTCTGTAAGCAAAAAGTTGACTGTATTCTTTTAGTCAAGTACACTTTAACATACTTCAGTCATCTCTCAGGAAGAGTGTCGCAGATTATTTAAATAAAGTAACAAAACACCTTTTGGATAATTCATTCCATGTTTCGAGACCAGTTATTATATCCAGAGAGAGATGATAACATGCAAGTGTCAGAAGTTAAATAATAGTGTGAAACGTTCAGTAACCATATTAAATGTTTCTATAAAGAAATACCTGATTTAATTTTATCTGTAGCCTTATGCTCTCTGGCACAAACACAAAGATAAGTAAAACCTTGTTCCCTGAAGTTCAGACCTAGATTAGCAGCTTCACAGTAACACTTTTATACTTCTCAGATGGATTTCGTGTACATCTTCATGTGAGGCTCACAAAACAACTCTGAGAAGTAACTAGGGCAAATAAACTGAAGTTCAGAGGTTGGTTGTGGAGCTTGTCAGTTAATAGTAATCATAGGATTTGAAGTCAGGTCCTGATTTCACATTTTCTGTTGGTTCCCCTGCACCCCTCCTGCCTCCATGATCTCCTGACCCCTCAATATCCGAACTATCAAAACCACTCACCCTTGCTTCAAAACAATTCTTTCTTGACTTTCCCTGAGGCTACTGTCTAACCAGTCATCAGAGCTTAAATCTCCAAATCAGGTTTATATCATCTCTTCATATCTGCTGTTGCCCTTCCATCTCATCCAGTCACCACACTGCATCCAGAGTAAACTTGCTGTCTCCTCACCTGGGGGAAGAAACAAACAAACCCTTCATTGTATGGCTTTTGTTTTAAGACCAAAAGTTTGGATTACAGTGATCTCCCAATCTTTGCTCCTCTTCCTTTTATTCTTTACTAGATCGAATTCAGGGTTTTATCGCGATTTGCCTTCCTTAGTAAGCCAGGATGGGTCTTATATATACAGAATGGATTTTAGAGGTGGGCGTTTTTGTTTGTTTTTTGACCCCCTCCAGATTTCAAGAGATGTCACTTCTCATGCAGGTTCATACCCCCTTTTCTCATGAATTATTTTACTCAGCTCCTGTAACAGTTAAGTAGATCATGTTTAGTTTATGACAGACTGTTAGACTTGCTTAGCCGTGTTTTTCTTCTTATTAGACATAGTCTTTAAGTCTACCTCTTAGGACTATAGAGAAGAGGCCAGAGTACCATGAAACCCTTTTTCTTCCTTCCCTTGTTGTCCTAGCTATGGGGAGAAATAGTTAGGTTGGGTTTTTGTTATTGTTATTGTTTGTACCCTCTCTTATTTTTCCTCCTAAAGGACAGGAGGCCAGGGGTGGTTTGTTTTGTTTTCCTATTCTTCATTTCAAGCTGTGGTGGCAAGAAAAATCAAAACAGGTAAAAAAGTTTCTGTATCTCTTTGGGTCAAATTTAAGATGATCTTACTTGACATAGAGTTTGAAATGCAGTAGAAGAATCTTGATTTCTTTTTACTTTATAATGTAATAATTATTTGAGATATATATATTTTTTACTAGAACACTAGTAAAATATATATATATATATGTTTACTAGTATACCAGTAAATGCCACCAAGTTTATTACATCACAGTAATGAAAATTATTTTTTATTTTGAATTACTTTTTATTTTCCTGCACAAGTGAGTCTAGTACTAAACTGCAGTGGCAGAAAGTGTTTTGAAGCACAGTAACCCAGGAGAAAACAAACCTGACGGTTTTTATTGTAATAATGACTATACTCACTGTCCATTAAATAGATTGCATGTAGCAAAAGCAGAAAGAAACTAGGAGTGAGTTCATTGTTTTAATTAAGCGTTAGCTCATTTTTGATAAGTTATATCCCATTGAGGTTTTTTTTTTTTTTTTTTTTTTTGCTATAATCTTTTTTTCCTTCTAAATTTTATTTATTTTGTTGTCGTCGTTGTTGAGAATAGACACAGCAAAACATACACCAATTCAGCAATTTCAATTAGAATGTTATTCTCCATGTCTTTATTACATTTTCTTTATATTTCTGCTTTCAACTTGCAGTGTTTAAAATTCAATAAGATGTTAAGAGATAAGCCAGAAATGTAGACTATTACAGAAGCCTAGGAGATTTAGTTAATCTGACCTAGATGTTCTTTTGATGATTGAGATTCGTATGTGAAAATCATTCTCAATTTCAAAATGAAACATAGGAATATCTGCTGTATAAGTCAGCTCTCCTGCCAGTGATGGGCAGATTAATCAGCCCCCAACAGGAGGAGTTTGTCTTCAAAGTTGTGCTATTTATTATTATTGGCATTTGGATCAGCAATATTGAAAGGTGCAAGTGAATGTCGCCCTTGCATTTTGCCATGTTCTAAAGAGGATTATCCACGGTTTTTCCAACAGCTTTTTGTATACATTGATGTTGATTTCATTTTCAATCTAATGCATGTGAAACAAAGCAGATAATGTGAGAAAGTTCCTTAGTAGAAATTTGTGTTCAAATGTTAATTTTAATGATAATTTGAGAACATATTCCAATGATTAATTTATTCAACTTTTATTTCATGTATCCCAAAATGTGGAAACTTTAGACAGTCAAAATGAGGACTCTCATAAAATTTCTGCTACTGTACCACTTTTGCTGTTGTTCTACCAGAGAGGCAAGATACTAGCTTCTTCTTCGGTTCTTAATTTAAGATTGTACATTTGTCCCTTGGTATCTGCAGGGGATTGGTTCCAGCACACACCACCCCCACCAGAGATACCAAAATCCGAGGATGTTGAAGTCCCTTATATAAAATGGCACAGTATTTGCATATAACCTCCGCACATCCTCCCATATGCTTTAAATCATCTGTAGATTACTTATAATATCTAGTACAGTATAAATGCTATGTAAATAGTTGTTTCATCACAATTGAAGACTTGCTCTGGAAGCTCTTGAGCTCTTCTGGGAACGCTGATGCTGCCTTGGCATCAGCCGGTGCAATTCGCCCGTGATCTCGAAGTTCTTGAGGCTATAGTCCTTTACAGAGCTAGCCTGCCATCTCTTACTCCATGCTAAATTCCTTCCTCTCGCTCTCCTCAGCCTCCTCACAATAGTGTTCATAGAGGCGAAGTAGATTCAGCATAGTGCTCAGCGTGATGGAATTTCAGGTTTTGCTTTTTGGAACTTTCTTCTTTTTTTCCCAAATATTTTTGATCCACGGTTGGTTGAATCAGCAGATGCAGAATGCAAGGATATGGAGAGCTGACTGTACAAATGTTAACTTACATAATAATAATGGGAACTTATAAATAAGAGATCATATTCAAGGGATACCTGGTTTCGTCTACGGGGCTGAGTGGAGAAAGCAGTATAGACACCTCCTCAAGATGTAGCCACCCGGGCTAGTGAGCATGTAGTTTCCTTCTCATAATGTGATTGAAGTGAAGCCCTCTTACAGATGATGAAAATACTGTGGTTAGAGTGGCAGATCCTTGGAATTATGTTGAAATGGTTTCTCTTTTATTCCAGTATCCAAAATTATAAAAGAATTACTTTGAAGCCAGTGTTATTGCCTGAACCTTAGCAATTCCTAATTGGGGATACAACATACATCTTAATTATTGAAATAAACTAAGACTATGAACTAATTTTAAGTACTTGGCTTGTTTTACTCGTTAGACATTTAGTTTTAGGTACTAGGCAAGTATTTGTGATAGTCCTTAGAGTACTTTCATCACTAAATTTTACAAAGCATGTTTCCTTTAAAAATAGAAGCCAATGGTTTATTGTTGTGACAATTGAATTATTAATGATTTTTTATAATGAACTAATAACTTTCATTTCCTGAATCTATTGAAATCTGTGAAGTAAGTATATGTGTGTGTGTTTACTTTTACATATTGTGGAGTTATTTAGAGATTTATTTTTCAGCTGAAGAAAGCTTAACTGTTTTTATTAATGATTTATAGAATGAACACTGACCTGCAAAGCAGTAGTTTGAAATAACCTGAATCTTCTCCTGGATGCAGGTTAAATACAGGTTGTGTCTACGCTCTGTTCTAATCCTAATTAAAGGTCTTTGATAACTGTGGGGCTAAGTTATAGGTTTCTTTTAGTGTATACGTTTGGGAAGGAAGCAGAGAGTTCATTAGAAGGAGAACTGTCTTTGAGGAAAGTTAACATTTCACTAAAAGCCTCATTGTGTGTGCTATATGATTATTGTATTTTACAGACTCCAGGCATTAGAGCTCGCCCTGCAAGACTTCAGTGGTTTTGTGATAGATGTATTGCAAGTAATCAGGTTTGTGTTTAATTTCTGACGTCTTACATCTTATTTGAGTGTTGGGGGGATTTGGAGGGATATAGCAGTATGGAAACAGTGTTGTCTTGGTGGTTTTCCAAACAGACAATAGTTTAGTTCTTGTTCCTGAGGTGCAGTAGAATCCCTGAAAATTTTAACTTGAACCCTGAAGATTTTAACTTGCTTTATCCTAGTTTGGGCAGGCTGACCTTGTTTCCTTAGCAGTGTAAACCAACCTCAGTCCTTAGTGACTGGAGGAGTTGGCTTGGTGAAGCCCAGTGGACTTTCCTGTCTCCAGTGCGGGTCTCCATCCACGTCGTGCCAAGAGAAAGCCACAGGGAAGGGAGTATCACGTTTGGATGGAGGAGTATTTTCCTTAATGGAGGATGTGCTCATTGAGTTCTCGCCACTCTGTCCTCCTTCCCAAATATCTTTGCATTCTCCACAGCCCACCTTTGTGGAGGGTCCCTCAACTGGATAGTTAGTTGGTCATATGGTGTTCTTGACTCCAAAGGGCCCTTTAGCCCTCTGACTTTTGGAAGTGAAGCTGGTCTGCCCTTTGGGTAAAGATTATTCAACTGAGATTTGTCAGCTATAAAATATGTTCTTTACATAATCTAAATCCATCTGTTAATCTTATTTTTAAGGTTGAAACCCTGGAAAAATTAGTGGAGCTGACACAGAAGCTGTTTGAATGTGATAGAGACCAGCTGTACTACAGTCTGTTAAAACTATATAGTAAGTGATCTGAGTATTCCTCATGTTTTTATTTTGAGGCATTTATTTATTCTGTTGAAGGCAGTAGCAAGAAAGAAGTGTCAGGCTTTCAAGAAGCTTCTGGAATTATCAAATGCTAAGTCTTCAACAGAAGCTTAGGGAGGCCAGATTGAACTTTGTCACAAAATGTTATATTGTATGACTAGACATTGTACAATCTTTATAATTTCTGACATTTTTCTGCAGTGATGAGAAGCTAAGAAAATCTTTATCAGAGCCAAAGAATTTAAAACAACTTTTTGGAGACACTATTCTTTTTCTTCTTTTTAGTTAAGTCTGCACATAGATTTATTAATCACTTCTGTAAGCAACTATCACTACTTTCATGTGTTTAGATCTTTTTCCAGAAAAGTGCACATCTGTATACAAATGCATTGCTAAACACTTCCTTTTTTTTAAAAAATGTGATCATATTATAATAGTTTTAACTCAGTGATATATTACAATCTTTTTTCTGCATTTTATCTCCTATAAATGACTAATTAATACATTGAATGTATGTACTAGAATTCAATCAATCAATGTCTTTTTTGCTGGGCATTGAATAGCTTTCAGTTTTTCATTTATAAAGCAACATTAAATCATTAATCTTTGTTCAAACACTTGTTTCCTTAGGCTGAATTCCTAGTGTTTGTATTAAGGGCTAAAAGTGGTTCACATTTCTAAAACTTTTGCTCTCTATTATCAAACAATGTTTTGATATAACTTTATACCAGTTTATACACTTGGGGCCTTTATAACTACAGTCTCTGTTGGGGAGTTCAGGAGAGGGGAAGGACTGTTAAAACAGGCAGTGACCATTACCTTTTTCCTCTGTAGATATTTGATCTAGATTTATTGCTCTCTTTTTCTCATGGCACATCTTCCTTCAACATAGACAGCAGTGAACAAGTTCACTCATTTGTCCTTTTGAACTTGTATTTCTTATAAGCTTTATTTTGTGTCTTGGTGGTGTAGGTATAAGACATACCTGCTTTAAAATATACATGCCACTTGTTAGTTGCATTAAAGCGCACACTTGATAATGTTATTCTTAAAACTTTGGCTTTCTTAAAAACTTCGAATGATGATTAAAGTCTAGCACACGTTGCCGAGGTTGGTACTGAATGTGTAGAATTAAAAGCCTTTTACTTTAGGCATGTGGTTCTTAAGTGGTTCCTTACAAGCAGCACTGTATGTGAGTGCTAACCCTCTTCCCCTTTTTTCTTCATTTTAAAGAACTGTTTCATGCTTAAGTATTATATTTTTTAATTGGTGATAGAAATATACACAACAAAACATAACAGCAATTCAGTGACATTGATTACATTCTCCAAGTTGTGCAGCCATTCTCGCTATCTTTTTCCAAATTATCCCACCACCATTAACACGTATGCAGCGCACCCTGCGCAAAAACTCCTTCTTTCCCCTCTTAAACATTAATTTTATGCAAACACCAAAAGAAGTTATCTATATTTATGATTCTAAATGAGTCTTAGCATTTAAAGTAGTCCCCATAGAAGATTATATAAACTTTCATTCAAAAAAAAAAAAAATCTGTGAAGCCCTTACTCTGCGAGCCATTATGGTAGGTGCCACGGATATAAAGGTAGTACTCTAGTGATAGGACACATAACTGAGAATTACAATAACAGTGTGTAAGAATAAGAATCTGCAAGATGAAGGTGATAGTCCAGGAAGGGTGAGAGGTGACCAACCTCACAAACTTCTTTTTCCTATGCAAATGAAGTTTTATTATTGTTTTAAAAAAAAGACAGAGAAGAACAAGTTTTAGGCTCATCTTAAAATTTCCCTTAGGGTAAGTAGTCTCTGAGGTTTAATACCATTTTTCCCTCCTTAATCCCGTCTGTCTGCTCTGTTGGCCCCCAAAAAAAAAAAAAGACACTTGCCGTCGAGTCAGTCCCAACTGGTAGCAACCCCATATGTGTCAGAGTAAAAGTGTCCTCCATAGGATTTTCATTGGCTGATTTTTTGGAAGCAGATTGCCAATCAGCTGATTAACAAATGCCCAAGACACGTCTGGGTGGAAATGAACCTTTAATCTTTCCGTTAGCAGCCGACCACGTTACTGTTTGTACCACTTAGGGACTCTGTTGGGCACCTCCCTCCAATTTCTTCTTGCTCTGTATTTGGGCCAGAAGTCTGAGGAGCTCTGCAGGCTGTGTGCATGGCCTCTTGTGAGGCTGGAAGCCAGTGGAATTCTTTTGGGGAAGTATACTTTCTAACACCATTTGTATACTTCCCATCTTCTGTAGCTCTATAAATAGATAACCTGGTTCTAATAGCCCCAGTCTTTTCCCTTCTGAAGAAAAAGAAAGCTATCCCCTTCTTCTGCCTCCTGTCTACATTTTACCCTCCGATTTTGACCACTATTAAATATTGTTACATAATTTATAAAATGCTAAAAAAAAAAAAACTCACTGCTGTCAAGTTGATTCCAACTCACAGCAACCCTATAGGACAGAGTAGAACTGCCCCGTAGGGTTTCCAAGGAGCGGGTTGGTGGATTCTAACCACTGACATTTTGGTTAGCAGCCAAGCTCTTAACCACCTTGCCACCAGGACTCCAATAAAACACTGCAGATTCCATTTATTTTAAAAGAAACGTGGTATATAATGATGTGTGAAATGTGGTCCTGTTACACTGGAAAATCCATATTTTGGATTGTGGATTTTTGAAAAAAATATTTGGCCTACCTGAATTTTTTATGACGTGTTCTTTTTCATAATGTAATTTTAGCTCTTGGAAGGGTTGACTTAATTATTTTTAGGTATTTGTTGAAGAGCAGCTTCTCTTTGTTATTTCTATTTTAAAATACACTTACTTTTATTGTGAATTACAGCATACTACAGAAATGTACACAAAACAAAGATTCGTAGATCAGTGATCTATCAAACCCAACACCCGTATAACTACGACACAGAATAAGAAATAGAACAAGTCTTTTTGTAGCTTTAAATAGTAACTGTACTAAAAGTGCTTTCATTTTCCACAGATTCCATATAGTTTAATGTCCATCCGTGATCTGTTAAAAGAATTTGCAGAATTCAAGCTTCAGTTCTATCCTTTCCAATACATTTTGACTTTTCACTGTGCCAGACTTGCAAAATTAACTCTTAGGACCTACAACACACATTTTACATGATGAAATAACTCCTTCACCTGCATAAGGAATATCCTATTATTTCTAAGTGACAAAATGGCCTTCTTACCAAACATTTTCTTATTTTTTTAAAGACTTGAATTTCTTCTTTACATAAACAAAGTATAGACAGTTTACTCTTTTTTACACATAAAGTACTATACCTAAAAATAAAGTTGCCTCACATTTACAATTTTGCAATAAAAATTCTTCAAATCAATTTTTAAAAAAACATTTAAAACCTCATCATTTCTTCTACCTCAAAAGTTATTCATGTGTCATTTTCTTACAGTATTATTGCTGTTAACATTTCTTTTTATACTGTGTGGGCTTTTTCCCTCTATTATTACACAAGGAAAACAGGAATATATTCTAATTACGAAAGATTCAGTTGATAACAATTTTTTAAAAATGTTGCCGTCAAAATCAACTCCGACTCATGGCAACCCCATATGTGTCAGAGTAGAATCGGACTCCATAGGGTTCTTAATAGCTGATTTTTCAGAAGGAGATTGCCAGGCCTTTTTTTCGAGGTGCCTCTGGCTGGACTCAAACCTCCAGCCTTTCAGCTAGCAGCTAAATGTATTAACTGTACCACCCAGCGACTCTAATACAATAGTATACAGAGCTAAATGTGAAAATGTTATTCTCTTCACTCTTACCCCAACCTCCCCACCTGAGAGGTAACTTGGTCCATAGTTATCAGCTGGCCATCCTTCCAATCCTCTGTCTCTACATTTAGATCCATATATTTTTACATATTTGCTATTATTTTGATTGCTTTACCCAGGGATGGGATTATATTCTACATGATGTTCTAACGCTTCCCTTTTTTACTTAATAATATGAAATCAAAGGAAAAGAAAAGATAAATGCATGGTTTTTCTCCCTTTCATTACCAAGTTTTAAAATAACGAGCTGGTGTCCTTGTAATCTCTGAAGCTGATCAGTGATTTTTTTTTTTTTTAAATGTATGAATTAATGGAATTTTATATGTTTGTGTTTCAGTTTGTTACAGTCGTTATTCTTTTTGGTGCTTAAATTGTCCCATCTTTTTCCTGCGGGATCCTCTTCATGTTGGCTCCTATGTCATTTGACACCACTCCATTAGTCCTTGTTAGTTCCTTGTTTTCAGGCATAAGAAGACAACGCAGGCTCACATTGCATAATTCCTACCCTAGACCCAGGATCCTCATTTTAGAAAGGAAAGATATTTAGAGACCACGATCAGCTGATTAACAAATGGGGGGTTTGGAGATCACCTCCTCATGTCAGTAATATGTTAAAACTATCGACTTTATAATTAAAGTTCTGAGCTAGAACTCTTCATCTCTTACCTTAGTACCATGGAATCCCGTGTGAGCATCAAGTGCCAGCTGTTACACCTGGTCATAGAGCCTTAAAATGTGGCTTCACAGCTGTGCTCTATCCTTGTAAAATTCACTAACAATGTCAAAATCTTTACTCTTAATAGCATTTAAGAGTTCTTAGAGATCATTTAGTACAGTCCTCTCATTCGTTAAATGGGGACCGTGAGTTCTAGGATGGCGATGTGGTGATAGAGGCAGAACTTCCGTTTCCTAGTCACTGTCTAGGTCGGTGGCTGTTTGAGTCTTCCAGTAACAGGTATGATGATTGTTCTCTGACTAGAAAGAATTTTAAGCCCCGAAGGCTTCTTAGGGAAAGCATGGCCTTTCTGCACCTTCGTGAGATTTTATACATAGCTGCAGATTTTGACATCCTGACTGGTTTGATTGCTTCAAATTTTTGTTAAATGTCTTATGATCCAGGTACATTTCCGAAAATTTTTTTCCCCTTAAAAATTTCACGTAGGTGTATGATGAGTTGTTTCTTGCTATATTACATTAATTCTCATCTGCATTTTGAAATAAGTTGCTAGTCCATTTTAACAGGTGCACCTTTGTAATGTCTTTGTCCTCCCAAAGCAGAAGCTTGTTATGCAGTTTGCATCTTTTCTAAAAGAAGAAAATTATCTTCCTAGATATTTTGCTGTCTGAAAGCATAGAGTTGCAGATCATCCACTCACCTTTTCTTCAGTGTTTGGAAAAGTTCAGTGAGCTTAAAAATTAATCTCTCGAAAAGTAGCTCAGCAGTACTGTTATCATCTCTTGGGAACCTCCCGTAACTGTATTTCCTACAGTCCACAAGTATTCTTTGGCAGTATAGAATAGCTCCATTTTTCTCTTTCTACAGAATCGAGATTCTTAGGCGTAGATTTTTTTTTTTAAATGTAATCAAATTGGTTTTATACCTTTACCAACTTGAAAAAGTTACTTCTGAACTTTACCCTTCTTATGTGAAAACATTTTAATGAATGAAAAATTTAGCTTATGACACTTTTGTTTTGAAAATTGATTGTATGTCTAAGGGTTTTTTGTGAGTTGGACTGATTCTGTTATCAAAGTATGTATAAAAGCACTCTGAACTTTAGGCTAATTTCTGTTATTTGTGCCTCCTTTCAGTATATTCTGTGTGAAAGTTTACGGTGCAGTCTGTGTATGACATGGGGACAGTTTTCTACTCATTATTTACCTTTTTTGTTATTGCTTTATTACAGATTTCTGATGGAGTGTGTGTGTTTTCTTTTTTGTCCTTTGAGTTCTGTAATTCTGGGAGTCATTAGTTTTCAGTTTTAGGAGGAAAAATTCTAGGAAGATCACATTTGTTTTAGTGTTTTGGTAATTTTCCTCTAAAATGCCTAGGAACAGATTTATTCGTGTTTTCTGGAATGCTTATGCTGTAAAGTAGACTTCCTTCTTAGAGCTGGACCCTACACAGTAAAGATATTCTTTATGTGTGCATTTAAAAATAGAAAACATTTAAAGCAATAGTTCTTAATAGTTATGTTGAACTTAGTGTCATGTTACATTTTTCATATCTTTTAATTTTTATCTAAGCAAAGATTAATTTATTAAATTAAATAACTTGATCTTTTCTCCTACTCATTGGTTTGAATGCTTAAAAGCAAAGTCTTGATTCTTTCTTTCTTGCTATTTGTGAAAATTGGTTTAGTATTTAGAAGGAGCTAAACTTTTCAATGTGAACAAATCTGCCTATTTCCTTTTCAACAAACCTTCTGTCCCCCTTTAACACTTACTTAGTCTGATAGTATTATTCTGTTGAGACAGGAAATCTAAGGAGGTACACACTGTTGTAGAAATTCAAGTCAACAGAAGAGATGCAGACAATCGTCTCTACTCGGCTAGGAGGGTTTATAGATTTGTCGCTTTTGAGGAAGATTATACATTGTACACTTTCAATCAGTTTAGACCCTCAACTGTGTCGTCTACAATATACATGTTTCCATTGTTTTTGCAAAGACTAAAAAGCATCGTTGGATTAACTGTCACCTGTTTCTAATTTTGATTTCAGCAACGGGCAATGTCTCAGTTACTTGATTATAGTTTCTGCTACATGATCAACATGATTTTCAAAGTGTTTAACAGATAAAATGTGGTATTGTTATTGTTTTTTTCTAATAGGTAAATTTAAAAGATACAGGAAAGTATATAGAAAAAAAGCCACCTTCTCACCTGTGGTCCACAGTCACCTGTGCCTTTCCCTGGAGGCAGCATTTGGAATAATGCTTCCTTCATCATCAGATAGGAGAAAGCTCTAAATATCCTCATGACTTCTGTTTAGTATATCCATTAATGCCTACCTAATCACATTTTACAGAACTTAATGGTGACTGGCAAAGAGCTGATGTTGTCTGGAATAAAATACAGGAAGAAAATATTATTCCTCGTGATAAGACATTAAGGTTATTAGCGGAAATCCTTAGAAACAACAATCAGGAGGTTCCATTTGATGTGCCTGAGGTAATTTTTTTTTTCTCAAAGTATAACAGATTTTGTTTTCAGTATACTAATTTAGAATATAGATTAGCCTGGTTTTATATGAAAAGATCACTGTATTTACCATTTGGTGTTTAACTGAATAATTTTGTTTTTAAGTTGTGGTATGAGGATACAGCACATCCCCTGAAATCTTCATCACCCTCACCTGTAGAAACTCATTTCGAGAAAGATCTATTGAAAGCCTGCCAAAGGAAGAAAAGTAAAGGTAAACATGTACACTGGAGCCTTTCTAATAGCAAAGTAGATCTAAGCCCAACAAATTAGAAGTGCTCTGGGCTATTGATGGAGCTTAAATTTTATATATTAATTGTTTCTTGCATACTTTAAATTAGCAAAGACATTTTGGGTTGGTAAAATTTAGATGTTGACTAAGTGGTAGGTGATATTAAGGAATTGCTCTGGTTTTTATTAGATATGGTAATAGTGTTATTATTTATAGGAAAATGTCCTAAAATTTTAAAATGAAGTATTGAAGGATGAAAACAAAATCATGATTTCTGTAATTTATTTGAAAATACTTAAGCCACAAAGATAAAGCACGTCTGGAAAAACGTTGCAGTAATTGTTAAGTATAGGCAATGAGCATATAGCGGTCATGATACAATTTTTTATACTTTTCTACACATTCAGAATTTTTCATAATAAAACTAATAGGCATACATTTTATCAAAAACTAATTTGAAAATAGCATTAACCAAAAATTATTTTGGCACATACTATAACTTATTCAAAAGTGAAACATGATGAAGACATTAACCACGGTACTAGTATGTGTGTTAAAGTGATCATGCCAATATCTTAAGGTTGGAGGCAGGACATGAGCCATGCTTCTTGCTCTCCTTCCCTTTCTCTTGTGGTAGATCTTCTTAAAGACATCCCTCCCTCTCTTTTGACCACTTTAAAATTTTTATGACCATCTTTAACCCTCTGGTGTAACTTCCTTATTGAATTCTAGATATTTTTATTTAGACTTTCTTGTATCCTTCCCAAATCACATCTTACTCTTATTCCCTTATTTTTGTTCATTTGTCTCCATAGAGTGCTACTGTGATCTTTAATTCCTTCAGCTTTTGTGTGGATTTCAAGCATACTTTATGGTGATTTAACCATTAAGGCAATAAATGTAGCAAATATTTTTTATTTTAGTGTTGACAGTTTTGAACTCTAAATCAAGGGATAAGAATCCATTTAGAAACTTAAGAACCTCTTAATTTCCTGATTTAACTAGAAATTTTGTCAGACTGATACGAAGTGTATCAAGTAAGAAGAAGCTAAGTTCTTAAGCTTTGCCAATCACTCAGGGTCACTTTTTTTTTTTAAATTCTGAATCATCTTCCTTTGTTGCATATTCATTCAGTCCAGCCTTGACTCTTCACCATATATCTGTTTTAGTTCCATTTCTGTCCCCTTTCAGTTTAACCTTATCTAATGCCTTGTGTAGCCATGATCACAGGAAGCTTCTAAAGGAATTTCCCTCAAAGTGTACCACAACTGTATGCCTGTGTTTGATAAATCATGGCTTCCCTCTTGTCAACCACACCATTTTCCAAAATGAGGTCCTTGGCTCCAAGATCCTTGGTAGGTTAATAGATCTTATTTGAAAAAAGTGTCCTGGGGTCAATTATTTGTGAAATGCTGTTGATCTGGGTATAATTCATTTCTCAGAGTTCTAATATGCAAATCTGCATCGTGAATCTCCAACAGAGGACATAGCGTTTTGCATTTACAAGTCATCATCACAAAACCTTTTTTTCCTCTCTGGATCAATCTTATAAAACATTTACAGGACAAATCCAAGCTTTCTTGCCTGACAGTCAGGGACATTCCAATGTCTAGCTTCAAATTTCAAAACCAAATCTACACTCCTGCCCACTTTCGTGTCAGGTAATGAGAAAATATCTGACACCTGAGTTGTTTCATGTGAATTTTAGTGATGATTGTCAAATTTTACTAGGGTATTAATGTGGAATTTCTTTAGAATCCTTTATATTAGATTAATTGACTTGCATTTCAATGCTCTTGGGAATAGGACTAAGGACTTCAGATGCTGCTGAGTAATTGGGGCACAGCCACAAGGACAGCCTATACAAAGAACTTCTAGATTATAGATTTCCCTAAACTTTCTCTGAGAAATTAAATCCCCAGTAATTTATTTAGAAATATTTTAAGGATTATTGAGTGTAACTTAGTAGCTAAAATAGTAGTTCTAACCGTTGTGTATAGTATCTGCATTTCAAAACATGATTGCTAATTTCCTTAGCACAGATGCATGCAGTTCTTCATCTCATGAGTTTTGAGAGTTGATAGCTTGATTGGAAGTCATTTTCTTTCCCCAAGTATTGTAACTGTCATCTTGTTTAAAACTAAATATAAAATTGATTATCTTTGTCAATTTTACTTAAATATTCTGGTGAAATTTTTATATGACAAAGATGAATATAAGGTTAATGTACACAGTTTTTGTTTAAAGCTTCTGAAACCCTTCATATGCTTCATATTTTGCCCTTTTTTGCTGTTGTTTCTTATTGAAACATTTAACTGGTTAACTAAATATTATGTTTATATATTTAAACATATATTTATATGTTTATTATAAATGTAAAGATAGATCCCTGTTCTGGTTTTAATAAACAATTTATATTTAATTGATTTCTTCCTGTTAATTTTTCAGTTTTTAGTTACTTTTGTATATATTTCAGGATTTGAATGCTTAGCAAAATATGATTGCTTTGAAAATTAAATACTTGCATTAACACTTTATCAATTCTCTGATAGCTTAGTCTACTTAACGGGGTATTTTCACACCAGAGATAAACCAGTGGTGAAGGGATTTGGTACATTACAGTGGTAACTTTTTTTTTAAACTAATGGGGAATAATAAAGACTGCCCCTCCAATTTGATGTGAAGACCACAGTTTTAGAAAACAGCCAGTAAGTTTTTCTGCATTTAGTTTGTTGATCTTAAATATTGAAAACACATTTACTGTATATCCTTATTCACCAAACTAGAGAACTAGTTATTCATTCTTGTTAGGAAGTAGACAATAATTGCATTACATCTGACCTTTTTTGCCCCTTTACAAAGCAAATGTATGAATTGTGTACTGAATGACACATTCTATTACAGTCTAACAAGTAAATAAAACATTGTTTTTGAATTTGTAATGGATTGATACTGGTATTCAAGTATAGATATGACTTTAAATTTTCTCCCATTACAGAAAAGTAAAGTACACTGAATAGACTAGGTGTTTGATGGAGCAATCAATAAATAATAGTTGAATTCCTTCTCAAATATTTGTTTCCCTTTTCTATCAGTCCATTGTTTGCCAGTGTCCTGGAACATAGAGTTATTCGCAAACAAAAATCTGATACAAGGTACTTGGTAATTTAATGACCAACAGAAATTATTCTCTGGAGGAACTTATTTAAAATTTGATTAACTTGTGCCACTTTTCACGTTCCCAGACTGTTCTCCTAAGTTAAGAGGCAAATATAAATGTCTCTTTTTCCTCAAATTTAACTTGACGGGATAAATTTTTGAGATTGCTACTTCAGTTTGAGGAGCTAATGGAGACTCCCCTGTCCCGGTAACTTAACAGTCCAAGAATAACAATTACTGCTTGTTCAGAAGCCTCTTAATTAGCTTCGAATGTTCTTCTAAACATTCATGTCATGTTCACTCCTAGTCGTGTGTTGTCTCCTTACGTTGAGTTGCGTGTTCGCAGAAGGTCGTACGTGATCGTTCAGTTATGCCCCCTCTTTATTGTGATTTGTTTATACACGCAAGAGAGTGGATTGTGGTTTCAGCTGGATATTTATAGCCAGGCAATTTTATTTCAGAAAAGTAAATGACTGAAAAGTGTAGTTACTTCTCTTTTGGTAACATCTTTTCATTCACTGACAGTTATTGTGAACGAGTGAAATAAAACTGTTAATCAGTCAAACAAATGTTGCTTAGTTTACTTGTTAGATATCTGTATATTTGAAAATTGTATGTTTTTGTATAAGTCCTGTCGTAGCCAAATAATTTGATCTCCTAATTTTAGAATTATAGGCTATATTCACTTTCATGCTATTGTGCTGAAATGTTAACCATTGTAACCACCCACTTATAGATTAAAGATTGCTTTAAAATGAATCTTTTGCTCCCCTCAGTCTAAATTATGCCTCTGGCTTACTTGGACTTTAACACACATTTTGCAATTTATGTTGAAACTGGTATCATCTTTTGGCAAACGAATTTAGAAGAGCTGTTTCTTGTTTTTATTGGCACGAGAATAGTTTATCAACCTAAGAAAGCTAGTGTGAAAAATAATTTTAAAAGGAAAACTTTTCAGGTACTATCCATCCATTTGAATTAAGTAGTTGTTTCTTAGAAAGTCTGTTAAAAATTAGGAGAATGACAACGTCTACTTGCTCAGCCCATGTGTGTGACTTTGTAGATTGGTAAGAGTGGGTGGGTATTAAAAACCCCCAGAAATATATGGGTTTGGGGCTTTGTTTTGTTTTTCTTTCCCTGTTTGCCATTTCAGAATATCTCATTTTTTTGTTGCTTTTTTCTTGTAGATGCATATAATATTTTCCTGAAAGCACAAAACCAAAATATCGAGTTTAACAGTGAAACTTACAGCACTCTTACACGATTACTGTTGTCAATGGATAGTTTTACACAAGCAATGCAAGTGAAAAATGTGTAAGTATTGTATTTATAGTCCATTTATTATACCTCTCACTTTAAAAAAATGTTGGCAACTGTTAAGATTTTTCTAATGATGTGTTACTATAGTGGCTTGATTATTCTCACCTACCCCTAAAAATCATGTGAAATGTTAGCCAGTTTTACAGGATTTTTTTTTTTTTTTTTTTACCTATAAAAAATATAACCTTTCCTGATCCCACACAGTACTATACATTTTTTTAATTTTGTATGCCTTAGCATCTCATTTAATATGCCTATACACAGAAAGTGTGGAGCGCTGGTTAAGAGCTTGGCCGCTAACCAAAAGTCGGTAGTTTGAATCCACCAGCTGCTCCTTGGAAACCCTATGAGGCAGTTGTCTGTTCTGTGGGTCGCTATGAGTCTGAATCCAGTCAACCACAACAGGTTTGGTTTTTTTTTAATACACAGAAAGTAACTTTGTATCATGCTGTTTCTTGTTATGCAACAAGTGCTGTGTACCTTTTGTGGTGGTGATAACAGTCTGATATAATGAAGACACTGAGGGCTTTGAACTTAGTCTGGGGGCTTTGAACTTAAATCTCACTTGTAAGTTCCATGACCTTAGGAAAATTACCTCCCATCTCTGAGTCTCAATTTTTCTCCTATGTGATGAGCAGATGATAATATTATTTATATGAAAGGTTTCTTCTCGGTGCTGTAGGGTATAGAGTGAGGTAGAGACAACATAGGTGTTTAGCACATTTTAGATGCTGTTTACCTTTCTTCTGCTGTTGTTATTTTTTGTTTTCAGATTTATTCATTGATTGATCTGTTTGGTGGTGGTGGTGGTTTTGTCTTTCTGGCTAGTTCCCAGATTAAAATACTTTTCTAATCAGAACAAGAATAAAGGTCTGTTACCTGGTGTGCTGGTTAGTCTTACTCTGTTTGTTGTTTTATCCTCAAAGAGCTATCTTGAAAGCTGGAGTTACTAATCAGAAAGGGGTCTAGAAAAGGAGAACCAAGGTCACTTGCCTTGGAATATAGACATGTCTTGTTGGTAGCTCAGTAGCTTTATTTTCAAGAGGAAAAGACTAACCTTTTCCTAGTGTATTGTGAGTTCCAAAAGAATCTTTTTTGGCTAATTGTGGGCCTTCAGAATTTTTAAGCCATGGCACTTTTGGAATATTCAGAATCCTGAATAGAAAGTGGATGCTTGCCATTCTTCCAAGTCGCTGGAAAACCTCGTATTATACTAAAGTTGTGCATCATAGGGTATATTTTCTGTTTGTTTCAGTCAGTAATAACATGTTACTGCTCTTATGTTACCCTGCTTTGAATAAGCAGCTCCCTGTTGAAAAATTTATTGTGTGTGACTGTTTGTGTGGGTCTTGAATCATACTTTGTATGTCTTTATGTTGGGACAGTCACGCTAAGACTTTTAAGTTCAGGTTTTTAATGCACTGTGTCTCATTAGTATGTTTTTATTACTGTTAGTTGCTGTCAAGTTGACTCTGACTCATGGCAACCCCATGTTCTACAAAACAAAATGTTGCCCAGCCCTGCACCATTTTCACAGTTGTGGGTATGCTTGAGTCTATTGTTGCAGCCACTGTGTATTTTGAGAGCCTTCCAACTAGGGGACTCATCTTCCAGCACTAGTATTCTGTTGTGATCCGTAAGGTATTGTTTGACTGATTTTCGACTGTAGATCACCAGGCCTTTCTTCCTGCTGGTATTTGAAAGACTGATGGCATAGCTTCTAGCATCATAGCAACACATAAGCTACCACAGTACAACAGACAGGTGGTGGATTTGTGTGTTTACTCAATTATTAATTAAAGTATACTCTCAATTAGTGATTTGGGAAATGACATTGAACAGAATCCTGTCATCTGTAACTACTGAGGTCAAGGGTGTGGAGTTGTTTCTCCAGTTACTTTTCTCAGAAAATTATCTAACACTTCCCATAGTTTAGGTATTCTGAGGCAGTGGTGATTTGGGAAGAAGGAGAGGTAGAAAAAAGAGAGGAGCATTTTGTGTTTAAAATTGTATCTGATTAAGAGAAACAAAGAGGGAACACTTAAAAATAACTTTAAATCCTAAGGTTGGTCACAAAGTCCTCTGAAATACTCCTCAAAAGTACAGATTATAATTTTTCATTTTAACTGGGCTTGTTCTAGTACAGTGATCCTCACCCTGTGGTAGCATAAAGATTCCCCACTACCTACCTCAGTGGTTCTCATGCAGCTGATCTAGTGTGAGGTCCAGGAATATGCATTTTGAAAAATGTTTGCACATGCCTCAAACATTTTAATCACATTCTATTAATAGTGAATTGTACTAATGTATCTCATGTAAGTATATTATAAAACATGCTCAAGAAACAGAAACCTTTCATAGGATGAGATTTTAAAATACTAGAAGTTTCTCATGCCTCACACCATACACAAAAGCTAACTCAAAATGGATCAAAGACCTAAATATAAAGCCTGAAATGGTAAAGATTATGGTAGGAAAAATAGGGACAATGCGAATCCGTTGCCGTCGAGTAAGTTCCAGCTCATAGCAATGCTGTAGGACAGGGTAGAATGGCCTTGTAGGGTTACCAAGGCTGTAATCTTTACGGAAGCAGACTGCCACTTTTTTTCCCATGGAGCGGCTGATGGGTTCAAATTACCCACCTTTCAGTTAGCAGCCGAGGCTTTAACCAGTGCACCAACAGGTCTCCCTTGGGACAATGCTAGGGGTCCTAATACATGGCATAAATAGAATACAAACCCATAACTAACAATGCACAAACACTAGAAGATAAACTAGACAACTGAGACCTCCTAAAAATTAAGCGCTTACGCTCATCAAAAGACTTCACCAAAAGAATGAAAAGAGAACCTACAGACTTGGAAACAACTTTTGGCTACGACATATCTGCAAGGATCTAAACTTTAAAGTCTGTAAAATACTTCAACACCTCAACAACAAAAAGACAATCCAGTTAAAAAATGGACCAAAGAAGACATTCAGGTGGCTAACAGACACATGAGGAAATTAGTCATTAGAGAAATGCAGATCAAAACTGCAGTGGAATACCATCTCACCCCGACACAACTGGTACGAATCAAAAAAACACAAAATAACAAATTTTGGAGAGGTTGTCGGGAGATTGGAATTCTTATGCATAGCTAGTGGGAATGTAAAATGGTATAACCACTGTGAAAATCAATTTGGCACTTTCTTAAAAAGCTAGAAATAAAAGTACCATAAGATCCATCAATTCGACTCCTAGGAATATATCCTAGAGAAATGAGCCGTCACGTGAGTAGACATATGCACACTCATGTTAATTGCAGCATTCATTATTCACAATAGCAAAAAGATGGAACCAACCTAAGTGCCCATCAACAGATGAATGAATAAACAAATTATGGTCCATACACACAATAGAAGCCCTGATGGCTCAGTGGTTAAGAGCTATTGCTGCTAACCAAGAGGTCGAGAGTTCAAATCCACTAGCCACTTCTTGGAAACCCTATAGGGCAGTTCTACTCTGTCCTATAGGGTCGCTGTAAGTCTAAATCGACTCGTTGGCAATGGGTTTTACACACAATGGAATATCATGTAATGATAAAGGACAGTGATGAATCTGAGAAACATCTTACAGCATAGATGAATCTGGAGGATATTATGCTGAGTAAGTCAATCACAGAAGGACAAATATTGTATGAGGCAACTGTTATGAAAACCCAAGAAAAAGTTTACACACAGAAAAAAACCATCTTTGATGGTTACAAGGGAGAGGAGGGGTGGAGAGGGGAAATCACTAACTAGATGGTAGATAAGGGGTAGCTTTGGAGAAGTGAAAGACAACACACAATATAGGGGAAGTCAGCACCACTTGACTAAGGCAAAGTCATAGAAGCTTCCTAGACACATCCAAACACCTTAAGGGACTGAGTTATTGGGGCTGAGGGCTGGGGACCATGGTCTCAGGGAACATAGGTCAATTGGCATAACATAGTTCATAAAGAAAATGTTCTACATCCTACTTTGGTGAGTAGCCTCTGGGGTCTTAGAAGCTTGCGAGTGGCCATCTAAGATACATCTATTGGTCACATCCCATCCGGAGTAAAGGAGAATGAAGAAAAACAAAGACAGAAGGAAAATATGAGCCCAAAGGACTAAAAGGACCACATGAACCACAGCCTCCACCAGCCTGAGCCCAGAAGAACTAGATGATGCCTGGCTACCACTACCAACTACTCTGACAGAGATCACAGTAGAGGGTCCCAGAAAGAGTGGGAGAAAAATGTTGAACAAAATTCAGATTCAGAAAAAAAGATCAGACTTACTCGTCTGACAGAGACTGGAGAACCCCTGAGACTATGGCCCCGGACACCCTGACTCAGAACAGAAGTCACTCCTGAAGCCTACCTTTCAGCCAAAGATTAGAAAGACAAACAAGAACACAAGTATATGAGATCAAATGGACAACAGCTGCAGAAAGGAAAGATGAGAAGGCAGGAAGGGACAGGAAAACTGGACTAATGGACGTGGGGAAAGTAGAAAAGGGGAGCTTGCTGACACATTGTGGGAATTGCAACCAGTGTCACAAAACAATTTGTATATAGATTTTTGAATGATGAAAAATAAAATAGCAAAGCTTTAAACACTTTCTTACCCCAGGGTGTTCTTGGATTTTGCACCTCTCCTTGAAAGCCATGTATCTAGACTGATGCTTTTCAAACTATAGCTGCAACCAATTATGGGGTCATGGAATCTATTTAGTGGGACAGGACCAGCTTTTTTTTTTTTTTTTTAAATAGAAAATATCAGAGCATTTCTTGTGTAAAGGTGTTATTTTGTGAAACTTTTATTTCAGTCATACGTGTATGTATGTATCTGTATACTAGGACGTAATCTAAAATATAGTTTCCTAACTGTAGTCTTACTGTGGATCTTGATCAAACAAGTTTGAAGCTGCTGACTCAGAAGATGGTGATAAGCACAGCCCATTTTTCCCCCTTATGGCACAACCCATAATATGTAGGTTTTCCTTCTTTCTCTCCTTCTTTCTTTAGATCTTAATGAAGCTCATCTGTACTCTTGAGGGCACTTTTATCGTAGCTTTGTTGTCCCACCAGGATTATTCTGTCACTGACCTTGGGCAGGACCAAGAGAATCCTAGTTCCAAAGCCTTAAAATGCCCAGAGGCACCTAATCTGGGAATTGGATGCACGTCCTTTCCCTTAAACCAATAAAATGTTAGATCTAGCTATGTAGAATTGTATCTTGGGTTAAACCTACATTGTGTACTTTTGAAGATAACCGTGGACTGGGAATTCAGAAGCGGAAGTTCTAGTTGGAATTCTTCAAGTAATTAACTGTTATCAGAGGAAAGTCAGGAAGCATCTCTGGATTGATTTCCAAGTTTGTTGCCAACATTAGACTAGGTCATCTCTTTCCAGCTCCATATCAATGGTCAGAGTAGAAAAGCACTGTTGCTTTGATAGGCAGCTGTATTGTAATGTGGTGTGTCAGAACAAGCCACTGTGGCAAGTGACAGTGCATGCTAGGATGACTCTCAGTCCATAAATAGCAGTCACTTGTACATAGTGTCACTTGGTCAGACTTAACGAGCAGTGGTTTTCCTTATGAACTGAAATGCAGTCTTTGTTTATGTCTCTAATGTGTTGCAGATTCACTTGACCCCTAATGAGATTTCTTCAGTTTTATTAACAAGGTCGCTTACCTTTCCATGAAATTGTGAAAGTAGCAGTAACCACAGCCTTTAGAATTTTAAAAGAAACTAACTTTATTTGATTTTTAGTTAGAATTATAACATTTTCTCATGTTTCAAAATAAAAATTTACCTATAGTGAATTCTTTCAAGGGAGAGCACTTGCTTATTCAAAGAGCAGCAGAGAATATAGTTATTATTTTAAATCTCTGATAACACTAAACTGTATTCTTAGGGAATTTGAGAATCATGTGACACTAGCTCCTCTTTATCTTTGAAAGTAGCTCTTCATTTTGTCTAGTCCTTACCAGCTTCCTAGTTCATTCTGCTTAGAAATAATGCTGTCACTGATAGTTCTTACTGGATTGACCAGTTTTTGTTATCCAGAGGAATGTGAATTACAGTCACCGACTAATGGTTTATGGGTGTGTTATATAAGCACAATCCATAGAACAGTCACTGCTCTGAAATGTCTAATGTGACACTTCTCCTGTAATACTGTCTTCTTTCGTTAAAATAGGTTAATTTTTGCCATTGATCGTTAAGAGATTGATAACCTCTTTTTTCCCGGTAATTTTTTTTTTTTTTGCGCTTGTAAAAATGAAAAAATGTCTAAAATTCTCAAGTGTATAGTAGCCCCATGTGACTGGTGGCTACCTTGTTGAACAGCACAGACAGAATAAGAAGTTTGATTTTGCAGTGCTGGACTAGAATTTTCCAAAAGGAAAAGTCAAAATTATGGATCAAAAAGAAATTGTATTATACATACACATGAATGAGTTCAGTGCAAAGATGTCTGCTGGTAACTTTTTGTTGTTTTTCTCCTTTTGCCAGTTTGGAATATATTTTGAATTATTATTAGTCAGCTTGTACATATGTAGTGTGTGTGTGTGTTCAGATCTGAGGAGTTCTTTTCTGCCTGTATTTATCTTCTCTTTCATATTTGTAATGAATAAGCAGCTTTTTGAGATATGAAGAGATACTTGAAAGAAAATTGTTTTGTTTTTTGAGGTTCCAAAAAGTTTATAGTTCACGCTTGATATCAGTTAAAAGAGAAGTTTTGTTAACTAATGATTTTAATGATTTTTAGGTAATATTTTTAAGTGCATATGGTATAATACATGTAATAATATTGGCATGGGAGACAAGCCTTTAATAGTATTACAGTTTATTTAATCATGCTGAAGATTGAGAAAGTAAATCCTTTGTTTTATGCAGTTTATAGTCTCATGCATAAGTTGTTGACTTAAGAGCTTTGACAGATGGGACAGAGGAAGAAGTCAAACTGAGCAATGGGTGCTTTGGCGGGATTAAGAGGATTGGTAGGAGAGTAAGGAAATCCCGCGCCCAGGGACCACAGAGGTGAGCCTCAGAGCTGAAAGTGATGAGAGGATAGGGTCATCGTCCTCGTGTCTTTGGTGGATTTTCTTGGGATTGATGAGAATAATTCAGCAGTGACCCTGCTTTTCTCACAATCTGCTCAGCTCCTGTGTTCATGTTGGCAGGCCGTGCGCTTATTGGCAGTCAGGTCATCACTGAGCTTGATAAGGCAAATGGCAGCAATTGCTTCAGCTCCTTTTGACCTGGAGAGATTTCCTAATGGGGAAATGAACCCTGGGGCATTGAGGGTGCTGAAATTTCATCAGAGGAGGTGTGCAAACAGTGTAGCAAACAAATCATCTCCAGCTAGGTTTCTTTCTTTCTTTTTTTTAACTCTCGAAGGTTTTAGTGATAACTAAAACGATGTTTTGCTCTTGAATTTTAAAAAGTTGGGTTTTTTGTTTCAAATTTAAGACTGACTGGGACGAGATAATTGTGTGAAATTTTTAATTTTAACGTAGCAACGGTTGTAGTTCTCCAGTATGTTCAGCTTTAAAAACTACATGTATGTGGATGACAGAAATTTGAAATTAATCAACCAGATGATACGGTGTTAGTTCATAACATGCTTTAGTTTATATTTTAAATATACAGCGCTGAAAATAAATGTTCATTTTTGTTGTTGAAAGAATAGTTTTACATTTTATAATTATGGTGAATGTAGAAAAAAGAGGAAAAAGTATCCAGCTTAGGATACAGCAGAACAATGCAGGGCATGTGGGTATTTTAGTCATCGAATATGTCAGCATTCAAGAATCTGAACCGATTGTTTAAAAAAAATCTTGTACTTTGTTTCTTTTGTTGCTCATTTCCAACTTTGTCATCTGTCAGAATGCAAAAAAAAATTATCCTTCTATAACCATTGACAGGATAACACAAAAGCTGTCTCCAGGTCGATATTTTGCAGCAATATTTTTAACATACGAACAGTAGTTTTTATAATTTCACCTTGGTGCTCAACCGTTTATTATCGTATCAGAAGCATGTCAGTAATTCCTTTCTAAATGTCTGCTTCTTTTAGCGCTGAGACCCACATCAAGGGCTTCACACTGAACGATGCTGCCAACAGCCTCCTCATCATAACGCAAGTTAGGCGGGATTATTTGAAAGGTATGTCACAATGCTTGACCTTTACGTCACATTAATGCCTCTGCAGATTTTTCTTGTAACGCCCTTCGAATACTTGGATAAAGGAGTCCATTTAGCAAATTACCTGCTTATCAAGAGCCTTTTGTGGTAGCTGAGAGACGTAAATTACTGTACATGCATTTATAATACAGCTTGAATATGAATGTACTTGTCATTTGACCACTTAGTCCAGTTTCCATTCCATTTCACACAAGATGGGTTTTCTTAAGATAAATCACAGCTCTTCAGACATGCAAAATTTGTGTTGCAGAACGAGAGAAATACAGGCTTTCAAGTGCGTTAAAATTCACAGCACAAGTCATTTTGCTCTGGAAATTAACATACTTTAGAGCCTCTGAAAGGATTCCCAGCAGTTGTTTCTTGCATATTGTGTTGGTTGCGTGTGAGATAGCAAATGAGTTAAATTGACTGTTAAATATGTGGGATTGTGCACGAAATGATTACAATATTGATTTTTAAAACTTAATCTAATACTTTTTTAATAGTTCATAATACCAACCGCAATAAAAATACGATGTTTGTTTGGGGTTAGAGTTTTTAAGTTAAAATTAAGAGAGTAACACCAGAAAGATGTGGAAATGACTTTGGGGAGGATTGGGCTGGGAGCTGTTTCTTTGGTAGAGGCTGTTTATGGGTTTGCAGTGGGATATGTTTGCATCTGGAAGTCTTCTGAGTGAGTTCCCAAGAGAAAAAATCGTGACTCGCTGAAATTTAGAGAAGTATCATTTCACACTGTTTTACATTTGAATTTTAGTCAACACAATAACACCAGTTTTGCCAATACAGTAAAACCTACTTAGGAGATCTATAAGGAAAGTTAAAGACACGCTTTAACTGTTAAATATGTTACCAGGTTTCATCCCCAGTACATAGTAGGGGTGTTTTTCCTTACTTGCAGGTTCAAAAATAACCTCACATCCCTGAAGAAGCGTTGCCATCTGATTGTGCAGCGTTCGTGTGGCACAGTCACACTGGTCTTTGGCCATCTTCCTAATTTGATTAGGACTGAATATTTAAGTGGTGGTTTCTCCCTTTGCAAAATTACCACCTCAGTATTCCACCAGCAGGGCCAGCCCATCTAGACAGTGTTTTTGGACAGTCTTTAGTCATAAGCGAGTGGTAGAGGGCTTATTATTAAAACTTTTAAAGCTTTCATTTTATTTCCAGGAGTAGAAAAGACTTTTTGTCAAGTCAATATTTTATGTAGAAATGATAAGCAGATTAAAAGCGTTGAAAAAGTAAATTTGCTCTCCATATAAGTAAGCTAATTTTAGTAAATAGCTCATGTTTCTGTAGCCATAGAAATAAGAGCAAAACATTTTTTTAATTTCAAAGGGTTAATTTTTTGACTGAATCTGAACTGGATTTGTTTAACTTGGTTGCCGTCCTTGGCTTGTATGTTAGCTGCCCGGGACAACCACAAGAAAGTACATGATGCAGTTTTACGTCTTCCCTTCTCAGCTGGTCAGCCCAACCAGCGGCTCCCTGAGAGCAGGAGCCACGAGCCCACTGCCTCCTCCACACGCGCACACGCCCACGTCTCAGCACAGTGTCGGTCGGCCAGGATAGGAATGTTCCCGTCTCCTTATTTTGCTCCATGGCTCACTAGAGCTCTTAGTTTTTAAAATTCCCTGCTATTCTTCTGCTCTTCTCTTTCAGGTTTCTTTTTCTCAACCTCAGCTAAAATGGGAAGAAAAAATTAAGCCAGTTAAATCTTAGTCTTATTTTATAAACTAAACTATTCTTGAATATTAATAGCTGATACATAGCCCCTTTGCAATATTATCAAGGTCAGTGGGGAGTGAGTAAATGTGGGCCTTAGGTGACGATGGGAAAAGGAGTCGGGAGAACGGATGAGATAGGTGCCACTTTTGGTGTCCCTTAAACTGTGCAGAAGGTACATCCTATATGAGAGTATGCCCCTTGCTGCATTTGGATAGACTATTCCCCAGCCCCCTCTCCACATACATGCACCCATAGATGCCAGCTGTGGGGTGGTTAGACTCTCGGGTTGATGTCTAGCGCTATGATCTGGGGCAAATTATTAAACTTTCTGCGCCTCAGTTTTCTCATCTGTGTCACCAGACTTGCCTCAGGGTAGTTGTGAGTGTAGCTGCTTAGAACTGTGCTTGGCATGTACTAAATGCTGAACAAATGCAGTGAACGCTCAGTAAATGTTAGTTACCATGATTATCATCATTTTCTTTATTTTTGTTATTATTTTGATCCATTTGTGGGAAGAGCCTGTGTAAGGATATTCAGAAGTCTATTATCTGTGCATGGCCACCAATGATGAAGATTTTAACAAGCTTCTTTTCTATAGATTATATTATTAAAATAATGGCAATAACATTTTTTATCTCCTGTATGTAGATGTGTATTTATAAAATATTATTGACTGTGCATTTGAGAATCACTGGTTTATAGATTGGGAATAATTATGAATCAAATATTTATTCCATAATAAACACTTGAGTTAATTATGTCTTTTACTGACTGTTTTTAACAGACTGTTTAATTACTACCCTTTCCTCATTCTTCTGCGTGAGATAGGCTGTTCTTATTTGGAGAGCTGCTTTGAGAGTCTTGGTTTTGTCGAGGTTACGTTGCTTTAGTGTTAAAAAGCTGATGGTGGTAGTGGGGGTCGCTGTGTTAAGCATTGTATTTCCCCCCAGTCTACCACTTGATTTAATATAACGATTTTGCTGTACTTGCACCAGTCAATCAGGATATTTCATATTAATCCAGAGTCAGGTACATCTAAGTATGATACTTTAAAAAAACAAACAAAACTTCCTTGACTGTATCGCAGAATCAGAGGAGCTTTATTTTCTTTGTAGAATGAATGCAAGAAAGTATCCACAAGGTATTTTTTTTTTTTTTTTATGTAAAATGAGTTTGTGAAAGTTGACTACTCCAGTTTGGCTGCTCCTGTATGATCGATCCTGTTTGGACTAGGAAGATACATTGTTTTCAAGAAAGAATCTTGAAGATATTAGAAGTTTTTGATAATCATGTCATCGTTGAACATAATAAAATCTGGGAAAGTGTAAATGTGTGTGGAAGTTACGTATTTTTGGAAACTCTTAATTTTCTTATTCTTCCATAGTTATTTTTCTCTGTATTTGTCAACTTCCTTGAAATTAATCACTGAATGTTATCCCTGACTGGACCCGGCATTCTTTCGGTAACATTTGTACCTGTGATTTAATGAAGACATTTCTCTGGTCTCTCAGCATCTTACAGATAATCAAATAAAACATTTATTTATTCAACAGATTCCTCGTAAAATATTAATATTTTCTGTAATCTAGAATAATAGCTTTTTATATGTAGCCATTTGATGTCCATATTTAAAAGCTAGTTTTCAGAAACGCATTAGAGTCGGTTCAGGTGGTATAAGCAAACCCTGTCTCTGTGTTTTAGAGGCTTTAGCGGTGCTCAGAACGGCCTTGGATCTGGAGCAGTTGCCTTCGAGGATAGCAGTGACCCGCCTCATTCAGGCGTTTGCCCTGAAGGGCGACGTAGAAAGCGTACAGACAATTCAGAAGATGGTGAAAGGTCTCGAGAATTCAATTGGACTTTCAAATATGGTTTTTATCAATAACATTGCCTTGGCACAAATAAAGAAGTGAGTATATTTGAGTTTTCTTTTCCTCCATTGGATATTGGAAGGAACATTATCTCAGACAACTTTTAAGACTTTTTTAGGCTGTTAGAAGCCCTGTCACCTGCATAGGAAATACTGATGCCAATTGCTTGCTGATTATGCCCTAATTAATAGGGAATATGTATATGTTACAAAATTTGTTTTAGCCTTAAATTAAATCTTAGAATAAACAGTGTTTATCAAGTTCATATAACGTGCTTCGCAGTTGCTAACTTTTCTCATTTGTACGTAAATTACATACTTCAGGCCGCTGCTTATCGAAACACTTTGTTACAAAAATGAGAAATGAGCTCCTTTGTCAGCTATACTTGAGAGTGACCCTCCCCTGGAACATAGTGAAACAGAGGGCCCAGCAAGTTTGTTAACCATTATGCGGGTCCATACTTCCCCGCTTCCTACCCCCAGCCCCTCCTGTCAGCCAGCACATAACCCACTAAAGGGGGAGGTATTTGCAGGGGATTCTTTTGCCACCATCTCTGGATTCCTTGTTGAGAACCACTACGGGAAGTTAATAAGGACTTGATTTTTATTCACCTCAGTAGCACAGTACTTTAAGTTAAAGATTCAAGGGGGTAGTTATAGAATCGACATTGTTCATATCTTTAGAAAATCACGTCCTTTAGTAGTTAATCTTACATATGTTTAATGTTACTTGATAGTAAAGTATAAATGTTTGTTTTTGGAGGGTTTTTTTTCTTTTGTTCTTGTTTCTCTGGGCGGAAGGTCAGGGTTTTTTATTTTGTTTTGCTTTGCTTTTATGTTTTAAAACTGTTTCCCCAAACAAAACTTTAAATTTTCTTGTTAGTAAAGAAAATGTAATTGTATTAAGTTGGAAGATTGAAGAAATTATGCAAGTTAGATGTGGATGAATTTGAAAATGTTACCATTTAAACAGTTTCTACATAATACGGGGTATATATTTTTATTCACTGTTAAATAATTCTCTAAAACCCACAGGAGAAGTTTTATTATAACTGGGTGTTCACTGTTAGAGAATTCTTGTATCTTATGTACTAATATCAATATAAAATCGATTCTTTAACTTTGGAGTGTCATATCATCCTATAAACCATCAATTAAAGATTACATTAACCAAAAGGATAGTCATAAAGATAATTTTATCATATCTTGTTAAATAAGACAGGGTAGTTGATTTTTTTTCCCCAATGCAAAATGTGAAAGATACTTTTTTTTCTGAGAATTTTAGTATAAACTGAGGGTTTTCAAATGTTATGTCATACCTGAAAAAAAGAAATTGATGGGACTAGGGGTTAGAGACAAATAACACTTTTTGAAGACATCGTCAGCCTTTTTAAGAATCCTGAGATGATACAGATTATTTTTACTTCATGCAGTAGTGACCATTTGTGGATTATAAAGCCATAGCTGTGGCATTTACATGGGTTTTCATGTTACATCCAGAGAGCTGGAAAATCAAGTTAAATATTTAAGATACAGTATTTTTGAATCTTCATTAATTCTTCTGTATATAGTTGTTCGATCTTGTCTCTTTCTAGAATAGTGCTTTAAAGTAAGCAACTACTTCAACTACTACTTCAGCCACCTAGCGATTGCTTTGCTCCCTAAATGTGATTGGGTTCTGGTTGCATAGTGTTTTTTATCCAGTTACCCATAAATATGTTTCCTTTTTTCCTAATGTATTTGCATGAGTGAATCTAAAAGTAATTTATCATACTAAAACTGTAATAACAAAGGCAAATATTTCTTAATAATTTATTTTACTTTCTTTGACAGCAATAACATAGATGTTGCAGTAGAAAACATTGAAAGCATGCTCACTTCGGGGGATCCAGCCGTGGAGCCCCAGTACTTTGGCCTGGCGTACTTATTCAGAAAAGTAATAGAGGAGCGATTGGAGCCAGCACTTGAAAAGAGTAAGTTAGTTGTTCTTGCTAAAGAACACAGAAGCACAGTTTCTCTCTTGTGAGACTGCCACCACATTTCTTTGGTGGATGAGTTGTCCACTGTTTTAACGAGAGATTTTTCTTATCTGTCGTTTTTCTAGTAAGCATCATGACAGAGAGATTGGCCAATCAGTTTGCAGTTTACAAACCTGTCACTGATCTTTTCCTTCAGCTTGTGGATTCAGGCAAGGTGGATGATGCCAGAGCTCTCCTCCAGGTATGACCCACCAGCCTTGGTACAGTGGGGCTTGCAGCTTGTGAGAGGAGACTGGGAAATGACTAGACATGGGTGTGTAATAGAATCCCAGAAACAAGTGTGGTGCCACTAGCACGTTTACATCCGTTGTGAATCAAGGTTGCATGACAAGGACTGGAATGGTAGGTTGTGGATTGCTGGTTTTAAAGATGCCAGATCAGACTACAGAGGTCCTTAGATTTAGGGGGTGAGGGCGTGCTTTGCTGAAATGATTTAAAGACAAATGTTTCTGTGCAGATAGGTAACGCAAAACAACAATTCCTTTGATTTCTGACTTTAATTTCTCTAATGCTCTTAAATACAGTGCATCGCCATGGCAACACAGTTTGCAAACAAAAAGTAGGAAATGTTTGCTTTTCAAGTACAGGTTCTCACTTGAATACTCAAACATTCTCAGTGCCTTATTCAAGGTTTATTAAGAGTTGAATCTGCTTTCTATTCACTTGTGTGTCACCAGCACATTAAATGACAAATGCAAGTCTCTGTGGCCAGCACTCAGTTAAATTAGCAATCTTCAGGGGAGGAGACAACCGCATTCATGCCATTTTAACAGCACTAAATATAAAGCTGCGCCAAGTGCCGCCAGAACGATGGGTGATCGGCGCTGCCACTGGCAGTGTACACAAACAGGCACACTGGGGAGCCCCTTCCCAGCAGGTGGCAGTCAAACAGTCACCGTGATCTCGCAAGCGGCTGTGTTTGTGTAGACTCCCTGTGTCTAATTGAGGCCTGGGACCAATTTCTGATAGTAAATAGTATAATATTCACTTACATTTTTACCGGCTGCGAAATAACCTTAAGTAGTAGATTGGGAAGGCAAAACTGCACCCGTTTGCTGGAGCTATAGTTTGGATTCTTAAAGTTCGTCTAATTTGACAAGTAGAATCCAAACCATTTGCAAAAGAATCTCTGAGAATTTTCTTGGTGTTAGCAGTTTTGTGAAAAGTGTAAATTGTTCCTGCTTCTAAGGCTTTTTTTACTTTTGTTCCTGGATGGAGAGAAATTCCAGTTAATCGGGGATTTTCTGGTTTGGTTTGGTTTGGTTTGTTTCTTTATTTTGCCCTCCTTTTTTTAAAAAAAAGGAAAAAACAATTTATGATAGGGATTTCAAAAATCTCTTCATTGTTTTGTCTTGCTGCCTTTAGTGTTAGAAGATAAGCCATATACTCTTATGCTTTACCTTCATTTGTATGTATCTGTTAGTCGTATAGTTCATGTATGTATAATTCATGTGTATGTGCCTATTAGTAGCATAAGATGTAGATATATAATTATACATGTGATAGTATTCATTCAGTTTTAATCCATTATGTTGATAGAAAGTGGCCCTTGGCACTTCATCAGCCAGCTTGTTCTGAACCCTGGTTTTCTGGACCCTTCTTAGAGCACCGACTGACAGGAGCCTAGGGTGGGAGGTAGCAGGGATGTTCCCGCCGTCCTCAGCGCTGCCTTTGCCCATCCTTTACCTGCTCGTCAAACAGTAAAACATTTTTCTTGCTGTAGTGAAGAATACTTTATTCACAGATGTCAAAAACATCAGTTTATAATGTGCGTCTTCTCTGTGTCCCCAAAAGTTCTTTTTATACTATTCATTTTAGTATTGACAGTGTTTTACAGCTTTGAAAGAGCAATATGCTTTTAGAAACTTATGAGAATGACATCTCTGATGAGTATAAACTAAAATATTGTCTTGCCATATTTGATTTTACTGTGGCATCTAAGATTGGATAGACACTTGATTCATCTGGTCTGTCATATAAACTTTTTTTTTAGTTTAACTTCTGTCTCTTTCTCCAGCACTGGCTGTCTGTTGCAGTGAAAGCCTTTTATAAAATAGAGAGATTGAAATCAGTCCTTTTGTATGCATAAGTGTAGGTAATTATACTTTAAAGGGAACTTGCTTTGTGTATTTTAATTTTTATAAAGAAACGAGCAGTTATCTCCCTGACACCTTATTAAATGTATAATTAACCTTATGATCCCTAGCTCACTTGTGAATGCTTGGCAGTATAATTGGAGAGAAATAGTGTTTCTTTTTTTCCTCTTTTCTTTGCAGTCCTAAACCTTATTCTGTGGTTGCTGAAGCATTAGTTTAATTTTTCCCTTTTCTTTTTAAACAAACTTTATACTTGAAGTGCCAAGGACAGCATTCACAAAAGCTTGGCATAGCTTGTACTTGTTTTCTTTTCTTCCTTGCTTTAAAAAAATGGTCGACTATTAGGCCTTCCTGTTGGTAATGATACGCTACTGTCTTATTGTGAACTTTCTTAATTGGAAATATTCACCTTGGTCTGCTTGTTTATCAGAAACCTTCACTTGCTGAATAACGTTTTCGTTTTTAGAGATGCGGTGCCATCGCAGAGCAAACCCCGATTTTGTTGATCTTCTGTGTTAGGAGTTCGCGGACACCAGGAAAGGTACTGTGCTTTACCTGCTAACAAGTCAGTGGTGCTGCAGGCCGTTGGGTTGAACGTGCGAGCGTGCTGGTTCCGGCCGTATCTAGGGGCGTAACACTAAAGGGCCTGAACACGTTGCTTGTCCACGCTTGTTCACATTGTTAGGATGTTGGTAGAGTGGCTGAAATGCAAAGCAGGTTGGTGCAGTGAACTCTGCATCCATGTGGCTGTGCAGTGGGAGCCCTGAGGAAGGGCCCTTGGAACAGAAGAGAAGACTTGTGCTGTTAGGTCACTGGCACGTGTCACAGTGCAGACGCAGGACCAAGGGCCACTTAAACTGCCGCGTGTCCTCTATCCAGTGACTGCTTTTGACCCTCAGGCAGTTGAGTTTGGTGCAACAAATTAATGCGCTCCATTTGCACACTTACCTTATTTACACTAAAGTGTGTGTGTAGTAACATAGCCATGTCCTGTTTTTGATGTTTTTAAAAAAAACGAAGAAAAGCATACTTCAAAAACATTTTTTTTTTAGACCTCGTTTTACCTGTTGAGCACCAGCAAGCACATTCTTATTTGGGCACATTACAGAGTTTCCTGCTGAGTGTCAGTTGTAATGTTTGTTTATTTTGAAACATTTAGGTGCTTCCAGTCTGGGCATGCAAGTTTTCCTTAATTTCCACACACTGCCCCCTCCCCCCTACACACACACTTTTTTTTTTTTTTTTAAATTTACCTATTTCACCATTTATCTCTGACTTGTATATTTACGGCAACCAACCTTTAGAAAATATTTTTTCATTTTTTCCTATCAAAGAGACATTTTCAAAATTGTGTGATGTAAAAGTGTAAGAAAACCAAAAAGCACCTATCAGTCCACATCTGGAGCTGTGGTGAGGTCCTCCTGCCCTTCTCAGGAAGGGTCTGGAAATGTGCAGTAACTTAATATGCCTGCTTACAGCATTCCTCCCAGGAGACTTTGAAATGCACAGGTTCCTGGAGAAATGCAAGTCCAGACAGAGATTGACTGAATAAACCTACCAAAAGCCAGTTAGGATTTTAAAAGATGCCCGTTACAGTATCCAGCTGTCTGGCAGTAGAACAGTGAAGCCAGATTTAGTTTCTCTTGGTGAGAACAGGGCACAAACGTATATAAAATTTATCATTGATTTATCCAGGGACATTGGAGCATGTCTGGAATGTTCTGTGGCTATTCAGTAGGGCGCTGCAGTTCTATAATCACAACAGGGAAAGGAACCATAGCCATGTCTATATGGCATTGAAAGCAACCAAGCAGAAGTACCAGTGAGAGCCTGGAAGTGTTCTGTTTCTCTACCAGACAGGGAAGACTTCAGAATGTTTACTGAATTTTTCACGTTTCGTCTGAAAATCTTGGTGCCTAAAGATACAAATACTATCTTTTCTACCCTTTTTGATGTGGGCACCAATTGACATAAAAGAAACCATCTTTATAATAGTTTTGAAAAATCTTCATAGAACATAAATGTAATTACATTAACTTTTGAAGAATACTAACGTATTTTGGCTGTAAATTATTGACTCAACGTCAAATGCTAAGATACAGAGAAGGAAAAATAGTCCATTAAATTGAGTAGACAGTTCGTTTGGAATTATTGTCAAAAAGATTTTCTGATACAATGTCACTGTATTGGTGTTTTATTTCACTGTTCGAGTCTGTGGTAATGTTAACCTGTGTTTAATTTCCTAGGCGCCAACTATGAAATCTTTGATGGAACTGATTCCTGAATTAATTGAAAAGGAAGAAGCATATGCTTCCATCATGAAAAGCTATGGTAATAAGTTTAATCTGACTATATTATTTAAGTGATTTAAATATTTGTGGTATGATCAACTAAGTCTTAGTCTACAGCTTAAAGGCAGTAATCCTAAATATCAGATAATTATGATATAAATAATTTACTTAGCTTTAGAATGTTTTAAAACTATACTTAAGGAAAACATGAAATTATTCCCATAATTTTAAAATAAAGTATCACTGAGGATCTTCAAAGGGGCCCATGTGTGTCTGAGTAGGATTCCAGGCTCCTGGAAAGACCTGGAAGTTCACTTGGGTTTACGTATTGAGAACCAATCCAGTCCCCCTCCAAGGCCCTGAAACCTGAAATGTAACATGAAGTAGGTAAATATTTGAGACTGTCATTCGACTCACCTTCCTGCTCCTCAGTGCCCGCCCTGCCTGCCTAAGTGCGCCGCACGGTTTTACCATAATTCCTAGTTGAAATTAATAATTCCAGTCTTTTAAAGCACCAGTCTGTTCCCTGATTGCCGGGCAATCACATGTGAAAGAAAACCAATCTAATGTTTCCTCAGTAATCAAGATGAATGGTAGCATTTCTCAGGCATGGGCTTTACCCATCTGCTGCCAGCTGTTTTGCTCACATGAGGCGCTGGGGAAAATAAAGAATTGCTTTGTTGATTTTATTGTTGGCAGGACAGCATCCTCAGCAATCAGAATTAGTAAATTAGTTCTTCATTTTTCTACCCTTGTAAGGGGCACGTTATGTATTTCAAAATAGAGCTGTACTCATAAACCTTCTTAAAGCTCCATTTTGGAAATTGGCAGATATTAAGTAATAGATAAAGAACATAAAATAGTGTCACATAGCACAAAACTATATATGTCACTACTGAATTGTATGATCCCACTTGTGAATTGCAGGGAGCAGGGAGATCAGAAAGTAGTGAAGAGGACGATTCCAGAATTTCCTGAACAGCTTCCTAGGGGATGGTAGAACTTGAGTGGGCCCTTGACAGGTAGTGGAGACAGGATTTGGACCCTAGCAGAATAAAGGTCTTAAGCAGAGGAAATTAACTTCACCCAAACTTCGAATATCTCTTCTCACTCCAACAAGAACTGGGAGTCAGTCCCCCTTGTTCCCTTTGGGATTGATCTCTAAACTCACGTTCCTCCTAAAGAGTTGAGTTACCAACAGCGATTGTTAGCAGAGCTCTTAGAATCTTGACAATAAATGTTAAAACAAAATTCCTGCAAATTGGCCACCTTGAGAAGATTTTGTTCTTGAATAATGGAGAGCCCACTAAACTTAGCACCTCAGCTACTTCATCATTCATTTAAGTGAAATATTAGTGTAACTTGTTATTAATGTTGCCTTACAGATTTTCTGCCATTGTAGCTAGCTATATTACTCACACTTGTTTATTTTACAACAGGAGACTGTATCGAAAGTCTGTAGTCTTTTTGGTGTTGAGATCTTAATATTGAGTGTGTAGATTTCCACATAATTTGCATGCCCACACCACAACAATCCCTGGATTAGCTTGATTTCAAGGTGTGGTTTTAAGCAGAAGGGGGCGTTGAATGGTGTGTCCTCACTCTGTGATCGAGGCTTCAGTCTGAAGTCAGTTTAACCTCCTGGGTCTCCAAAATAACGTGCTAATCTGTATACACACGAGATCATCAATATTATTCTAAGACCTTTAAACACGGCGTATTTACCATTCTCCTCCTCCTCCACGGTGGATGATGCTGCACGAGGGGTGTCGGGAAGGGGTGAGGGGAGCAGGTGGGTTCAGAATGTGGCTTCTGGCAGAAGATAGGTAAGCATTCATTTGCTTTGGGGTAAAGGGATCCATGAGTCCCTGAAGGACTATGTTTTGGTGAAAAGAGGTTGTCTTTATCTATGATTAATCTTTTTCTTCAGCTCTGGACAACGATGTTGCCTCTGCTAAAGCGCTGTATGAACGTTTGACTGCAAAGAATATAAAATTGCACGATCTGTTTCTAAAGCGTTACGCAGTTTTGCTGAAGAGTGCCGGAGAGCCTGTCCCTTTCACTGAACCCCCGGTGAGTATTTCCTACTTAAGGGGAAAAAATACCTCCACAAATTTGTGCGTGCTTCATAATCGCATATAAAACATAGGTTGAATACTTAATTACACGAGGATTAGATCTCTGTGAAGCACGCCGTGGAGGCTTCAGGGGCTGCAGGTCGGCCTTGGGTTTGGCTGTGGGAGAACATCGCCCTCTGGGGCGTTAGGTTTAAAATACAAGGTTCATAAAAGACCTTCACCTGTAGGTATGAATTAATCAAGTGTCCTTGGGGTTGTTCTCCCATCATTTCAACTTTAAATAGAATCTGATAGCCTGTGTTTCCATAGCTAGGCAGATATGTCACTATCAATTGCTCGTTTTGTTTTAAATATTAATTTGTTTTTATTTCTTCATCAAAGAAATTTTGTTTAATAAAAGAAATCACATACAGAATTTCTTTTGATTGTAACTGTACTGAAATTGCTACACTGTGTTTATTTCAAATACCTCAGCCTTCCTCCCATCTGTGAATTCCTGACGCGCACATGCGCACATGCAGCAGGGGCGCCTGGCGCTGGTTTTGACACGGCTGGAAGGAGGGCTGCAGCTGGGGGAGTGGGCTCTGCCCGGGGCGGCAGTCTCAGCTGGGGGAGTGGGCTCTGCCAGGGGCCGGCAGTCTCAGCTGGGGGAGTGGGCTCTGCCAGGGGCCAGCAGTCTCAGCTGCCAGTTTGCAGCGTCTTAGGATTTTACGTTTTGCACCATCACTTCTTGCTGGTAACTTTACCTGTAACTCTCCTCCCTTTTCTCTCCTTAACAGGAAAGCTTTGAATTTTATGTAAAGCAGCTGAAGGAGTCAAAGGAAAGCCCTTTGTGAAATGTGCAGGCACTACTTTGTTTTATGTGTATTTGTGATTCTGTGTCTAAAATGTTATTTTTTTAAGTGTTTTTGAGAGGAAAAATAAATAAATGAAAAATTAATTTGCTTATTTACTTTTATTGATTTGTAATATATGATATGCTTGGCATCTTATTGACAATAACTGTGTACACTTAATCACTAGGCATTTTTGTTTCTGGCTATGACATAAATCTATAGCATTTTCTCTGAGGTTCCTGATGTATGGAGCCATAATTTTTCAGGATTCTCCCATTTGACACCTGAGTTCCTCTGGTCTGTTTCACTGATTATTTTAACAAAAATATTGTTCCTTTATTATAGACCTGCGTGTGAATGTTGTTTATCTGAAAAGTTTTGGACCGGATAACGTGAGGGTCAGTGAGGTTTCTAATGAAGGCTAAGCAGTCTATGACGTAACACTTCCTTACATGGATATAGCTCTGCACAATTTCACGTTTCAAAAAAGGTTAGAGCTAAAAGGCATCTTAAAACCCAAAAAAACCTGTTGCTGTGGAGTCGATTCCGACACACAGTGACCCTATAGGACAGAGTAGAACTGCTGCTGCATAGGGTTTCTTTCCAAGGAGTACCTGGTGGATTCGAACTGCTGACCTTTTGGTTAGCAGCTGTAGCACTTAACCACCATGCCACCAGTGTTTCCAAAAAGGCATCTTGGGAGTCCTCAAATCCAGCCCTCTTCATTTCGCAGTGAAAAGCACTTGGCTCCCGGGGTCAGGGTGCTGTTAGCAAAGCTCGGCGGCCCCTTAGCCCTCCTTCTGCCACCACAGGGGCGTCCATGGCCTCTGTGTCATAGACGCCTCTGAAACTGGGTCTCGGTCATGACTGTCACCGTGACATAGAGCAGGGGTGTCAGGTCTTTGTTGGCACAAGCTACACTCTACCCCAGGCTTGTTATTTATGTTCATTCCCTGTGAGTGTATGATTTCGTATATGAAGAGGGGGAAATCTTGGTTTGTATTCAGTTTTAATGAATAAAAGTCATTGACAAAAGTCATCCCCATATTGGCTCTCATACCTGTTAATATCTACATTGTAAGTAGTTACTTAAAAAAAAAAAAAATTACCTGCCAGTTTTTAAGATAGGTAGTGAAGACAATTTACCACCACATAAGTGTCTTAAAATATGTAATATCGACCTACTGGGGGATTAGGTCGTTAATTATCAAAACAAAGTTGAAAATGTTTCATTTGAGAATTAGCCCCATTTTGAGTATTCCTTTTCCATTAGAAGGCAGTGACTACCTACTTTTTTTTATTTCAGTGACTTTGTTCCACCATTTCTATGTAGGGTGAGACCTTGCCTTCAGGGAGTAAGTGGGTATTTTGCTGTTTTGGCTGTTAACTTTGTGGCCAGCCCCTCTGCACCCAGTGCCTGCAGATGACGTGGGAGGGAGAGTTCATACAGGGAAGCCAAGAAGTAAATGTCATTGTAGCATCAGCCGTGGTTCCACTTCTGTTTTTTATAGTTAGACCTGAAGAATCACAGCCTCCGCAAATGCCGAGCCCCGGCCTGGAGGACTGAAGTAAGCTGCCCCTTGTGCACTCCCCAGGTGTGGGACCTGTGCGTGGGACAGTTTTGATATTGTCTGATTTACCGGGAGCCTCGCTCTTGTGCACCTGTCTTGAGTGATCCCACTGTAGCAGGACTTATTTATTGCAGTTGTGTGAACCACGTGTTAGTTGAACTAAATTTTTTTTTAATGTTGATAAAATAGGTCTCTAAAATGCGGCATAATCTTGGGTGTAATCTGGACTTCCCAGTCATCTTTTGGAGAAACAGTACAATCTCATTCGCATGAAGGGACTCCAAGCCACTCTTGTGTATTGACCCTGGTAAAATGTGGGTGTAGTGCAGAAGAAACCAATAAAAATCCCTCATCGAGCATTCTAAATAGCACGTTGGGGCTACTGAATATATTACAGGTATTAACAAATACTTAGAAAGATACCTGTAGCACTGTATTGGCTTCGCCTTTTGCGTGTAAATATTTAAGTGTAATAATTGTATATTCTAGGTGGGATTACGGATGCTTTCTAAATAAGCCAAATTGAAAGAAATATATAGTGTAACTAAAATTATGGCAGTACTCTATAATATATTTAAGACTCAATTATAAGTAAACAGCTAATTCTAAAAAGTAAACATTGTAGACTTTTAGAGCACATGGTCTTTTGTATGTAATTGTACATTCATGTATTTGAACCTGTTTTTGATTTTAGTGTGAAATGCTTTGAATAAAATATTCCCTAAATACCCATGGGCTTCTTTGTTTTCATCTTACCAAATTTCTGCGTGATTGTTTTAAGCCATTCCATGGACTTTAAATTAAAAATTGTACAGTGACCTACGTTGTGGCCAGAATTTTTTTCTTAAATGGCTTACATTTTGTGTGTGGAGAATAAATGAAATCACTGCTTATCTGTTTAAAGGATAGAAACCAAAACCAAAGCAGTTGAGTAGATTCTGACTCAGCGGCCATTTTAACTACCTGGGAATTACTGTTTTAAGGATAAGCAGATATTTAATTTGAGATCTCTGAGGTGCAAAGTTGGCAAAACTTAGAATATAGAGTTTGGATGTATGGTAAATGGACACATAATGAAGGAGTTTTATTCCTTAGAAGGAACATTTTCTGTCTACACAGATGTCAGGGATCTGCGCTGACATACAAGTGTCTCCGGACTCTTAAACCTGGTCTCTACCTTTACCCTCCTGTTGTCCTTGAATGCTCCCTGAGGCCCTGCCCATCACCTCTGCCTGCTGCTGTCTCGGGCCCGGGTCCCCACCCAGCATACGAATTGTCCCCTCTCCGGGGCTCCCACAGCCACTAAAGCAGAGCAGGTATCACAGCACCCAACGATTGCCTTCCACAGGTGGTGAGCCTCCCTGAGGGCTGGAGCTGGATCTCATGTTCTGTGTCCCCACACCCAGAACAATCCTCGCAGTGGCTCGCAGCAAATGGAATAGTCTGTAGTCAGTCCTGTGGGAGCAGAAAACTGTGGTTAACACAGCACCTACTACCACGCGTCGGGCACCACTCCTGTCTGAGAAAACTTGACTTACAGAAGTTGATTTGCCCGGAATCATAGCGATATGAAAATGCAAAAAATGGAGCGATCCTACCCAAGTCTCAAAAGTCACATTGGAATCTCTTCACACGTTAATTGTAAGGTATTAATTAATTAATTGTAAGGTATTTTCTTCCATTTAATCAACTGTCCAGTGCCGGGCATCACCAAGTTGGTGGATTCCAGTCCCTAAGCAAGCATTACATTGCAGAGTCTTTTTCCTGGTACAGTTTCTTAGGTCTGCAGTGTGTGTGGTCTGCACACCTTTTCTCATGCATTTAGCGCAATTTTTATTTAAACTTGTTTTTCTCCCAAACCCATATTTGTAGCATTTCTGTAAGCGAAAGCAACGTTCCCGCAGTATGGTCGAACAAATAGCAGCAGGGGGTTCAAAATCACAGTAATTTCTCGCTTTGCTGTCGTACAGTCATGAACAGGAGTGTTTTGCATTAGAAATGTATCCTGCTTTCAGCCCTGCGGACTTTACAAAGCCCACGTTCTGAAGCCCTACTACAAATAAAGGAAATGGCTGCATTAGCAAGTTCAGAATAGGCACTTAGCATTTTCCTTTTTTACAGGAGGAACAGAAAAATCGGTCCAGGTAGAGCAGAAGCATTTAACAAGCTACAGCTGCCCTGCCCCTGCGCGTTTGGTTGGCAATGGTTGGCTGTTGAGATCTTCCTCAGAGTCCTCTTGAGAGTAGCAGCTTTACCAACCCTGCCCCTAGGCGCTGGCTCGCAGCACTTTCTGAAAGTCTCTTCATTCTGAGTTTGTTTCCTCTCCAAGGATGTGAGTGCTCCCAGCGCTCTGCTGACCTACCACCTAGAACAGAGCCTGGCACTGGTAGGCACCGAGGAAGCCCTGTGCCCTTTCCCTTCCCAAATCATGTTCTTTGTGAGAACGTGTGGTTTGTGTGCGCGTTGGAAGGTGTCCTCACACTGGCTTCATAAGGAATTCAAGGAGGCCACTTCCTCTTTATTTTCTTTGTTGCTCAGAGCTAGGGCATTGGGAGATACGAGGCCCAAGAAGTCCTTCGAAAACATGTAAAGCCATTTTGAAGTTTTCTGTCAGGAGGCAGAGATCTCTCAAGTGTGTGTTGAGAACATGAAAGTCAGATAAACTCGGCTGAACTCAAGCATAGTGCAAGGGCTCTGTGCATGGTGGAATCAACAAAAATAAAGAGCTTTATTTTTTTAACACGGGCAGTAGGGCTTTTGAGCCGCGTGAGGAAGCAGGAATACCTTTGGTTTTACAAAAAGACCAGACAGACATGCAAACGGTAAAGTGGGCCCTATGGCATAGAAAGCTGGGAAATGTTATCCAGCTTTTGAGTTGGTGTGTTTAAAAATCTCAGCCCACTGCTTGAACATTATTGTGTTAATTAATAGCTGCTCACACTGTAGGCGCTGGTGTTTCTAGGCTGGGCTCCATCTGCCCGTCCGCCTGCCTCTGCTGAAGCTGCCGCAGCCAGAGACCACGTGATCTGGACACAGGCTACGGCTCTATAGCCAGGCCGCTTGAGATGAAGGACCAATCGTTTTATCAAAAATGAATGACAAATGACTTTTGAAACTTGACCTACCTAGTTCAGACTTCTTGCAAATATGGATGTTTTCAGACAAGAGCATTGGATATGCTTCCCACATAAGCACGGTAAACCAGCCACAGGCATCCCAGCCCCCTCGCTCACTTCCTCAGAGCCTGCTTAGCCTGTTTGGTGCACCAGCCCCAGGGCCAAGCCAGGGCCCCCAAGGAAAGCGAGGTAGGAAGGTTGTGCTAAACTCCTCTGTAAGAATTTGAATCAGTAGAAACTCTAACTCCAGGTCTGTAGTTAACACTTGGCTTTGATGCTGATTTAAATATCACAGCTGCAAGCTGTTTAATCTGGGATCAAGACAAGAATTTGAGAAAAGTAAGGAGGAAAAAAAAAAGCAAATGCAAGATCCACCCCTATGAGCCTGACCAAGGAGACTAGCTTGACCCAGGGCAAGGTTATGACTTACATAATCTCTATAGGAACTAGAGCAGTTAAAAAAAAAAAAAAGGTCACATCAGGAAATATTTGAGTCCATATGGGTAATTATTTTCTGCTTAATTAAAATTTCCCCATCAATCTCATAACTTGAAATTGGAGGACTTAAAATGCAAATTTCAAAAGCTTTACCTTTGGATCAAGGGTCTGTAAACTACAGCCTCGGGCCAAATCGAGCCACTTCCTGTTTTTGTAAATACTGTTTCATTGGAACACAGCCATGCCACCGTTCTTCTGTATCCTCTGTAGCTCCTTTTACACTGCAACAGCAGAGCTGAGTAATTGCAACACAATGCATGTGGCACACAGAGCATTAAATATTTACTGTTTGGCCCTTGACAGAAAAAATTTGCATCAAATTGGAGCATCACAAGTAATGATAGTAAAGGATTACTTTTGATATTTATAAATGGACAAATCTCCAACTCCGCAATGCAGAGATGGGCTCGTGGAAGAGCATTCTCCTCTAAAGCAGAGGTTCTCCCTGGCCTCACATGGCCTGGGGAGCATTTTAAATAAAATTGATGCCCAGGTGCCAGCCCAGACCAGGTGAATCAGAATCCCTGGGGGTGGGTCCACTTGGGCATCTTTGAAAACTTCTGTATGGCACGCCACTACTCTAGAAGTCCAAGAAATGGCGGCTGCTGGGGTTTCTCCATCTCTCCTGCCCTTGTACTGTGTCCCTTGCCCTCTGCAGCCCTGTACACCAGAGCCCACTTAGAAGAAGACAGCATTGCTTCTGTGATATTCCTGCCAAAGACGCATAACCTGAATTTAATCTTGAGAATATATCAGACAAACCCAAATTGAGGATATTCTACAAAATCTTTAAGTGTCAAGGTCGGGAAAGTCAAGGAAATTCTGAGGAACTATTTTAAACTGAAGGAAACCAAAGAGACAACATCCAACCCATGATTCTGATCTGTATCCTTTTGCTAGGAAGGATGTTGTTGGACAGGCTTTCTCCATTAGATGGTAATAATGATTTTGAGGGTTGTGTTGTATAAGGGGGAGTCCCTGGGTGGTACAAAGAGTTAACTCAGTTGGCTGCTAACCAAAAAGTTGGAGCATCAAGTCCACCCAAAAGCACCTTGGAAGAAAGGCCTGGAAATCTACTTCTAAAAAATCAGCCATTGAAAACCCTACGGAGCACAGTTTTATTCTGACACATATGAGGTCGCCCTGAGTCATAGTAGACTTGCTGGCAACTGGTGGTCTGGCTGTAGAAGGCAATATGCTAGAAAACTGCTTCTCAAATTCGAATGGGCACACCAGTCCCCTGAGAATGTTCTTAAAATGAAGATTCTGACTCATGCTGCTGGCCAGTCAGCGCACTTGAACTAGCGAGGGCCTAGGGAACCTGTGGTGAGCTTCTACTGTTTGCCTCCCAACATCCACCTTCCCCTTTCTTTTGGTTCCAGACTCTAATTTTCCTTTGGGAACAATCCTTTCCCAGTCTCAGCACACACGTCCTGAATGAGATGGTCCTGATGCTCATGTGCTAAGCATATAACCTGGCCTGCACCAGCCCATGCCTGGCCACTGTGATGGTTGGAGGCTGGTCCTGGGACCCAGCCCAGGCCAGTGGGATGGAATTCTAAGACGCCAGGCTGAGCTGACGCAGCCTCTGTAAAGCTTGTCTCCATCTCCAGGAGTCTTCCTGGGTACCCAAGCCTTGCAGGGGCCATGTAGGCAGTGGCTCAGGCCTTGCCTTCCACCCTCCAACTCCTGAAGACCCCAGAGGTTTTTCTGACCCTTACATGTCTCCACCACGTACTAGCTGTGTGACCTTAGCAAACTGAATTTTTCTGTACCTCAGTTTCCTCATCTGTAAAACAGGATCTGCCTATCTCAAACATTGTATTGGGAGTTGAACGTGTCATCCACTGAAGTGTTTTGCTTTGTACCTGGAGCAGAGTAGATGCTCAATAAATTTAAATTCTTTCAGTTTGGTTTTTGGATCCCATTACTCCACACAAAAAGAAGGGATGGCATCTCGCCGTTATGTTTTAGAAGACTACCTTCTATACTGAGAGCAGCTTAACACACAGATTTGGGGACCCTGGAAGATGAGGCCAAATCTTTTGCTAATTATGTTATTGTTCCCTCTGGGTCCTACCTATTCCTGCATAGCCTAGCTACTCAATTCTTGCACAGTTTTCTCCCATTCTGCACTGAATTGTCTATATAAATACATATCAAAAAGAAATAAATTAGCAACGCTGTAGGTGCCACAGGTTTTCATGTTCCCAGTAATCGCAAGCTCCGGCCAGTGAGCAGAAATCCCTTTCGACTGTCTTTATTCTACTGCCATCCTGTGGCCAACCTGTGCCACTGCAGCCCTGTGGCCGGATGTAGCTGAGCATCTGTATCATCATTGTCCTCACTGTCCCAGGAAGGGGCTCCTTGGGAAGAAGGGAGTGCAGTTGGAGGGTTTGCTCAAGTCCCCCATCAGAGGGCAGGATTCTGGGCATGTAACACCAATCTTGTCTCGATTTCTGTTTGTTGAACCTTAAGGACACATAGTACAGGATGATGAAGCTGATGCTGATGCTGATGAGGATGAGGTAGATGGCGTAGAGGGGTTGCGAGTTCAGGTCCATGTCATCGACAATCTGGAGGCACAAACACTCAGTGAGCTCATTAAGTAACATTCAGTTGGATGTTCATCCGTTTTTGTGAAAAAGAAACTTGGGTTAAAATCTGAGGCTCCTTCACTACTTACTCTGTCTCCTGGGATGGAGATGGTGAGGTTGCCGACCTGCATGTAATAAGCTCGTCCGTTAAAGTGAATCTGCATCAGCCCTTCAAAGCATCACCAGAGGAAGGACACTTTGAAATCCACGCAGGCAGTGGAGACAGTGAAAGCCACATTAGTCACATGACCTGACGCACCTGCACAAGGGCACAGCCTGCTCCCTGGGAGTGTACGTGTCCATGGTGGCTGAGGCGCCCCTGAGAGAGGGTATGGTGGCTCTGAACCAGGGAAAACAGGGAGAGGCGAGAGAGAACAAAGGCACAAGGGCACAGGAGGGCCGACTTGGGGCACTGGGATGGGACTGAGGGGTCACCCACACGTTTGTTCCACGAGCTGTACTGAGCCTTCATCTACCAGCAGCCTGCACGAGCTCTCTGCACAGAGCTACGGGCCGTGGAGACTTGGCAGCCCCACACCAGAGGTTCTGAAGTCTGTGCTCTGCCTCCTGTGGAGGTATCATGGTGGGACAGGGTGGGGAAGCAACAAACCCTCCCCAGGGTAGTCAGGAAAGGCCTTGCAGAAGAGAGGTGAGTAGGGGCTCACAGCAGACAATGTGGGGAACACATGCCCTTAGAGAAGGGCCAGGAGTCCCAGGGTGGTGCAAATGGCTAAGCCGACTACCAGCCGCAAGTTTGGTGGTTCAAACGCACCCAGAGGTGCCTCGGAAGACAGGCCTGGTGATCTGCGTCTGAAAGGTCACAGCCTTGAAAACCCTACGGAGCAGTTCTACTCTGCACACAGGGGGGCGCCATGAGTTGGAATGGACTTGATGACAACTGACGACAGCAGAGATGAGCCAGATGCAGCCTCGGAGCTGAGAGGGCGGAGTGTACTGGGGGCTTCAGAGAGCTGGGTTGAGTCCGCAGGGAATGAGCAGCCCCGGGAGGGTTGGAACAAGGCAGTTACATGGATTTGCACCCTAGAAGGTCCGCTGCCTGGGGTGAGAGCTAAGAGGGAAGTGGGGGACCAGAGTCACAAACACCAGACTGCTGCATCAGCCCAGGATCAGGTGATAGGGGCCAGGGCTGGGAGATGGAACAAGGGGACATTTCAGAAAGACTTAGAAGGCAGAAGGAGGACCTGGGTGATGTAAACAATTAATGCACTCGGCTGCTAACTGAACGGTTGGCAGTTCAAGTCCACCCAGAGGCGCAAGAAGAAAGGCCTGATGATCTACTTGTGAAAAATCAGCCATAGAAAACCTAACGGAGCACAGTTCTACCCTGACATACATGTGGTCGCCACGAGTCAGAATTGACTTGATGGCAATTGGTTACTGGTGGGAGGTAGAATTGACCTGGCTTGCTGTTAAAAGTGGAGACTGGGGGAGTAAGAGCGTCCAAGGCTACTTCCAAGTGTCAGCCGTGGGATACGAGAAGGTGTCATCTGCACCTCCTAATGGAGACATTCCCAGGGCACACAGGATAGCTGGACAGGACAGTGCTCAGGGCCAGCCTCAGTTGGAATCCAAATGATAGGCTTTCATCTCCAGACGAAAGCAGGCTTCATCCGGCCACATAAGAGCTAACAAAGCTTAGTCAACAAGGGCAAGCAGGCCTCACCTGTCCACAGATTTTCCAAGTTTATCATAAAGCTCCCAGTGAGGTAGCAGGAGTTGTAGCAGCGTTGCCAAAGAAGGAGGACATATGGAAGGCGGGGAGCAGGGCTGCAGCGCAGAGGGCCATGGCCCTGCAGCAGAAGCCCACCAGCCACAACAGCAGGAAGTGCAGCAGGAAGGGCTCCGGGCTCGGCTGCAGGTTGGCCAGCCAGTAGGTGGGCATCCCATAGATGAAGATGTAGACGCAGTGTTCCGGAAGCTCCCCCAGGATCTGCAAAGAACAGCGCCTGCCAGGACACGGAGCCAGCGCCTTCACTTACCTTTATTTTTAAAACCCTTCAAGGTTTCTTGTTGTTAGTTGCCGTTGAGTCGATTCCGACTCCTGGTGACCCCACGTGTGCAGAACAGAACTGTGCACCATAGGGTTTTCAAGGCTGTGACCTTTTGGAAGCAGATCATCAGGCCTGTCTTCCGAGGAGCCTCTGACCAAAACCAAATCTGTTGCCATCGGGTGATTCCCGACTCATAGGGACCCTATAGGACAGAGTAGAACTGCCCCACAGGGTTTCCAAGGAGCGCCTGGTGGATGCGAACTGCCAGCCTTCTGGTTAGCAGATGAATGCTTAACCACTGCACCTCTGGGTGGGGTCAAATCACCAGCCTTTTGGCTAATAGTCAAGAACTTAACTGTTTGCACCATCCAGGGACACCTATGTTTAGAGGTAGCAACCCCCAAGGATGCCAACGTTCCCTGCTCTTGGTGATCAGACTGTCGCAGAAGGACATGGTGGATGGGATGTCTTGTTCTCAGGCCAGCTTCCTCTGCACACACCCTGGCTTCCCCTGGGGCAGTTTGGAGCTGTTTGCTACAAGGAGTCAGCATGGCTGGTGAAAGCTGCACGGAGCACGGGGGCCCTGTGGGGATGGCCTGTCCCTGTGTTCTGCCTACTGCGTCAGCTAACCGCTTCCCTGTAGTTTCTGTGCAATGCAGGGATGCTCGCTCCGCCCTCACCCCTCACCCCAGGTGGCCACTGACTCTCAGCCCTGACCAGTCACCTTGGCAAAGAAATAAGGACCTGCGGTGTACAGCCCTTCCTCTAGCTCGTAGTAAAGCATTGCCCTCTCCGAGTGACCTGAGATGGGGTGAAAAAGAGAAGAGAATGAAGAAGTAAAATTAACTTACAGTTTTTGAGTCCTTCTTCATACAACTAAAAATAGTTATGTTGTATTTGTTACATTTTTAGAAAATAGGCCCAGTAACACCATCCTAGTTTAGATGTCTGGTCAGACAAGTCATGTCAGGGAAAGCCCTGTACATTTTGCTATTCTGTGACTTGTATGTTGCTAGCAAGTACACCACTACTAGGATTGGCTAAGACTCATTGGTAATTTGCTTTCATTTGTATACTAATATTAGTGTGCAAACTTTGAAACATTTATCGTCTTTTGTTTCACAATCATGATGAATTTCTTCCTCAAAGGCTCGTCCTGGAGCTCAGAGGAACACATGGGCCTTGGATCAGCTTGGAGGGTGGTGATGCCCTGTCTCTGCTCGGGTGACACTTACACTTGGTGATGACATCCAGGATCATACTGAAAGGGATGAGAGCACCGATCATGAACAAGAGGGCCGCAGTGTCCGTGAAGGAGAGCTGGATGCCCCCGTGGCCGTAAAACAGAAACCCAATGATCAGGGACATCAGACAGGCCTCCATCCCGTGGATGAGAAGGGTTGGCAGGTCTCGGAAGTCGTTAGAAATCTGACGACTTGAAAGATAAAAGAAAGAGATGCCAAGGGAAAAATACAAAACAGCCTTGGTGGCCTTGGGAAAGTCACTTACTCTCTGTACGCCTCAATTTTTTCATCTGTAAAATGAGATGGTAATACCTGCCTCAGAGTCACTGTGAGGATTAAATGAAATCATTGATAAAAGCATCTACTCCAGAGAATAGGTACTCAACAAATGGTTATTATTTTTATCATCAATGTAACAGCCTTGCAATTTAAAGAAATTATCCTAAGGACACAATCAATCAGATGCACAAAGATGTATGGACAAGGATGTAGCGTTGCTTGTAATAGCAACAGCCAGGAAATAATCTGAATGTCCATCAAAATGGACTTAATGGTCACAGTAGCCAAAAGGTAGAAACAACCCAAGTGTCCATCAACAGATGAATGGATAAACACAACGTGGTTTGGAATATACAATGGAATATTACTCAGCCATAAAAAGAAATGACGTCCTGGTCCATGCTCCAACATGGATGAACCTTGATAACATGCTGAGTGAAGTCAGTCAGAACAAAAAGACAAATATTGTATGATCCCACTTAAATGAAATATCTAGAATAGGCAGGTGTATAGAGATCAAAGTTTGTTAGTGGTTAGCAGAGGCTGAGGGGAAGGAGAATAGGGAGTTATGCTTGAGGGGCACTGAGTTTCTGTTTGGGGTGATGAAAAACGTTTGGAAATAGATACCAGGGATGATCACACAACACAGCAGAATGTCACTGAATTTTAGACTTAAAAATGGTTAAAATGGCAAATGTTTTGTTACGTATATTTTGCCACAACAAAATAATTTTTTTAACCGGTAAATGAATTATGACTAGAGCCACACTGTTAAATGCCAGTTATTAAGAAGGATGAGGAAGACAAGCCAGGTGAGAGGTACAGGCGCGATTCTAAGTGGGGGGGGGAAGGGGAGAGAAAAAACTAGTCATAACAGTATGCAGAGTATGATCCCACCTGTGTGTTAAAATGTTTATGTGCATAAAGATTTCTAGAAAGACACACACCGAACAGTTGGCTCTGGTTTTCTCCGGGGGCTGGTATGACAGGGGACCTCCTTTTTCCACTTGAGTTTGAATTATCTGAATTTTTCACAACGATCTTGTGTTATTTCCACGGTCATCCGGCCAGTGAAGATATTTTTATTTCATTTAAAGAATAAAAGTAAGAGGACTGGGGGTACTGGCGGCTCTGGATCACGCTGGGGGCTGGAGCTGGTCTCAGTGATGCTGTTTTTTTCAGAGAATTCTACGTCTTCCGCTTTCAAATTCTCTTTAGACACCAAGGGCTTAATTTGATAAGCAAAGACTTTCTTGAAGGGAAATGAAATGGCAGCCAATTACCAGATCAGTGTGGCAAACTGCTGGGCCGCCCCAGGCAGCTGGGTGTCCGTGGGCCTCGGGAGGTGGTTGGGGTCCCTCTGGCAGGCAGGGCTGTGGGAGGCAGAGGGTGGGACAGGTCACTGGCAGCCCTGTCAGCAGGGTGCCCACGCCCTAAGCGCCCAGCCGCCTTATCTGTCCGCACAAGGGCCTGCGCCCAGGTCCTATGTCCCTCCTCTCCACAGAAAGTCATCAAATTCACACACTTTTTCTAGAAACAAGGCTGCCAGTGACCGAGCCTTCTCCCTGGTGGCCACCTCCTGCTCTCTGCTGCGCCTGTCAATGCTGGTCAAGTCCACTGTAGGCAGAGGATGCGCGGCGTGAACGGCCCTTCCCCGGCATCAGGGGCTCAGGGCCTGCTCCCCACCTTCCCCGGTGAACGGGAAATAAGGGTCAGTGCAGAGGCAGAGCGCCTTTCAGAGGCTACTGGACCCTCGCGGCTGCCTGCCCTGCCAGGCCTGACCACGTGTACAGCGTGCCAGGCGCAGGGCCATGGACCAGAGGTGGGGACAGCGAGGCCCTGGTGGCTCTGGCCTGCCCCCAAGGATCACCACCAGGCTCGGTCTGGAGGCACTCCTGGGACAGGGCAGAACTCAACAGGAGGCATCGGACCTTCAGAGCCAGAGACCACGGCACAGTCACCCCAGGCTCCAACTCCAGCTGTCCAGGAAGGCGAGGCCCGGCCTCCCAGGTAGGCCTGTGTCCGGGGAGAAAGTGGGCTGGTCAGGGGCTCCTGGGCACTTCTGCTTCTCATTGTAAGTTACCAATTTGGCTGATAGCGATTTGGCTTCCCAAGCAGCCTGCCCAAAGGGGAGCAGGTGTTGGCCAAAGGGTGCCAGGCCCCGCCTCTTGTAAGTAGAGTTCTCCCTGCCCCCTAGCCAGCCGCTGCGTGTAAGGGTGGGGCGGTGGGAGGAGCCAGCAGACCTGCTGCAGAACGGCACACCCTGAGATCCCGGGAGAGGCTCCAGCCCCAGCCCCGGCTCTCCCGGGACGTCTGTTCAACCTCTAGAGCCCCACGCTGCTGGAAAAGGCAAACCCCGCAAACTCCGCCCGGTGCAGCCAGGGCCTTCTAAGCCCGCAGGGGCTTCCGTCGCTCCATTCCTTCTGCAGAGCCTGGACTGGCTGGGGGTTATCCCTTAGCCTTTCTCCTGTTCCCTCTTCCCATTTCACAACACATCTCAAAACAAATCTATCTAGGAGGGGTCTTATAAACTGGGGCATGGCCCCCCACCCCGCCCCAGCGTGAGGGGCTGCAGATCAGAATGCCAGATTCAGCTATGGGTATTTAGGAGTAGGTGGGTGGCCAAACTCGTTAATGCACTGGGCTGCTAACTGAAAGGCTGGAGGTTTGAATCCACCCAGAAGTGCCTCAGAAGAAAGGCCTGGCGATCTACCTCAGAAAAATCAGCCATTGAAAATATGTGGAGCACAGTTCTACTCTGACACACATGGGGTTGCCATGAGTCAGAGTCAACTTGACAACCGTCACTGATGCGGGCATTACGGGTGTTTGACTTCTCTTAACCCCTCTCTAGAGTTATTTCCGATCTCTTCCTGGCGGCCAGGTTGGCGTATGCACTCTGCCCCCTTATCTCCAGATGTAACAGATGGATTGAGGACAACATGTTAGCAGGAAACGAGGAGAGCACCTGACCGCAGGGAGGGAGGGTGACGGCTATGTGAGTTCACCCAGGTGGTGTGAGTGCACAGGGTGAGAGCTGCCGCCTGGACAGACTAGCCCGTCCTCCTGGGGGATGGATGGAGGATGGCTTGGAATGCTGGTGAGGAGGGCATGGGAGAAGGGCCAGGGGCCAGGGGTGGGACAGACACCCCAGGTAGGGGTCCTAGTTCTGCACCCTACAACTCTGCCAAGGGAGGCACACTGTTTAGCACTTTGGGCTCCGATCTGATCTCTAAAGAGGGAGATGACCCTGACCTGGCAGGGCTGGGAGGGTCAAACAGGAGACTCTCTGGAGCTTGGCATTCCTGGTCCTCAGGTGAATGGTCCTGTCCGCTTGCTTACTGGTGAGGTCCTTACTGCGCCTTGCCATCCTGAGAGGAAGCTTGGGCTCCTTGACCACCTTGGCCAGTGTGTCAAGGCCAGGGGTCAGGTGGCCTGTGGGCCCTGGTACAACTGTGCCACCAGTTGGGCAGCCACATCAACCCTCAGCACCCAGGGTCCACAGTGGGTGCCCGGGAAGGCTACTGTCCCCCCAGGAATGCGGGGAGAGGCTCATGCTGCCCTAAGGGCCGTATGCTGAGGACACGGGCAGAGCTGAGCTGAGCAATTTTCAGATCTAGAGATTCACTGGCCAAGGCCACCAACAGGCCCTGAGCTGGCCCACACCTGCACCCCCTCGCCCCCAGAACCTTCAGGTTCCCTGCCTCCACTGGGAGCACCACGGCCCGGTTTTAAGATTTCATCATGGCTTCCTGACCTCAAATTCCCTAAATTTCCCTACAGAGCCCGAACAAGGTCACATTCTAGAAATTGAACGAAACCCTCTTGAATTCTATCCCCTCCAGTCTCTGGAATGCCCAGAACTTTTTTCTCTCATGTGTGCAGAAGTGTGGCTGTTCGTCAGAAGCTGCTCTTTGCAAGTCCTTATATCTGGCATCTGATAATTGGCAAACAAATCCATGGCCTACGTCCTGGTTCCCCTCTCCTGAAGCCTCTGCAAGCTTCTCTCCGGGATCTTTTCACTCAGCTCTGGCAGTGCTTGGGCCTGTGGGGAGCCCCTGTGTACCTGCACCTCTGGCATCATGGCTCACCATAGAAGTCAGCAGGGTTGCTGTAGCGAGGACAAGGGTGGCCGATCTCTGTGAAATACTGGACCATGTGCTGAGCTGCCCCCAAGTAGATAGGGGTGCCAGATGTCATCAGGAGGATCAGATCAAACAGCCGGAAGATGTCCGACCCGGGCTGGTGAAGGGAGATAAGCACCAGCCTGTTGCCTTTGGCCAGCCTGGACAAGGTCCTCACCAGGTTGTGGGCCATGAAGCTGTCGAGTCCTGAGGTCGGCTCGTCCAGAATGAGGATGCCTTTCCGACAGAGAGAGGAGCCTTGTGGGTCAGTAGCACGCTGGCCGGACCAGGCCAAGGTGCACAACGCTGGTCCCTCATTTCCCCACTGGCCTCACGGCTCTCACCTGGGTTCCACAGAAGCTGCACCCCGATGCTGATTCTCTTCCGTTCGCCCCCCGACACCCCTCGCACGTAGGCGTTGCCCACGCATGTGTCAGCGCACTGCCGCAGCCGCAGCTCCGCGATTACATCTTCCACCTGGAGGCAGGAGAGAGCCGAGGGCTTTAGGCGTCACCTCCAGGGAGCCCTGTGGTGTAGTGGTTAAGAGCTCAGCTGCTAACTAAAAGGTGGGCAGTTTGAATCCACCTGCCACTCATTGGAAATCCTATGGGGCAGTTCTACTTTGTCCTGTAGGGTCGCTATGAGTCAGAATCAACTCAACGGCAATGGGTTTGGTTTTTGGCCCAGGGCTGGAAGGTCTCTAGGTGACGCAACAGGTGACACTCAACTACTAACAAAAGGTTACTGGTTCAGATCCACCCAGCAGTGCCTTGGAAGAAAGGCCTGGCCATCTGCTTCCATAAAGATTACAGCCAGAAAACCCTATGGGGCAGTCAGTACTACTCTATCACATGGGGTCACCACGAGTTGGAACTGACTCGACAGCAACAGGTTTGGTTTTTTCCCAGGGCTGGAAATATTTTGACACAAATTAAAGATGTCATCTCCTTTGGCTGGGTTTTAAAGTGAATGAGGATAGCTCCTGCTGTGATGTTCATCCCCCTGACCCTTTCCACAGATGCTGAGCAGCTTCTGTATGCTGGGCACAATGGCATGTGTTGGGGACGCGGCCATGTGCCGGGGACAAGACAATTGGGATCCCTGCCCATATGGAAGCTCAGAAAATAAGCCAACAGACAAATACACAAATCTGACAAGTGTGTGAGAGACAGTGTGCGAGGCAGAGATGGCTGAGGGGCCCCAAAGGAGCACGAAAGAGCACGGCAAGACTGGGGGGGCGTTTGGGGCAGACAGTGGTGAGCCAGCTTGTTAGACTCCACCTGTGGCTGGGTTCTGGCAGGGTAGCGAGGGGGAAGGAGACCATGGCTTCTTGGACCTCGAGGGTCGCCCCTGGGGTCAGGGAGTTACCCTTTTGTCACGCTGGGCCTGGGAGAAAGTTCTGGGCAGGTGAAGCTGGGCGACCAAGCCCAGGGTCTCGCGGACGGTCAGGTTGGGCAGCAGCTGGCCGTGCTGGCGCACATGGGCCACACACTTCCTTACCACCTGCGGTGCGCTAGGCTTCCCGTTGATCCAGATCTGGCCCGACTGGATCCTGCCACCACAGCCTCGGCCGGTGATCATGTCCACCAAGGAGGCCATCCCGCAGCCTGCGAAGCCACCAGGGACATTCCTGAGAGCAGAGCTTTTGTGGGGCCAGCTTGGGAGCCACCACTCCCTGTAATTCTCCGGCCACCCTGGACAGCTCTGTCCTTGCAGAAGGGACCAGCCCTAGGCACAGTGGCAGGGCTCCCAGGCCTGGATGGGGCAGCCCCAGCAAATCCACTGGAGCTCCAGGCTTTTCCCTGCAGCCACCATGAGCATCTGTGGAGGCTGGGGGTACCTTGGTGCTGGGGGCTCAGGCCAGGGCAGCTGGTGGCTGCATGAGGGAGACGAGCTGGAGGCCTGACCGCCGCAGGCCTGCCTGAGCCTGGAGCCTTCCCCAGCCCGCCTCTCACCAACGCCCTCTCTCCCCCAGCAAGGCTACGTTAACTGCACTGTGAAGCAAAACTATTTTTGGCTGGCAAACATGCCAGGAACGTCTCATCACTCAACATCGTTTGGCTCAGAAGCTGGCTTTGTGGGAAGGATTAATTTGGAGCATTAATTGGATGCCTTTAAAAAACGCAAAACCAGAACCTATTTTGAGAGATAAGGGAGGGGGAAGGAAAAAAGAAACAATATATGTGGAAATGATTTTTAAACTACAGCACAGTGTACATATACGCTCTGAATTTCCCTGCACCCTTCTTGTCTCATTTTTCTCGGTGGTGCTTTTTACTCTCTCTCTAAAAATTGGTTAACACCAGGGGTGAATGACCCAGTACGAAAGGTAAGCACGGGCTTACTTGTGCTTACTTACTAATTTGTAGTGACCAGTTTCACATAGGTTTCACCACATTGGGGTCATCCGTCCCTGTCAGGGATTGTAAATGTGAAAAGAGGCTTTGATTCTATAGGAAGGTGCTGTGGGGTTGTGAGAGAGACAGATGTCAGCCATACCGAGAAGCAGAATCTTTGATGTGGTGAAAAAAAATGTGAAATTGTTCAGTACAGACCATGTGGTAAGCAAGGTAAGCACCATGCTTACCTTACCTATTGGATAATCTGCTGCTGGCTAGTGCCATTCACTTCTGAATGACGTATCGGTTGCTGTCAGTTTGGGAAAGAAAGCATCAAATTGGATGTCCCTTCCCAAAGCATTTATTCCATGAGGCCCATCGTCAGCCCTTTCCTTTTGTTGACGGCTTTTTAATTTGTAATGTGAATTGGGGTCAGGCTCTGAGAATCCCTTCCTACAAACCAGCTGGGAATGAGCTTTGTATAGTCCCCCCAGTGGGATTTTGGTTTCTTTACCGTGTATTCCTTATGGAGAGCAGTAGGCTCATTTTCCAAGTTGTTTTCGAACAAGGAGAGTGCCAATACACAGCACACAGCTCAGAATGACTCCTCCTAGCCATGTGCCACCTGCAGGCAGCCCCACGGTCCCCATAGAGCCAGCCTGGCACAAAACCAAAAGCCCCCAAGAAACTAGAAACCTCCCCACGAGATCCTTCTCTGGCCAACCAGAGGCTCTCAGAGAGGACCTGCAGCTGGCTCCTGGGCATCTCAGTGAGGTTCCTTAGAACTTTGGTGGAGCTTAACAGCCAGGGAGAAACTGGGAAGGGGGCTTTGAGCCTGCTCCCTGCTCAGACTCATCAGGTCCAGGCTCCGGGAATGCAGCAGACTTTGCAAACATGTCTGGATTCCCAGTGAGAGAGCAGGAACCCAGGAACCCACATTTCCTAAAAAAAAAAAACTTTGGGAGAGAAAGTCGGTGGCTTTTCCAGAGAAGGATGCCTTGCGCATTTGAGTAGACCCCGTATGAACTAGGATAATACATCCACGGACAGTCAAGACCCTAAGTAAGAGCCTGAATCTCCAAATCAGTAAATTTCCTCACTGGAAAACACCTCTGGAATCCTTATTCTGTAGAATAAGCTAAAATGCCTGGGGCTATTTTTTATTTATTTTTATTCTTGTGTGTGTGTATGTGTGTGTGTGTGTGTGTGAGAGAGAGAGAGAGAGAGAGAGAGGAGCAAAAGACCCAGGAAGCATAATGGATAAAACTTTCTGAGAAACAATTTTAATAATCTCAGCCAAGTAAAGCTGAAGCTAAAAAACGCTGAATCTGGAGTCAAAAAACATGGGGACTACTCAGTGTAATTCCTGCTTTGAAGTTGACTTTCCTCAACCTTAAACCAGGGATACTAATAGCTACAGTGTTGAAGGTAGCAAGTATTAACCAGGAGGACTGAAGCTTTGCAGAAGTGCCTGGTAAGGTCCCAGGTGTCCCCTATACACTCAATTCATGAAGAAAAGAAAAATTTCTCAAAACAAGATAGCAGGAGTTAGAAACAAAAATAAAATTGGCCTATGAAGGAGATTTTAAGTCACAATTGCTGAGGCAGGGCCAGAAGTGGGAGGGGCTCAGTGACTTGTGTTTATGAAGCTATTATAGTTACAAAGTGCATTCACACACATTATCCCACTTGATCTTTGGTTAGACAACAGAATTTCTCTATCAGAAGATTAAAATTTGGGAACAGGTGTATAAGAAATTGAGTGATCTCTACCTCTGGAAATGATTAATTAAAAGGTAAAAAGTGCTCTCTCTAAGACTACGTAAGGGTGTCACAGCACGGAACATCTTAATCTGACAATCAGGAGGCTAAATTTCCAATTCTAGTTCTGCATTAAATGTATGTCCGTAGGTAACCACTCAACTTCTCTAGGCTTCAGCATCCTCATTTGTCAAAGGAAGCTGTGTGTTTGTGTGTGTGTGTGTATGTGTATGTATGTGTGTGGTGTGTGTAGGTGTGTGTATGTGTATGTATGTGTGTGGTGTGTGTATGTGTGTGTATGTGTATGTATGTGTGTGGTGTGTGTAGGTGTGTGTATGTGTATGTATGTGTGTGGTGTGTGTATGTGTGTGCGTGTATGTGTATTATGTGAGTGTGGTGTGTATGTGTGTGTTGGTATGTGCAGGTGTGTGTATGTGTGTGTGTGTTGGTATGTGCAGGTGTGTGTATGTGTGTGTGTGTGGTGGCAAGGGGACACTCTAGAAATATTGAGGACTAGATAAGTTGAAAACCCTTCTCTAAAAATGCTGGATAAAATATTACAAACATATTTTCAAATGCATAGCTAAGTTGTAAGAAAGTTAGAGAAACTCCCAAGGGCTAAAAATAAAGGGAAAAAATCCTGAAAAAATAAAGTGGCAAATGGGTAATAGGACTGAAGCTGCCTTTTCTAATTGTTTTAGCCCTAAGACACAGCTTTAAATAGCTGCATATAAACAAAGAACTAAGTCTTGGATCCAAGATGAAGAGATGAAACTGAGACCACCAACAAAGCAAGATCATTGACATGAACGCTCCATGAAAGGATAAACTAGGTTAAACCGCAGCCCACAATCAAAGGAACAACAAGGAAACTTAGTCTTGGGCCGAGCTGTGGGTGGGAAAAAAGAAGTCTCCGTTGAGAACGCATCACCCTGGGCCCATTTGCACATGGATCTGGAGTTTGAGCTCACATTGTCTGTGTGTCCCAGGACAGCTTAAACTACAGAATGAAAATAGTGCACTAGGAACCTTGGCAGAGGCAAACACAAATCTTCAGTTGAAAGCTGTATCCTCAACCAAGACTACACAGAATTCCCATGGAAGAAGCTCAGCTGAATATGAGTGCACATCCCAAAATTACAAAATACATGAGGTGCCAAGCCATCATAAGCAAGTGTCAGCAAAAACAACATATGGTAGAAATAGACCCCCCGAGTCTTTAAATAGTGTAATTATAATACAAAATCTAAAACCTTTATATTAAAAATATTTAAGGAAATAAAAATAGCATGAGCAAGGAGCAATATATGATTATTAAAAAAAAAAAAAAAAAAAAAAAGACCAGGCACATTTGAAAAGGAACCAAGTAGAATTTTTAGAGATTAAATTTTATTAAATTAAAAAGTAAAATAAACCAACTAAACAGCAAATTAGACACAAGTGAAGAAAGAATGAACTGGACAATAGATCTGAAGAAGTTACTAAGAATTAGCATAAAGGCAAGGAGACTGAAAATGTGGAAGAGAAGTTAACAAAGAGGATAGAATCAAAAGGACTAGAGTATATCTTATATGATTTCCAGATGGAAATAATAAAAAGAATGGGGAAGACAATGTTTGAAGAGACAATAGCTAAAATTTTTCTAGCACTGATAAAAAGTACGAATTCTCAGAATCAGGAATGCCAATAAATCCTAAAAAAGATGAATAAAAATAAATTCACCCCTAGGCACATCAAAGTGAACTGCAAAAAACAAAGACAAAAAGAGGATCTTAAAATCAGTCAGAGAGAACACAAAACAAAACAGATTTCTACAAAGGAAAAATTAGACTGGTAACAGACTTCTCATAACCATCAAAGAAGTCCAAGAGACACTGGAATAATGCCTTCAAAGTGCTGAGCAAAAATAAATGTCAGCCTAGAATTGTACACCCAGATGAACCGTCATTCAAAAGCTAGTAAAATAAAGACATTTTCAACGAAATAAAAACAGTTTACCACTAGCAGACCCTTACATTTCTGAAGGTTGTATCTCAAGAAGAGAGAAATTAAATTCAGAGAGATAGGCTGAATAATAGAAGGAATGATGACTAAAAAAAAAATTGGTAACTATAAAAGTAAATTTAAACAAACGGTGGTGGTATAAAATAATTACGATAATAATAGTTCATTGGTGGGGCTGAAAAGAAAAGCAAGGAGAATTTAAAAATTTCAAACAATTACATGAAAGAAGGAAGAGTGTGCTTTGTGGGGAAGCATCCTTGGGTTCTTTTATTTTTCTGGTAGATTACAGGGGTATCAGTTGGCTTTAGATGACAGTGTGCATGTTGAAAATGGTAAACACAGAAAGAATAAAATAGAGAGGATAACTTCCAAATTGGTAGAGGGAAGAAAGGTGAAATAAAAAGAAGAGACTGTACTCTGTTCTTCAAGCTCCCCTTTCAGCTCTGACGTTCTGTAATTTAAAATTTGGCCTGTGGAAGTGACTATCTGAGACACTTCAAGAATCTGCATCTTTGCAAATAGGTGAAGGTCGCTGTAAAACTGGAGGGGCTGTCTGAGAAGAGAGAGTTGCGGTGATGGCTGTACCTCTCCACTGTCTGGCCATAACCAGGAATCTGTGGAGGGAGCGATCTGAATGAGTGCCCCTCATGGCTGGACAAGGGCAGATTAACCAGTAAGCAAGGTACACACAGGCTTAATTGTGTTTACTTACTAATCTGTAGTGCATAGTTTCACATGGATTTCACATCTTTGATGTGGTGACAAACGGGAAATTCCTGCACTACAGGTAAGTAAGTAAGCACAAGTAAGCCCATTCCAAGTTTGCGCATTGGGGACTCTGTCCCTGTGGCTAGAGGGGTCCCCTAAAAAGAACATTCAGTTCAAAACTGCCTGATCTTGGGAACAGCTTTTGCCTTATCTCAACACAGAAGTTACCTAAAGACCTGCAGCTTCAGGTGGACAAGAGGACACTCCTGACCCTCTAGCATAATAACAGCAACTACCTAAGAGCTAGTAAATGGAGGAGCTGGGATTTGAACCCAGGGCTGTCTGACCCAGAACCTGTGCTCTCAACCACTCTGCTATATTATTCCATAAGTCAGCATAGTGTTCTGTAAGAAGCAGCCATTTGTCCAAGGGCACATTCTGCATCCCAGGAAAGAGGGAGACCATTGCCTTGCCATTTGCCTGTAGTGTACCTGAGCTCCCTATGATGGCCAGCATCTGCCCACTTCTCACTTTGAAGCTCAGGTTCTGGATGCCCAGCTCACAGGAGTCCTGGCTGTCGTGTAACTTCCAAGGCATCTTTAACCGAGCCAGATTCTCAAACCAAGGCAGCTGGGAGGCCATGTTCACCTGTGGGGAGACAGCATAAGGGTCCTCAAAGAGATGAATAGACCAGAGGCCTTCAGCAACCTGTCCAGCTCCTCTGTGCCCAACATGGTCCCTCTCCACAGGGGACATCTCCCTACCAATACACAGCAGGGACCCCTTCACCCAGGTCCTACCAAATGTGAAGGTTGAACCATCCATGCTGAGAACCTGAAGCTGCCGTTTCCAAGTCTGAAGACAAGGGGCAATGGAAAGCACATGCAATAGCAGAACAAAAATAAAAATGCAATCTAAAGCAAAACTGCATCTTCATCTAATGATAATTGTAATTTACTAATAATTTATCACGTGCTTATTATGTACAAGGCACAGTGTTAATTGCTTCACATCTACTATCTCATTCAATCCTCATTGCAAACTTGTAACATAAGTTCTACTAAAATCCCTGTTTTACAGTGAGGCTCAGAGTAATTAAGTAACTTGCTTAAGGTCACACAGCCTTTGCAAGACCAGTGGTCCTTTAGCTCTGGATATTTTGTTAGCTCCAGGGACAGTACATTGTACAATTTAAAAAATGACAGAAAAGCTGGCGAAATCTAAATAAAGTCTGTAGCTTAGGTGATACCATTAACTAAGTTAGTACCATTGTAAATTTCTTAGTTTTGATAATTGCACTGTCTATGCAAGATGTTAGCATTAGCAGAAGCGAGGAAAATGGTATACGGGAGCTCTCTGTGCTATTTTGGCATCTTTTCCAAAAGCCTAAGATTATTTCAAAATATAAAGTTAAAAAAGAATTACAGAGATTTTTTTCCCATAGGTTCACACATTTGCTTTACATTTTAACAAGGGTCCCATTCTCTTTTTATGCCACTCAACCTCCAGTTACAATATGGGCAGCTGATGAGCGAGGGAAGTCACTGCGGTGCTTGGCCGAGCACGTGAGAGATCCACTTGGGCTGGACTCTGTCCCTGCCCTGTCCTTCAGGGCAGCAGACCCTCAGAGAGGTGGCACTCTCCCCTTCCACTTGGGGAGCTATTTGGCTTTCCCTACCTGCTCCTCCCGCTTAGGCCCTCTGTAAATGAGGTGTTACCCTACCTGGTAGCTGAGGTCTTGAACGTCTAGGATGTTGGATGGGCCACTGTAGGTGAAGTACAGGCTATTGTCACTTTCAGAGGAGAACAAGCTGTCCTGGAGGTCCTGCTGGGAGACATGACAGGCGAGGGGCTCACCCGGAAGCCGCGGAGGAGATGGGAGAAGACAGGAGGAGGAGACAGACAGGGGAGAGCAGCAGCATGGGTGAGGCCCCTACTTGGCAAGATGGGTTTGTGCAGTGGAGCCCAAGGGCTTTAGAAAATAGTATCGTAGATGAAGACGCATCTCTTCTTCTCAACAGAGAGGGCTCTGGGGCTTTCCCCCAGCACAGCTCCTGGCCCCAGAGAACCTCAGCCTCAGGCTGGCAGAGCCCAAAGCAGGCCATGGGGAGGAGCCCCAGGCCCTGGGCTAGAGGGAGCTGAAAGAGCCTCTACACTGGGAAGGCCAGAGCTGGGCGCTGGCCAACCCTCAGACTTTACTGTTCTCTTCCCTGGCTCTGGGCTAATATTTCCTGATGACAAGCATTGTATACCCAGCATGTTGACAGGAAAGCAGGTATCAACAAGTAAACTCTCAATATGTGTGAAGATACCATCCTGAGAAAAGTCACGTCTTATTTCAGTGAAGAGTTTTGCCCAACAAAGCCATTGAAAATATGGTTAGGGATTTCAGAGGAAGTCCCTTCTCATCATCATCGTCATCGTCATGTTTAAGTTATCGTTGCTGTAGTTATTATTGGGGTGGTGGTATATTTGAAGGCACAGTAAAACCTGTGAAAGCCAGAACCTTCGTAAGGCAGAAACCTGACAGAGAAGGGAAACTCAAATATTTTCCACTAAAAGGAGAGATAGAAAAGCAGTAAGGCAGAAAACTTGTGAGACCTAGAAAAACAAGGCAGTCCTGTCAAGTGCCAGCCCTCACAGATTTCACTGTACATCAGTCAGATCAGTGTCCGATGGTATCAACTGATATCTTTAAATGGTATTAACCATCTGCAGATCTGAATTCCATTTTTAGCTGAAAGTTTCTATTTTACCAGTCCCATCCTTTAAATCATTGAGGCCTGGACAAAGGAGAATCCAACCACTGAGGTTTCAGTGTCTAGGGCATTCCATTTTTCTTCTGCTTCTGTGGTACAGGAAGAAGGGTGCACACCCACTCATCACTTATCGACATAGTTATGTTCCAAAGACCAGATCGTTACGTGAAAATTGGTATTATGTGAAAATGGAGGATGACCACATCAGATCCCAAAATGAAGGATGACTACACCGTTACATAACTGCCAAATTACATCGTTACATAACTGCCAAACCACTGAGAATCATGGTCCAGCCAGGTTGACACATGACCTAAACCATCACAGCCAGCATTACTCTTGCCTTGCACCCTGGCATTCGTCACTGCCAGATGTAGGTCATTAATGCACAAAATAGTTGGATTGTAGCTTTTTTACTGTTGTCGTAAATGTGAAATGTTAGATAAAGAGATAGTCAATAAGTGAGGAGTGGGTATATTCATCAACAAGTTCCCGTTGACTCCAGCTTCCTTCCACCAGAGCCACTTCTCATACTGATGCTTCCTCCCGTCAATCAATCAAGCGCCCAACACTTATTGGGAGCCCACATCACGCTCCAGCCTTGAAGTTTGGGATACACAGGTGAAAAAGACAGGTGATTAGGATGGAGGGCAAGACAGGCCAGGACATAGAGGCAGGCCGACCACAAGCATCTGATGAGAGTATTTTTTCACTGTGTCCACATACACACATGTGCCTTACATGAAATAACCAGTTTAAAAAAAAAAAAACAACAGTTGCCATCAAGCTGATTCCAACTTCATGGTGACCGCATGTGTGTCAGAGCATAACTGTCCTCCAAAGGGTTTTCAATGGCTGATTCTTCAGAAGTAGCTCGCCAGGCCTTTCTTCCAAGGTGCCTTTGGGTGGACTGAAACCTCTAAACATTTGGTTAGCACCCGAGAGCGTTAACCGTTTGCATCACCCAGGGATGCCTTATGTGAAACAACATGGCTGAAACACCCACAGTCTGTTTGTCAAAGCAGACCTGCAATGGCGAGCATGAGAGGTCCTTGGAGTCGACTACGTTCCAGGCCTGTGGAGGTGGAGAGAAATAAATACAGCACCTTGTCAGGTGACAGCCTGCCGCAGGCTCACGGTGAATAGCACCCAGAGCTCCAGGACAGTATGAAAAGCAGCAGACCATTGCCACTTACACTGTTTAATGTTCAAACTATTACCAGAAAGACCCAAAATTATACAGAAAAACCTGGGATATATAAATATCAATTCAGGAGAGGGGTTAGCACTGGGGTGGGTCTTCAAAGCTATTGGCGATTATTTAGTTCAGTCGTGGGTACATGGGAGTTCACTATTCTTTAAACCACTTTGTCTGAAATATTTCAAAATGTATCTTCAAACTGGAAGAGCGAGCAGCCAGAGAGAGCAGGACCCCAGGTTTCTAGCTCCCCCTTGGCCCCTCAGCTGCCAATGCATCCAAAGCAGGAGTGAGGTGGGGGTCGGGGGGTGGGTTTGGGAGGCTGGAGGGTATGCGCCCTCAGAGATGCAGAACGATGCTCTTGGGAAGACTAAGAAAAGCTCAGGTTGTTGCTGCGCTCTGTCAGGGGGGCTCTGCCTCAGTGGCCCCTGCCCTCACCCTCCACTTCCACCATCATCACACACACTGCTGAATTTTTCCGTTTGTTGCTGTCAAACTGTCAAATCCTATCCATTTCTCAAAGGTTCATTTGGGCTAACAAGCATCTTGTTTTTTAATGAAAATATCCATAGAAGAGATACAGAGCCAGTAGTCACTTAGCATAGGATTATGGAAGTCCCTGGGTGCTGTAGACGGCTAAGTGCTCAGCTGCTAACCAAAAGGTTGGAGTATCGAGCCCTGGTAGAGTAGTGGTTAAGAGCTACGCCTGCTCACCAAAAGGTCAGCTGTGCGAATCCACCAGCTGCTCCTTGGAAACCCTATGGGGCAGTTCTACTCTGTCCTATAGGGTCGCTAGAAGTCAGAATCGACTAAATGCCAACGGGTTATGGGTTAATCTCCTTGTGAAAAATCAGCCATTGAAAACCCTATGGCGCACTGTTCTACTCAGACACGCACGGGGTTGCCATGAATTGGAATAGACTCAACAGCAACTGTTATTTTGTTGTTGTTTTTTTGTTTTTTTTTTTAGTATAAGCTTATGAGTTAGCTCAGACACTACTTTCTGGCCAAAAGCTCCCAGGCTAGATTTAGGGGTGGGGGAACTGCCAAGGATGGGAGGTTAGACATTTTGGGGTCTGGAGCAGCATGTGGAGGGGTCAAGCTGTGCTTTGAGAAGGTGGAAGGGCCAGGGGAGACTGAGATACAAGGAAGGTGAGAGGGGCGGCTCCCTGCTCCCAGGCTCCCTTGCAGCCTCCCTTGCAGCCTCCCTCACTCCCTGTGGCTAAGTGGCCTGCGTAGGCCAGCCCAGGTCGCCAAGCACCATCCAAGGATGGTGCCTCCGGGGAGCTGCACAGGCAACTCAACTTTCAGAGAAAAGAACTCAAGCTTGGTTCGGGGAATGCCTCCATTCTGAAATATTTTCCTCGGCTCTCAGGAAGGATTTATTAGACTGTTCCTGAGGTTTTGACAAACTCTCTGTATTTTTCAAAGACTTAAATATCTATTTGGCTGACATCTTAATCAGTATGACTGTCAGAACATCACTTGGTTTTCTGACAGATGACACCCCAAAAAGCAAAAGCAGCTTTATTTGTAGGTAACCACCTCGGCTCCTGCGGGGCTGCATTGTAATTTCTCCTTGTATTAACTTCTGATCAAATTCCTGAGTCAGAACCATAGACTGAAGGAAACTCGGGGGGCACAGAAGTTCCTTGTTCTGCACTGAGCAGGATGTGCCCCAGAGAGGCACACGGCTGGTCTTGGTGTGGCTACGTAGGCTTCTGGCTGAAAGGATGACCCTGGGCCTTTACTAGAACGTCAGACTAGATCTTATGCAGGCTCTGCCCTGAGGCCCGGATACCTCTCTTAATAATAATTGTAATTTACCAATAATTTATCAAGTGCTTATATGTACAAGGCACTGTGTTAATTGCTTCATATCCATTATTTCATTCATTCCTCATCAAAACCTGTAACATAAATAGTACTATAATCCCTGTTTCACAGATGAGGCTCAGAGTAGTTAAGTAACTTGCTCAAGGTCACACGGCTATTAAGTGGCAGAGCAGAGAAAGGCTCATCAGGCTCCTCTGTAAGGAGCTCCCGTCCTCCTCTGGCCGTGCTACTGCCACAGATGAGGAGTCTGTGGGCCAGGGACACTTGCCACTCCACGTACTTCAGGCCCCAGAATCCCCTGTGCAAACGGCCCTAAGCCCACTCCCAGGCCTGCGTGTGCCTCCTCCCAGGTCTATTCTCCTGAGGGCTCACAGTGCCCCCCAACCAGGCACACTGCACCAGAGAGGTGGCTGTTTGTGGAGGGTATGGATGGGATCTGGGAGGGCAGCCTGCGGTGCCCACACAGGAGTGTGGTAAGACAAAGCTGGGTTGGGCAGATAAGGGGACAGGCCGTGAGCTGGAGCTGGAAGCCACCTCCCCATGCCACCACACTCTAGTGTGCCACTCCAAGAAAACCAAAGCCAAACCCATTGCCATCAATTTGATTCCAACTCACAGCGACCCCACAAGACAGAGTAGAACTGTCCCACAGTGTTTCCGAGGCTATAACCTTCACGGAGGCAGACTGCCACATTTTTCGGTTAGCAGCCGAGCGCTTACCCACTGTGCCACCAGGGCTCCTTACACCACTCCTAGGAGTCCTACAGTTTCTAAATTTAAACCTGGCCTTCCAGGTTGTTGATGGAGCAACGGTTAAGCACTTGGCTGCTAACCGAAAGGTTGGTGGTTTGAACCCACTCAGCAGCTCTGCAGGAGAAAGACCTGGCGATGTGTTCCTAGAACAAAGTGGTTCTGCTTTGTCACATGGGATCGCTATGAGTCGGAATTGAGTCGGCGGCTCCTGACAACAACAACTTCCAGGTTGTTAGGAAGGTATATCAAGGTAAGAGATCAGAAATTATTTTATTAAACAACTTTTTAGTTTGATTTACAACTTTTAAATAGCTAGACATGACACGTGGCCCACATCCTCTTGTTCCAGGCCCCACAAATGTTAGGGGCAGAACACTGCTTGACATCTTGAGTAACAGTATTGGAGAAGAGGAAATCGAAAATGGCAGAATCTGCCCGCAGTCCTGGGTGTTGGATTCGGGCAGTCCTTTGTCTCCCAAGCTGTGGTGGCTGAATTGCCAGACCTTCCAGGCAAAAAGTGTCCACCACTGACTTTATACACCGTGAGGCTGTAGGCATTGCTCTCACGGCTACAGGAGTCATTCCTTGCAGGGGTTGGGCCCCTGGGGTATTCAGAGAGCAGAGACGGTCATTTGCTGTGGCTACAGAACTGAAACGTGGGGTCCTTGGCCCCTGCTGAGGTCAAGCCCTACCGATTCAAGGCCAGCGCAGGTGGCCTCTGGCCGTCCCTGTTGGGTGTGGAGTCCTCAGTCATTCATGTCTTTCTGTCCCAGCTTCTCCCCACAGCAGGCAAAGACAGAGGGTGGGGTGAGGTAAGTGTATATAGTGGGTCCCTTCCAGTTTAGCCTTCTGCTTCAAATCCCCCTCACAACTCAATTTCAGTCAAAGGCCATTTCTCCAGTAAACATTTCCCAGGATAACCAAGGGAGGAAACTTGCACCTCCACCTCTTGGCCACCTGGCTGAGGTCTATTCTTTCCAGCCGTGCCCCAGATCTTACTTTTACCTGTGTAGCCATAATTTGAGCCTAAGTTCTGATGTTCCTACAACAGCCATCTGTCATCTGTCTCATCATTTTACTGCCACTGGGATTCTGAGCTTGACAGCCCCTCGGCCAAAGGAGGCACGAGCAGAGTCCTTGGTACTTGCAACCACATTTCTGTGATCAGTCTCATTTGGACAAAGCTAAATCAGGCAAAGTCACAAACCAGGACATTGCTTCCCTGTAGGAGGTGACCTCAGAGGCCCCGGCCCTGAATCAGCTCCCCTCAGCCCTTTGACTCCAGGGAGACAGAGTTCTCACTCTGCTTGTCCTGGGGGCAAGTAAGGACAGAAAGGTCCTGGGGAAGGAAGAAAGGGCCTGACCGCTCCAGCCCTCCAGGGCTGCGGGGATGTCCATCACTCACCAAGCCATCCTGGGGAGTGGCCTCGTTCCACAGCCCTCCCTTGGCTGGGGCAGTCTCAGCCATGGGGCCCAGCAGTGTCTGCCCCTTTGTGGCAGCTCCCCAAGAAGCTTAACTGCTACCTGCCCTGGCCAGGGCTTTCTTTCTCCTTCCCAGAGCGGCCAGCCTCTGGCCCTCTCTGTGCCACCATCCACCTCTCCCAGCATTCCTCCCTGACAAACCCTCACACAAACACACGAGGTGTATTCCAGCCACTGTCAAGATAAGGACACTCTGGCTAAAGGTACATCAGATAATAGTGTAAGTTGCCTAACCCCAGGGCCACGCTGGGAAGGCCAGACAGGACAGTGGAGCAGGCAGGACAGTTGCCGAGGACTCCTCAGCTGAGGGTGCTTGGGGGTCAGGCCACCCGAGACTCCGCCTGGCTTTGCCCCTGTTGGCCATGAGTGAGCCCTCATCATGGACCTCTGCAGGGTCCTTGGAACTCCAAGCAAATAGTGGCTCCTGGGGGGCCCCAGAGGAGGTACCTATAGCTGCTTCAAAGCCCCGACACAGCCTGAGTGTTCTCCATGCCTCCTACAGCGTCAGGTAACGCAGTGCTGGGCGTTTCTCCTCCCCTGTGGGAGCTCGCAGCCCACGCTTTGGGCGGTAGTCAGGGACATGCATGACCCAGAGGGAGTGGACCTCTCTCACCCACTCACTCTGCTGGCTTTTCTCCCTAATGAGGTGTATGCATGGAGGCTTGGGGATTCCCCCTCTTAGTGGATCAGGTGGGAGAGAAGGGGGGATGGGTCGCCACTGGAAAATGAGGGGCAACAGCGAATGGACCCTGCTCTCGTGAAGGCGGGGCATGGAAGCTATTAAAAAGTGGGGCACACTGAATAATACGTGCTGAAATTGTTGAACTGGCGTATGTTTTGTTGTGTATCGCACACCACACCACCTGGTGGTGCAGTGGTTAAAGCGCTTGACTGCTAATTGAAAGGTCAGCGGTTCGAACCTATCAGCTCCTCCATGGGAGAAAGATGTGGCAGTCCGCTCCTGTAAAGATTACAGCCTTGGAAACCCTATGGGTCTGTTCTATTCTGTCCTATAGGGTCGCTATGGGTCGGAATCGACTTGACAGCCCTGGACTCCCTGCCTGGCCTGCCCTGTGTGGCCCCAGGGTAAGGTCACCGATGCCATTATCTGATGTACCTTCAGCCAGAGCATCCTTATCTTGACAGTGGGCACAATACACAGCGTGTATTTGGGTTTGTTGTGAATATTTCACCACAATACAAAACAAAAAAATGCAGGGCAGTGCCCTGTTTGATGCCCTTGCCTCTTACCCACCCCTTTGGCCCCCAGCCTCCCCCTGTCCGCAGGCCTGCCCTGTGTGGACAGAGAGGGCCCAGGGAGTGGGGTGCTGGGAACGCGAGGCGTAATGAGGCACGTGAGGGAATGCAAGGTGGGCCTCAGGGAGAAGCAGTGCCCTGTTTGCCAGCTTCCAGACGGAGAGCTGGCTTCAGAGCACTGCCAGGAGGTGCTGTGCACAGAGGAGCGCCTTCAGTCACTGTCTCGCCAGGTTTACAGATGAGGACGTTGAGGCTAAACCACATTTAGGAACCTGTCTAGGGACAGCTGAGGTGGGAAAAGCTGAGACCACTGCTGGGGACGGGGGCATCTGGTCCCTCCAGAACCCCACACTGTCTTTACCTGCGCGGTTTCCTTTGAAGCCACCGTGTCGGGCCCTGGTGGGACATCACACCTCGCCAGCAGCAGTGGAACAGGCAGATCCTCAAAGACGTTTCCTTGTACGTGGAGAGCGAGCAGATCATGTGCATCATGGGGAGCTCAGGTAAGCCTGGGAAGATGTTCTCAAACGAGGACTCGGAAAAGGCTGTGGCTTGATTTAAACACCACAATGAGGAAACAGATTTAAGTTGTAGCACAAGTGAAATCTATTGACACGTCTGAGTGTGAACGGTATAAAACATTAGAGCCTGGTCCTAATGTGAAATCTTGAGAAAAATCCTTGAACGAGTGAGTATAAAGTGCTGCTTAACATGTAAGTGTATTCATATTTCAAGGCATGGAAAGGTGTGCGTGGCATATAGGGGTGCTCAGTAAACTCAATTTCCCTTATCTGTACCCTGCCTGGAGACAGGAAAAGGGGTTAAATCAGCACAAAGATGCCCACTTAGCCTCCATATTTGATGCCTTCTTTTTTTTTTTATATTGTATTTCAAACATACAGGCAAGAATACAGACTAATATAAAGAATGCTCACGAATTAACATGTGGCTTTATCAAATCTTAACTTTATACCGTATTTGCTTCCGATCCTTTTCTTTTTTAAGGAATTCAACATTACAGAGTCCATCAAGGTCAACTGTGTGCCCATTCCCCACCTCCTCCTTCTGCTCCCCTTTCCCAGGGGTAACTACACTTGAGCCTGAATTCCAGTCTGTCTTCATGCCCCTGTATCAGTCAGTCATTGCTCTGGGAGGGGTATACCCTTCCACGAGGCAGCTCCTTGGGACAGAGGGCAATGCCCTGTGGGGTCACAGCTGTGAATCCTCAGCAGCTGATCTCCCCAGCAGCCTAGGGATAGGTGCCTTGGCCCTGATGAGGGTATCTGGGTGGTACACCACAGTGTCCACTACCCTGGGTTATCCTGCACTTTTTAGGGTTGAAAGATTCTGACAGATTGGCTTCATAGAAGCCTCCTGATTGAATTCTCACTTGCAGTTGTTGACACTTACTGCCACTCTCCACTTGCACGCTCTTTAATGGCGATGGATAATGCAAGTCGGTGATGAGGTGATGGGGAGCGAGAGCCATAGTCATCCACTTGCTGCAGTGAGTGGACAAGTAAATGGCAATAGCAGTGTTGCTAGGATTAGAGGAAAAGGATTCACTGACTATAGCTGTTGTATCTTCCTGACATTTACTGTCAGTTCTTGTCTCTAATTTCTAGTCATTTCTAACTATTTGTATGTACCTGGGCATCGAGGGGCGTTCTAATTGGCCTTTTGCTAAAGATAACATACAAAACACAAAGCTGGGCCATCTCTATAGTAATTGGTCACTTCTTCACTTGCATTCTTGTGTGGACTAAAAGGGTGGCACATGGCACACATACGGGGTATTGAACTTATCCCCCCGAGAGTGTGTCCCACAGGCCCGTGTCATCTTCATGCATATCCCAGCAGGAAAATGGGTGGTGGTGCCCTGATCTGGGAGTTCATGGGCTTGTTCTGGATGATCCTTTTACACTGAATATGAATTCCCACTAGAAATGCACATCCCACAAGGCGAGCGTTTTGTCTCCCTCCCACCCCGTGTATCTTCAGCCCCTGAGGGCAGTGGTGGTTCACTGGTAGAATTCTCGCCTTCCATGCAAAAGACCCAGGTTCAATTCTCCGCCAGTGCACCTCAGCACAGCCACCACCCAGAGGTGTAATGAAGGGTGTGGGTGGGGGGCGGAGGAGGGCACTTGCCCCAGAGTGCAAGTCCAAGGGGGCACCAGATGAGGCACAGAATGACATTCCGAGGAGGAACAAATACGAAAGTCACCGGACTGAGGCAGACAGACAAGAGGGGGGAAGGCGTTTCTGCTGACATGTCACTGATATCAACATCTATTCATCTTGAAATGGGGAGGGCATGTAACTTAGACATTGCCCCTGGGCGCTCATTACCCTCCCTATGCTCCTGTCACCATTCATCTGTCAGTGGAGGCTTTCGTGTTGCTATGATGCTGAACAGGTTTCAGTGGAGCTTCCAGACTAAGACAGATCAGGAAGAAAGGCCTGGCAATCTACTTTCAAAAATCAGTCAATGAAACCCTATGGATCACAATGGTACGATCCCAGTGTGCATGGGGTCACCATGAGTCAGGGGCCGACTCAGTGGCAGCTAACAACATTCTCAACACTTAGAACATAGTAGGTGCTCAATAAATATTTGTAGAATGAATAATGAATCAATTCTCTGAATTACTTATAGCATTTCATAAAAATAACCATAAACCAGAGTTCATTGGCACCTTATCTAATGCAGCATTGTCTATCAAATCTTTATTAGTGTGGCAAAAGATGACTGTGTGTGTTCAAAGTCTCACTAGAGCATAGTCACAAGTCTGCCTGGATCACCTAACACTCCAGGGGAGGGTAACCTTGTTTGACACACTGTTTGTTATCAATTTGGGTCCAGACTCTGGGCTGGATGCTTCCTTGCAGAAGATTGATTAGTTATGAGTGATTTCTGTCCTGATAGAGAAGATAATCCTGAAGGTCATGGTTTTATTGGGCATTCCCCAGCTCTGTGTCTAACTTTGCTGTCTTACTTCAAACTTCTTTTTTCCACTGACTATACATATCACAGGCGTCCTCATGGCGCAGTGGTTAAGCGTCCAGCTGCTAACCAAAAGGTTATCAGTACGAATCCATCAGCTGCTCCTTGGAAACCCTATGGGGCCGTTCTACCCAGTACTGTAGGGTTGCTATTAGTCGGAATCGACTCCATGGCAATGGGATACATATCACTTTCTTGTATCCTCCATTGAATGAGTTTCATCATCCAGCTGTTTTCCTCATTAATAAGTTAATAAATATTGGCCACATGTTCAAAATTTAAAATCTGTATTAGTTATCCATTTCTATGTAACAAATAATCCCAAAATTTAGTGGCTTAGAACAACAATAACTATATCTGTGGGTCAGAAATTAGGAAGTGACTTGGTGGGGTGGTTGGGTGGCTTGGGGTCTCTCATTGTAGTCAGATATCACCTGGCGCTGCCATCATATGAAGGCTTGAATGGAACTAGAGAATCTGCTTACAAGCTGGTTCCCTTGGCAGGTTGGTGCTGGCTGTTGGCAGGAGGCCTCAGTTCCTCTCCATGTCAGGGATGCTTGAGTGTTTTCATTGCACGGCCACTGGCTTCCCCCAGAGCAAGCAATCCAAGAGCCAAGGCAGACATTGCAGTGGCTTTTATGACCTAGTCTGGAAGCTGCACACTGTCACTTCTGCTGTATTCTATTGGTCACTCAGTAGGTCTGGGGTGGCCCAGGATTCTGTATGTTTAACATGCTCCCAGGTGATGCCGATGCTGCTGGCCCTCCTGCCACATTTTGATTAGCCAGGTTCTGGGCAATGTCAGCACAACCGGACAATCCCAGACGGCCACAAAAAGAAATTTACATGTTGTAGGATATCTAAATGTTTCCAAGAACCTTTTCCTTTTATCCTTATCCTCCATTTTCTTTTTCAACTTCCCAAAACTTTAAAAGTAAATAAATAAGCAGAAAAAATACACCCAGTCTTGACCAGTGTCCCAGATGAGAGAAATGGCTGTTGTCATTTGGAAGGTTTGACCCATGAGGGGGCCTCAGAGGTTAAAGGGAGAGCAGTCAGGGCTGGACTGAGGGTTAAGCTACTCCACAGAGGGTCTCGGGAAGTTCCTCCAGTGCTGTCGTGGGAGGGATTTCTTTGGGCTTTCTCTTCTTGCCCCACAGGCTCTGGGAAAACCACGTTGCTAGACACCATGTCTGGGAGGCTGCGGTGCAAGGGAACCCTTCTGGGAGAGGTGTTCGTGAATGGATGCAGGCTGCACCGAGAGCAGTTCCAGGAATGCTTCTCCTACGTCCTGCAGGTGGGCATGTCCCCAGCAGCCCGGCCGCAGCCTGGGGTCTTGGGTGATGCTGACTCCTCTCTCTCCCACAGAGTGATACTCTGCTGAGCAGCCTCACGGTGCGGGAGACGCTGAGCTACACAGCGTTGCTGGCCATCTGTGGTGGCTCCCAGGGCTTCTTCCAGAAGAAGGTGGGTACAGCTTGTCTTCAGAGCAGCCCTGGAAAGGGGCCCCAGGCCCCTGAGTTCCCCAGATCCCAAGCAGGGTCACTTGGGGCACAAATCTGAGACTGTGCAACCCCAGTCGATTTGTACCCCATCTTTCACCTACTGACCTCCACTTGTCCATTCCTCCCCTTTACTCTCCATCTCCACCCTTTACTTCAGAATCTAGACCTGCTCTGTCCAATAGGCAGCCACTAGTCACATGTCACTTTTGAGAACTTGAAATGGGGCCAGTCCAGGCATGGACCAGTAATGTGAAACTTGCCTCTGAAAATGGAGGGTGCCGAGAGACTGAAGAAAGAGGCACACAGCTCCAGTGTGGCAGTAAAGCAGCTTATTAGGGAGGCTTACAGATAAGGCTAAGTCCTGGGTGGCAGTAGGATCAGAGCAGATCTCCGCACCCTGCAGTGGGAGGGTAGAGGTTTTATAGTGGTGGTGGACAATAGTGGCTCCATGCCAGGGGCTTACATAAGAATGCAAACTATGATGATCTAGCACACCACATGGGGGTGCCCATGTTTGGCCTCACAAAGCCTGTTTCCCCTTCAGGACCAGTCCCAATTGAGATGTGCTGTATGTGTAAAATACACAGCAGATTTGGGAAACAGTCTGGAAAAAAAAAAAGGGAAAATATCTCAATAATTTTGTTAGTATTGATTGCAGGTTGAAATGATAATATTTTGAATATATTGAGTTAATAGCTATATTATTACAATTAATTTCACCTTTTAAAATATGACTACAAAAATTTAAATTCTATATATGGCTTGCATCGTATTTCTATTACACAGCTCTGTCCTAGGGACTCTATATTTGAACAGAGATGATTATTCCCACCCTGTGCTTCACCCAAGGAGCCCTAGTGGTGCAGTGGTTAAGCAGTTTGGCTGCTAACTGAAAGGTCTGCAGTTTGAACCTGCCAGCCTCTCTACAGGACAACAGACCTGGCAATCTGCTTCTGTAAAGTTTACAGCCTAAGAAACACTATTGGGCAGTTCTACTCTGTTCTATAGGATCTCTATGAGTTGGAATTCACTCAACAGCAACGGGTTTTTCATGCTTCGCCCTACTGCTCTCTTGAGATTTTCCCCAACTTTCTTTGAGGCATCTGGAATGGGCCTTATCCAAGATGGATTAAGTTAATGAAGGAAGGAACTATTGAATCATTAACTCTTCCTAGTTTCAAACTGTTTCTTAAATGTGCCCAATTTGGAAGTAGCCACAAGTAAACTCATTGGGGCTTTACCTGGAAACGGTGTCCTCTTCATGTGTGGGCTGTGAAGGTCTGGGAATGCACAGGGAATCAACAACAGGTACAAGTGTCACCTGAAACCTGGCACTGCTCCCTGGGCAGTGGGCTCCCTGATCTGTGAGAGTGGAGCAGCAGCATGTGCCTCAAAGTCTTCACCACTCTGAGGCCTCAGCAGGGGCCTCGGGCTCCTCCTCATCACAAAAATTCTATCTGCAGTTCAGGCTCCAGTTCAGGCCCCAAGGCCAGCCTTTCTTGAATGCCATCTAGGCTCTCAGGGACTCCCTCATCTCAGCTGAGAGTGAACGCAGCATGGTACCCTATTTTCATCAGTCACTGCTGAGCCTGTCACCAGTGAGGTTGCTTATCCCGTCTGTGGGGCTAGACTCTCAGACAGGGCTCAAGGAAAGTAGAATTAGATCTGACCAAGTCCTGAGTACTAGCAGGCTGATTTGCTCTTTGTGAAGCACTAAACCCCTTGGTGGTTGGACACATTCTAAGTGCGTAGTTGGCCCTCTTCTTTTTGAGGGTTCTAGATAACCCTGGGGTACAGCTTTCATGCTAGAGGAGTCTTAATGAGACCTGGCCCTCAAGAATGACCATTGGCCTCACAGAGAGATGCTTGACGCTGCTTCCTCCCTGGAGGTTACCTTAGGGTGCTCAGAAGGTATTGCAAGATTGTTGCTATTTTATTAGGTTGTACTTTGAGCTATCATATCTGGCTGGCATTAAGGCTTGTTCACACACACTATTTTATTTCATTCTTACATCAGCCCTGGGAGGGAGATATTACCGTCATCTTTCAGATCAAGAAACTGACACCAAAGGAGATTAAGATCAGACAGCTGGTAATGGCAGAGCTGGGACATGAGCTCAAGGAACACTAGCTTCACCATGTCTCCCTGAGCCCCAGGGCCTCCTGAATCTCTCTGGGGTCTAAGAAGAGGGAGGTCAGAGTTCAGCACACGGTGACGAATAGGCATGTTCACATGGTTTAGTGGTTCTGACAGTGAGTGACAGGTGAGGAGCCAGGCCACACAAGCTCTCTGCAGGCCTTCTCTCTACTTGCTTTAGTGTTTCTATCTCTAAACTAGATGGAGAAAATCCTACTGGTATTTGGGTGGGATCTGAGCTAATGATCCATTTACATCACTCACCCCATTGAGAGAATCTGAGAAAGCCACTGAACACTTTCCCCAGAAAATACACATATTTGCATAAATATTCAGAAAATTTATGGGTACTGTCTTCCTTATCTAGTGCTGCTATAACAGAAATACCACAAGTGGATAGCTTTAACAAAGAGAAATTTATTTTCTCACAGTCTAGTAGGCCAAAAGTCCAAATTCAGGGCATCAGCTGCAGGGGAAGGCTTTCCTTCTCTGTCCACCCTGGAGGAAGGCCTTTCTTGTCAATCTTCCCCTGGACTAGGAGCTTCTCCGCATAGGAATCCTGGGTCCAAAGGATGCACTCTGTTTCCAGCACTGCTTTCTTGGTGGTATGAGGTCCTGCTGTCTCTCTGCTCACATCTCACTTTTATATCCCAAAAGAAAGTGGCTCAAGACACAGTCTAATTTTGTAAATTGAGTCCTGTCTCATTAATATAACTGCTGCCTATCCCCCCCTCATTAACATCATAGAAGCAGGATTTTCAACACATAGGAAAATCACATCAGATGACAAAATGGTGGACAATCACACAATACTGGGAATCATGGCCTAGCCAAGTTTTTCTTTGTTTTAGGTGGACACAAGTCAATCCATGATGGGTACCTTGAAACTGATTCATGGCAAATTTGCTCCTCTAGTGAATGGCCCCTCTCCTTGGCACTGACAGCCCCTTAATATCCTGCAAAGGTTGATATCACATGTTCTCCCTGCTTGAGAGTACTTTCTTAGCAAAGCTAGTCCACAGGGTGTAAACTCCTGACAAAGTAATTTAGTGAGAAGGAAGTGCTGGTGATAAAAGAGGAGGAAGAATAGCAGATCTGCTTCTGTCCTCTGAGGAACTGGGAAATAAAGCCATGGATGAGGTGGATAAATGTGTCTGCTGGGCTGTAGGCTAAGCTGGTGTTTCATGGACTGCTTAAGAGAGCCCAGACAGTCCTGCTGTCAATGCCAGCTCTGCCATTTTCTAATGGTGTGAACCTAGGCAAGTTATGGACATTTCTGAGAATCTGTTTTCTCCTGGGGTTGATGTGAAGAGTCAGATTATGCTGTGAGTGTCCACAGCATAGAGTAGGAGGTTCAATAGATGTTGGTTCTCTCCCACCCCCTTCTAAGCCCCTGCCCTGCCCCTAACTGTTCTAGGCAAGTTAGTCTCTGTAGACTTTGGTTTTCTTATCTATAGAGAGGGTTAGACCTGATGATCCCAATGGTCCCTTCTAAGATTCTATGAATTCCATTCTCAAAAGTATTTGCAAAACATGAGGGAAGTTTCCTGCTGGTGTCTGAGACATCTGACACAGATGAAGTACATGTCTCCTCTGTCCATCCCTTCAAGCCAGGAGAGGCAAGCTTTACTCCTTTGCTGATGTTGGAGAGCAGATGAAAAGAAGGCTCAGGAATCTGTCCTGGCTGGTGAGCCCATAAATCTAGCCAAGTCAAGCAAAGCTCAATTCTAGGATCCTTCCACCCTGATGGCAAGAGAATACTTTTCTTTTTTCAAGGACAAATCACAGTAGTTTATTTATGCATTTTTACCTCCTCATTGTTCCTTTCTATCAATTTCAGATGTGTCCCCTCTTTCAGCCAAAGCTTCATCTATACTGTTGATCTCACTCCCCATTCCTCTGAACCCTTTTTCCATAAATCATCCCCTCTTTAATCCAGTTCGTTTGACTTTTTAATGTGAAGTTTTCATTTCTCTTTTCATAATAAAAGTAACACAATCTCATTAGGGATGTATAGGGACAAAACTTATTACCATCTAAGTATTTTCAGACTCTTTCCACCCACCCCCATTCCCCAAGGCCTTATGCAAATAGGGGTAGGATCTAAGGGGAGGAGGATCAGAAATAAAGATCTTTGAAGGGGTCTCAGGAGATGAGATAACCTGAGGAAGGAAATGAGGAGAGGAGGAAAAAGACTAGCCTCCTTGATTAGAAAATCAGTAGAGAATATTTTTAGTTAGTATTGTTGCGGGGGAGTTGAGAATTCAGGGAGAGAGGTTTCGGGGGCAAAGGAGTATAAGTAGAGTAAGGAGAATTGGGGGAAAGGATTTTTTTTATTGTTGTGCTTTAAGTGAAACTTTACAATTCAACTTAGTCTTTCATACAAAAATCTATACATACATTGTTACATGACCCTAGTTGCTCTCTCTATACTGTGACAGCACACTTCTCCTTTTCACCCGGGATTTCCCGTGTCCATTCATCCAGCTCCTGACCCTCTCTGCTTTCTCAGCTCACCTCTGGACAAGAGCTGCCCATTTAGTCTCATGTATCTACTTGAGCTAAGAAGCACACTCTTCATGAATATCATTTTATGTCCCATAGTCTAGCTAATCTTTGTCTGAAGAGAGTCCAGGAGCCCTGTCTTCCAGGGTCCCTCCAGTCTCAAACTATTAACTCTGGTCTTTTTACTAGAATTTGAGTTCTGCACCTCACTTTTCTCCTGCTCTGTCAGGGACTCTCTGTTGTGTTCCCGGTCAGGGTGGTCATTGGTGGTAGCCAGTCACCATCTAGCTCTTCTCGTCTCAAGCTGATGAAGTCTCTGGTTTATGTGGCCATTTCTGTCTCTTGGGTTAATACTGGGAAAGGAAATTTTAAGAAGTGTGGCTGTCAGTTATAAATTGGGTTTTCTTTAAAGTCCTTAAAGAGATTAAGCTAAAGATTGGAATTATTTTTAATTACTTTTGATCACTGGATTGTATTTCTTTGATGCAAAACCACACTGAGATTGGGCCATATGGGACCCCAGAACTTACTTGGGTTATATAGGATAAAACAGGTCTGTTGTTGTTAGGTGCCATCAAGACAACTCCAACTCATAGCAACCCTATGTGACAGAATAGAAATGCTTATAGGGTTTTCTAGGCTGTAATCTTTACAGCAGCAGATCGCCAGGTCTTTCTCCTGCAGGAACTATTGACTGGGTTTGAACCACCAACCTTTTGGTTAGCAGCTGAGCACTTAACCTTTGTGCCACCAGGGCTCCTTTAAAACAGGTCTAGTTCAAATCAAATTGGAATTTATTATAACGGCTTGATTTCCGCAGGGTAGGGTGAGTCTGAACGTGGCCTGGCAGTCTATGGAGGTATGTTTCCTCTTCTATGCCATCCCCAGCCCACTAGCATAGCAGCCACAGCATGGACTTCATGTCTTCTGCAGGTGGAGGCAGTCATGGCGGAGCTGAGTCTGAGTCACGTGGCAGATCGACTAATTGGCAACTACCACTTTGGGGGAATTTCCAGTGGTGAGCGGCGCCGGGTCTCCATTGCAGCCCAGCTCCTCCAGGATCCCAGTAAGTGGGGCCCAGAACTGCTACCAGTTGCTGCAGAGGTATCTTCCATGCGTCTGCAGATACTTCAGGCCCTTTCTTCACAGTCCCTATTTGGGAAGGGGTTTGTGTGGAACTGAAGTTACTGAGGTTTTTCAAACTGGGAACCCACTTTTTTAAAAAATACTACATGGTTCATTTTCCGGGCACTATTCCATTATCCAACAAGGAGCCCTGCTGGTGCAGTGGTTAAAAGCTCGGCTGCTAACGGGTCTGCAGTTTGAACCCACCAGGTGCTCTGCAGGAGAAGTGGCAGTCTGCTTCTGTAAAGATTACAGCCTTGGAAACCCTATGGGGCAGTTCTACTCTGTCCTCTAGGTTCACTATGAGTTGGAATTGACTTGATGGCAACGGGTTTGGTTTTGGGTTTTATTCCATTATCCAAATTCAAAACACTTCTGGACTTGGAAGCATTGTATTTGCATTTTGGTGTTCAGTTAAAGTCTTCCATGAACATGGGGCCCTGCTCTGCCCATCCTCATTTCTTACTACAGCAACATCACTGTATCTGCTGGGGGAAGCCAATGAGTTTTGGTGTGACTAGAAGAGTTTATGAGAGGAACTGAAGTAGGACTCTGAGTGATACACTCAAAAGTGTATGTGTGTTGGGAGGGGCTATCAAATGGGTAACCAGTCACCTGCTCCCCCTGCCTGGCTTGGTCATTCTCCCACCACTTCCATACACCTGAAAGGGGACATATTTCCTCTGGATCCTTTCTTTACGCTGGGATAGACCCAGACCGCCTGCTCTTCAGATGCTCCTTGGTCAGCAGAAGACAAACAAAAATGATGCTCTCAAGACCCCTGTTCACTTCTTGGGTAGAAATATCGCTACAGGTAAACTCTAAAGAATATAAACGCCTACCGCACCTCAGACAGTGTTTCACGGGTCAGATGTTTTTGCAGTGCAAAGAACTTGTTAGTGTTGGAAAATGCTACAGTCATGAAATGGGGTTAGGTCTCTTTAACCAGGCTTCCCACCAGCCACTGTTTCCTGTCAGGGTCCCCTGGAGGAGCCCAGACAGGCCATGGCACCACATCAGAGGAGAGCTGGCTGCTCCTCTGTCCCATCAAGGATTAAGGCCCAAATGTGCTTCAAGAGCTGGGGGTCAGGTCTCCCAGTTCAGGAACTTTCTCCTGGGACCAGGCTGAAAGCCAGTTTACATGCAGCTACCTTTCACTGTATAGTTGGGACGGGTCAAGACAGCTCAGCAAGGGACCGTTCAAAATTCTGAGTTTTTAGGACAGACCCCAGGCTCAGCACAACTCTGCTTTGTGGACAGAGGTCGTGCTGTTTGACGAGCCAACCAAAGGCCTGGACTGCATGACTGCCAGTCAGATTGTTGTCCTCCTTGCGGAGCTGGCCCGCAGGGACCGCATGGTGATCCTCACCATCCACCAGCCCCACTCCGAACTCTTCCAGGTAAGGGTGACGCCTGTTGTTCCTGATCAAGCAGTCAAGGGCAGGTATGAGTGTGCTAAGGTAGGGATGTCAGGAGGCGGGGCAGAGATTGTTGTTGGTTGTCAATGAGTCAATTCCGACTCATCGTGACCCCCATGTGTCCTGAGTAGAACTCCTCCATAGGGTTTTTAAGGCTGTGACTTTTTGGAAGCAGATCGCCAAACCTTGCTTCCAAGGTGCTTCTGGGTGGGTTTGAACTACCAACCTTTCGGTTAGTAGTTGAGCACTTAATCATCTGCACCACCCATGAACTCCTGGGGCAAAGATTAGTACTGTCAAACCTGAGGAACTGGAGTCAACAGCGCCAATGGGAAGGGCAACAGATGGAAACGACTTTTTCTCAGCACCTACCATGTGCCAAATTCTTTCTGTACACTAGCTCATTTAATCCTATGAGGTGGGTATCAGTATATCCACTTAATAGGGGCAAAGAGTGAGACTTAGAAATGATACAAAATTGAGCCAATATCACAGTAAAAAGTTGGCATTGCCATTCACGGTTCAATTGTCTTCCAAGACTATTTTTCTACTACATCATACAGATCCCCTTCCCGAATTCTCACTTTAGGCTTCCAGTATCCTATTCAACCTGTTGCCGTCAAGTCTATTCCAACTCATAACAACCCTACAGGACTGTAATCTTTACAGAAGCAGACTGCCACATCTTTCTCCCCCAGAGCAGCCAGTGGTTTGGACTACTGACCTTTCGGTTAGCAGCCAAGCTCTTAACTACTGCACCACGGGGGCTCCTTCAGTATCCTATTAGGTAGATATCATTGGCCTTTTATAGATGAGAGATAAAAAAGCAAAACAAAACAAAAATCCAGCATGGCCAAGTTACTTACTTGGTGGAATGGGTGGGCTCAAACCCAGGTCCACTACTGGTAGTTCTCCTCTGCCACACATGTGACACTGGGGCTCAAGCTGGGGTGCCCCACAATCCATGGAGGGGGCCCAGACTGAAACAGAGAGGTACTCTGGGTGTTTCCATTGATACATTAAGAGTACTGGTGCATGGCTGAGATGGTCAAAGGACTGGCTGCCGTAATAACCCAATGACCTGAGGACACACATATACTAACACTGTCTGTTGTCCAGTCAGCTCTTTGACAAAATCGCCATCCTGAGCTGTGGAGAGCTGGTTTTCTGCGGCACGCCAGTGGAAATGCTTGATTTCTTCAATGGCTGCAATTACCCTTGTCCTGAGCATTCCAACCCTTTTGACTTCTATAGTAAGTTTTTCCTTCATATTCCCATCCCGAAGGTGTTTTGAACTTGATTATCTCAGGTTTCCACCTGGATGACACCAGCACTAGTGGGATTTATTTCTGCTTTTGTTTTGGTGTTTGTACTTTACTCTTCAAGGAGTGAATATGGCCAAGTCAATGAACTTGCCATAGACGACCTATCAGAATATGGCAGGGAACCTCTCTCCAACAAATTGGTGCCCTCCCACTTTGTCAGAGAAAAATTTGCCACACTCCTGAATTCTCCCAAACAGGCCCAAAGGGATTCTCATGGCCCAGCTGGGTAGCTCTAAAATATTCTGATTTCAGGTGGGCATTAAGAACAGGTTTTACTCTCACGGAATGAGTTATTACGGGACAGTTCAAAATCCCGAGTTTTAAGCACAGTTTTAAATACTTCTGAATCAACCATAAAACATATATTATTATCCATTGTATATATACACATATATTTAAAAACACATGGGTCATATCTTTTGGGAAAAATTCTAGTGGACCTGACGTCAGTGGATAGTCAAAGCAAAGAACGGGAAATAGAAACCTACAAGAGAGCCCAAATGATCGAATCTGCCTATAAGGAGTCAGCAATTTATCACAAAACTTTGGAGAATATTGAAAGAACAAAACACCTGAAGACATTACCAATGGTTCCTTTCAAACCCAAAGATTCTCCTGGAGCTCTCTCTAAACTCTGTGTCCTCCTGAGGTAAGAACCTTGCAAATGTAAGCAAGGCCCATCTTAGGTCTTTAGACATCACCAATGAAGAAAAGCAATTAAAACAGAGTTGTTTGGCTTTCAGGAGAGTGACGAGGAACTTACTGAGAAATAAGCTGGCAGTGACAATGCGTCTCACTCAGAATCTGATCATGGGCTTTGTCTGTCATTTTCTTCCTCCTACGAGTTCAGGATGACATGTTAAAGGGTGCTTTCCAGGACCGAGTAGACCTCCTGTACCAGAGTCTGGGCGCCACCCCATACACAGGCATGCTCAACGCAGTGACTCTGTGTAAGTGCACATGGGCAGGAGATGTGCCTTGGGGTTGGAGGTGCCCTCTCTCCCCAGACAGCCCCTCATCCAGCTGTTGCCTTGCAAAAATCCACCATCATATGGGTACTTCTCTGAGCTAAACCTGGCCCTCTCCAAGTACTCTCTCTGGGGAAAGATGATGCATTGCATTACTAACACCTTAGGGTGAATTTGCTTACAAGATGGTTTTCTAGGGTCTAAGGAGAAGAATCCAGGCAAATGTGAAGTTTGCTGTGCTTGTGGGGCAGGGTTTGGGAAAGGCTTTTCAAAAGGCCATTCCTCGAATCCTATCTTGGTCATTAGGATGTACAGCACTTTGGGGCACTGTTATTGGGCCAACTTTGCAGCCTTAGGTTCTTCTTGGAGCCTGTTTTAGGACAACCAACACCTAAGGTTCAAACCTGGGGGGATCCAGAAGCAACACTTAGCTACCTGATGTTATAGTTTATGCAGGGAAATGGATGTTAGAGGGATCTCCAACATGTCACACTAGGTTCAGATACAAGAGGGAAGGATGGCGCTTCTGCACAGTTGGTCCTAGAGATGGAGATGGAGATACACCCTGCCGACACCAGGGCTTCCTAGCCCTCTGAGACTCAGTGCAAAAGGCAGGTGGCTTTCGGGCCAGATCCTGCACAAAACGGGGACAAAGTGCCTCAAACCACTCATTTGTGCCCCCTTTTGCATGTACTTTTCTTGAATTGGTGACAACTCCCGACCTTAGAGAGAAGGAACTAAATCATGACAACTCTTGCAGCTGCACTGAAATTCAGGTGGAGTGCAGCTTTCTGGGGTCAGGATATTTATGGCCCTGTGGATGGAAGTCCCTTCATTCCATGATGAGGGAGCCTGCCCAGCTAGCCCTTGTTGCCCAGCCCTGACAGATCTTGAATTCAGCTTCGGCCAGCCCTCCACCCTCAGCTGTGTAAAGACTGACTGTTCTGAAACTTGCCTTCCATGTCCAGTCCCTGTGCTGCGAGCTGTTGGCGACCAGGAGAGTCAGGACGGCCTGTACCAGAAATGGCAGATGCTGCTGGCCTACATGCTGCATGTCCTCCCCTTCAGTATCCTTGGCATCATGATTTTCAGCAGTGTGTGCTACTGGTAAGGGGGTGTTCGGGAGTGTTCCATTCACCTGGGGTTAGGCCTACCATGGAGTCATGGGTAGCCAGTGGGAAGCATGAAGAGGGAGCTCCTGGGTGGATAACTCTGAGCTATCTGCTCCACAGGATCTATCTTTGCCTATCAATGTCCAGAACAATGTCCTGTTCTTCAGGACAAATAAAATAACCCAACTGTGGGCTACATGGGACCTGAGAGAAAACCAGCAAGATTACATGTGGCCAGGGAATAGCATGTCCCACATTCACTGCAGAGCCTGGGCCAGAGAAGAGGGCTCTGAAGTAGCTGAGACCCACGCCGGTTGGGTCCAAGTGCTCGAGCAGTGGGCCACCCACATCAGCGTGGCCTCCCCAGGCTGCTGTAAGCTGGAGCAGCTCCTCTACCTGGGCTTTCACTGATGGACTGGTGACATCACAGTTTGGGCTGGGGGGTGAGGGGAGCTTGAGGAATAAAAGAGTGACTGTAGGAAGAAGACACTGGGGGACTATGAAGCATTTCTGATGCTGGCAGGGTTTTGACTGGTGGCTTTTAGGCAATGCTTCTTTCTATTTCTTAGAACGTTATGAAGATATAAATCTGAAAATGTGTCGAGTTAAGGTATTTGCAAGATGTGTTATCATAAATGTCCCTAATCACTTTGGCTTTCCCTTAAGAAAAGATGGAGGTTGAAAACTTTATGTTGAGTGAAATAAGTCAGTCGCAAAAGGACAAATACAGTATGATCTCACTTCTATGAAATAACCAAATATTGAGAAACCAAAGATTATTAGTGGTTACCAGAGGTGGGAAGGAGGGGGAAAGAGGGAGTTTTTGATTAGGGGGCATTGAGTTTAAGTTAATGGTGGTAGAATGATCTGGAAAAGGAGGGTGAGAATGGTTGCATGACCTAAAGAATGCAATCAGTGTCACTGAATTAGACATGTAGAAATTGTTGAACTGGCAGATGTTTTGTTGTGTATATTTTCACCACAATAAAAATTTTAATAATAATAATAAAACAGAGAAAATTACCAGGCATTCTGTGACTCTATTAGTGTATAGGTGCCCAATTCGTCCCAAGAGAGAAGTTCAGGCAGTTTTTTTTTTAAATTATTGTGGTAAACATATAGGTGACAAATCATTTGGAATTTCAACATTCTTCATGTATACAATCAGTGACATTAGTTATGTGATGTTGTTCAGTCATTACCATTATCTGTTTCCAAATTTTCCCATACCTTAACAGCTGCTCAGTATCTATCCTCTAAGCAGTGAGTCCCCCTTTTTCCCTCCCTCCCAGCACTAATAAACTTTGGTCTCTATACACTTGCCTATTCTAGGTATTTTATATAAGTGGAATTATACAACATCTATCCCTTTGTGGTTGACTTATTTCACTCAGTATAATGTTTTCAAGGTTCATCTATGGTGTAGCATGTGCCAGGACTTCATTTCCCTTATGATCCAGGCAATTCTGGAGACATTCTCTTTCTTCAGGTCACCACAGCCAATATAAAGACCCATGTTATATAGTATAAATGATTATTATAAATTAAATGACATATAAGTAAAAAAATAAATGAGGAACAGTCTTGGAGCCTAGTTAGTTTGAGCTCAAGATGAAGAGTTTCAGGTCTTGGTGCAGGCTCTTAGAAGTAGGTATCACTGGAGCATGACAAAGACAAAGCCACTTATTCCATGTCAGCAGGAGGGTGAACTGTCTCAACCAAAGGCAGTGGTGAGGACCACATGGCCCTCCTTGCTGGCCCTCCAGAAGCTATTTCTCTGACACTCCAGGACATGCTGAATCTCTAGTATGTGATGCAACTACACACCTGTCTAATTCCATCTAAATGAAACAGGAACAAATTTTTAAAACTTGCCCATTTTTGAGTCAAACAAACAAGAACCAAACCTGTTGCCATTGAGTCGATTCCAACTCATAGCAACCCTAAAGGACAGAGCAGAACTGCCCCATAGGCAAGCGTATAGAATTTCCAAGGAGGGCCTGGTGGATTTGAACTGCTAACCTTTTGGTTAGCAGCCATAGCTCTTAACTACTATGCCACCAGGGTTTCTTGAGTCAAACAAGGTTGGCTAAAAATCAAAGATTCTGTTAATTCAGAACCTTGCTACATAATGTGGTCCACAGACCACAGTGCCAGCATCACTTTGGGGCTTGTTAAATACGCAGAATGTAAGCCCAGGTGATTAAGAAGATCCCCAAGTGACCGCTATGCACTTTATCATTTGTTGCGAAGCACTGGTTTTGAAGACTATCCAGTATGTGAGAAACTGGTCAAGAGTTGAGTAGGACTTGCATAAACAGGGCAGTTTTAAACTAGGTTCAACGTGAGCATCCAGGTCATGACTATTTTTGATAAAAAGTCTGCAACAAGGTGCAAAATCATTTTATTGGCAGCACAGCAGTTGGCCATGTAGTAAGTACTTTAATTAAATACCACTAATATTTGCTGAATGCCTAAGTGCCAGGCACAGTGCAAGGTGCTACAGGAGATTCAAAGATGAGTGAATGAAAGTGCTAGCCTCAAGCTTGCAATTCCGGAATCTAAACATCTCTGCAAGCCAAGTGTTTTTGTAATTCATTTAGCAGCATGGCCTGACCTGAACTCATTTAGCAGCATGACCTGACCAGAACTGATCTGAGTTTCTTCATACTTGTCCCACATGAACATTCCTCTTTAGCAGAAATATTAATGTGTTCGATGCAGGTGGGGTCCTGGATCCCACTGAGGCAAATATGGCCTATGCAGTTAACACCTTTCCAAACTCTGTAAAGTTGCACATTCCAAACCACATCTGGCCCTAAAGTGTTTCAGATCACGGACTATGGATCTAGACAGATCTCCAATGACTTTAATTCGAGAAAGGGTAAGATGAGTACTACAGAGAAGCACAAACACTGTGCTGAGGGAAATAATAACAGCTGACACCTATTAAGCATTTATTTGCTTTATCTCAGGCGCTAAGAGCTTTATGTATATTAGTTCATGTAATCCTTGCAACCATTCTGTAAAAGTGGTACTATAATTATCCTTGCCTGTAGACGAGGAAATTGAGGCATAGAGAGGCACGGAGAGGGTAGGTATCTTTCCCGTCTCACATCCATTATCTCAGTTAATTACAAAGGAGACCAAGAGTCCATATGGTTGGGTGGAGACAGGGAGTACGGGGGACAAGGGCTCCTGGAGGCTTTCTGGAGAAGAACTGGAGAGATGAACAGAATTTAAACAGCTGGAAAAGGGAGCAAGGGCATTCCAGGTAAAGAAAGTGCATGTGGATAGGTTCAGAAGCAAAAACACATGAGACCTTCCCAGAGAGAAGGGAGTACGTATTCAGATGAGCTGGACGGAATGAAGGGTTGGAAGGAGGTGTTGTTAGCTGCCTTCGAGTAGTGGAAAATAAAACTGAAAACCCCAGGGTCCTGTGGGGAGGCGGTGAATGCCAGCCTAGAGCTGGCATGTATTTGATAATGGGACATGGGATAAGATTTTTTTTTTTTAACTGTTGTACTTTAAGTGAAAGTTTACAACTCAAGTTAGTCTCTCATACAAAAAGTTATACATACGTTGTTAGGTGAGCCTAATTGCTCTCCCTATGACAGCACACTCCTCCTTTCCATCCCTGATTTCCCGTGTCCATTCAACCAGCTCCTGACCCTTTCTGCCTTCTCATTTCACCTCCAGACAGAAGCTGCCAATTTAGTCTCATGTATCTACTTGAGCTAAGAAGCACACTCTTCACAAGTGTCATTTTACGTCCCATAGTCCAGTCTAATCTTTGAAGAGTTGGCCTCAGAAATTGTTTTAGTTCTGGGCTGACAGAGAGTCCGGGGCCATGCTTTCTGGGGTTCCTCCACTCTCAGTCAGACCATTAAGTCTGGTCTTTTTACTAGAACTTGAGTTCTGCACCCCACTTTTCTCCTGCTCCATCAGGGACTCTGTTGTGTTCCCTGTCAAGGCGGTCATGGGTGGTAGCCAGGCACCATCTAGTTCTTCTGGTCTCAGGACAATGCAGTCTCTGGTTTATGTGGCCCTTTCTGTCTCTTGGGTTAATACTCTCCTTTTGTCTTTGGTGTTCTTCATTCTCCTTTACTCCAGATGGGTTGGGACCAATTGATGCATCTTAGATAGCCGCTCGCTAGCTTTTAAGACCACAGATGCCACTCACCAAAGTAGGATGCAGAACATTTTCTTAGTAAACTTTGTTATGTCAATTGACCTAGATGTCATGGGAAAGGATTTTGAACCAAGGAGTGACTCACCTGTGTGGGACTCTGGAGGGTGAGCCTGGCATCACTTTGGTAGCAGACCCGAGTTAGGGCAGTGACGCTGGGTAGCCCAGTGAGGAGTCTTTGCAACAATTTGTGGGAAAGGCAGAGGGCCCTAGATGAGGAGAGTGGCAGTGGTAACAGAAGGGGGTCACTTTGAGATGTTTGGAAAGCAGAATCAAACGGACTTAGAAACGGAGTGGATTTGTTGGAGGGTAAAGAGAGTCATACACGATTCCTGGTTTTCAGCCTGAGGGAAGGGGAGGGTAACAGCATCCTTACCAAATTTTCCAGGAAAGAGAATTGATTTGGCTTTGGACATGTTCAATCTGGGATGCTACAGGACACCCAACTGGAGGTGTGAATCTGAGGTTTGGGTGATAGTAGAGTAAAAGAAAAAGTAAGAGAAGAACTAAGAGTAAAGACCTGGAACTGGATGCTACTGAGACAGTGGGGGAAGAGGAAGGAAGCGGTCTGAGTGCAAATCTCATTGGAAGGTTTGGGGGGAGAGGAAAGTGAGCCAGAGAAGGGGGGCATGGGGAGTGGTCACAAAGGTAGAAGGAGAAGCAGGATTGGGCAGCTCAGAGAAAATGAGGGTAGAGAGATCTTCAAGGTGTTGTAAATTCTTAAAGAGTGGTGGGGAGGGGTGAGTATAAGACATGCTAATTCTTTTTCCTTACTCCACAAGTGGAAGAGAGAGCAGCATGTCTAATGGTTACTGATGACATGTTATCACACCGGGAAATGTAGTTTGGTAAATGGAATATAAGAAGAAAGGGGCATGAATATAGGGTAGTTTGTTTACAACAAAAATGAGGGTCCAATTAGTGGAAGGGATTGGTAGAATATAAGAAAACATTAGCATGGAATGAGGGCAGTGATGGTTCAGAGGTGGAATTCTTGCCTTCAACACAGGAGACCCCGATTCGGTTTCCAGCCAATGTACCTCAGCATAGCTATCACCCATCTGTCAGTGGAGGCTTGAGTGTTACAATGATGCTGAACAGGTTTCAGTGGAACTTCTAGACTAAGACAGACTGGAATAAAGGCTTGGTGATCTACTTCCGAAAGTTAGCCGATGAAGACTCTGGATCACAACGGTCTGATCTGTAACCCACCATGAGACCAGCAGTGTTTCCTTCTGTTGTGCATGGGGTTGTCATGAGTTGGGGGCTGACTCAACAGGAGTTTACAACAACATAAAATGGAATAGGTCTCAGGAGGGTTAATCTGATCAGGGATGAAAGCAGTGAGGGGTTTTCACACTGGCAATAAGCCCATGTAACAGGAGGGATGAGGTTGGAGGGAGGGGCTGAGAGGCAGTTGGATGAGCCCTTGCCGTAGGTAGGAGTGGTGCTACCTAGGCAGAATCCGGTTATTTATGGAGAAGTCTGGTGAGCTCAACAACCTGCTTATTGCAGTTAGTTGTGATAGCTGTCTAAATGATTTAATATTTTCCTGTTAGAGATGAAGAAGCTGTAAAAGGAAAAGGTGGTTTACATTGAGTTGAAGCCAACAGACACAATTTGCAGTAGTAAATGGTCTCATATGTTGGCTCTGTTCTGAGGAGGCCTTTCAAAGCAGAGGCTGGCTTGCCCTGGAAACTTTTCTTACCCACTAACTCCGTGGATTTATTCTATAGAGGTAAGTGTGGTATTTTTCTTAAATGATAACCCTTGGAGAGAGGCTAAAGACCTTATGTTTTTCTAGGACTCTGGGCTTATACCCTGATGTGGCCAGATTTGGATATTTCTCTGCTGCTCTCTTGGCCCCCCACTTAGTTGGTGAATTTCTAACTCTGGTGCTACTTGGTATCATCCAAAACCCAAACGTTGTCAACAGTGTAGTGGCTCTGCTCAGCATTGCTGGAGTCCTTGTTGGATCTGGACTCATAAGGTAAGACAGAATGGTTTAAATAATTGGGATTGTTATGATTTGTTGTTAATGATCATCTGATAATGACGGTTACAAAGGAATTTCAGAAGAGAGCTCTGTGATACTGGTTAAAGGTACCACTTTGTAGTCCGCCATTCTGGAGTGTTTACAGTGGTTGCTAATCATTATTACCTTGGACTTTGAACTGTTCACCATTCACTTACAAAATATCTGTATATTGAGAATCAGGAAACGACAATATAAGCATGTTACAGATATGATTAACATGAAATAAGCCATGACAACAAGCTGAGGAAAAACAAGCCATCCTCCAGAAAAACCCATAGCCCATGTTACAGGCTAAATAACATGCATATTAGTTAATTTCTGTCCGGGCACTGTTGAATCTCTATTCCAGTCCTCAATTCCCAGTTATTTTTAAGAAGGATAGTTGGATACAAAAAGAGACTGCTGAAGAATAAAAGACTGCTGAAGAAAGTAGCAGGACTAGAAGAAGGACACGCACCAAATGTTAGCAATAATTATCTCTCTGTGGAACCTATTTTAATCCTTTTCTTTACTTGTGAATTTTCTATAATGGCATGCATCCTTTTATAATCAATAAAGAATTATAAATTTTAAAAAGTAGTAGCAGGAAGGATGAAAATTTGAGAAGAGTGAAAATGATACCAGGCAGGTAGAGTGAGTGGGGGTGAGTAACTAAACTATGGGTCCCTGAGAAAACGTGAAGAAGGCTGTTTCTTTGACTTAAAAAAAAAACAAAACTGAGTATCTAGTATATGTAATTATACTTACAGGTTTAGTCATTTAACTCTCAGAGCAACCCATTTTCAGGTAAGAAAACTAGGCTCAGACTTTGCCCAAGTCCCAGCGCTATGAAGACTCTCTCAGAAAGCATGGGTTCCATGGAAAGAGGACTGACCTAGGAGTCAGAAATGCCCTCTACCGATTAGCTGCCATGTGACCATGGGCAAGTCACTTTTCTATCTTAATTAGTTTCTCCATTTGTAAAATGGAGGTAATTACCTCGGCCTCACCTACCTCCAGGAAATTATATAAAGGTGAGATATTATAAAGCAAAGTGAGCTAGTTGTTTTTCAGTGACACCATTACATTATCTATGTTGTTTAAGTGGACTGTTAGTATCTATGAAAAAGGCACAAATCAAATCACCCCAAGGGTACAGAATCAAGCCAGTATCATTACAAAGTAGAGACCCAACCTCAGGCAGTACCTCCACTTTCATATTTGAATCATTGCATGGTTCTATCAATCTGGCACCATGTCATGTATTTAGGTTTTTGGAACGAGGGGATTAATCGCTCTTAAAAGTGAGGCAGTGGCCAACATTACTGAACACTCTTGGGTTCTTTGCAAAATCTCAATATCCCAAGGGATTGTCACCTGGTTTTCACTCCCATTGCTATATGAAACTCCTCTGTTGAAGGCCACATACACACCCTAGTCGTTACATTTATATTTATAAACCTCCTCGTCATTTGATATATATTTTCCCCCAAGTCTTCACCCTTCCTGAAGCATTTGCGCTATTGGCTGCCTTCTCTTTTAAATAAAAATGGAAACAGCTTAGCAGCTCTTCTGCTTACAAAATAACACATTGCATTGTAAAAAAAAAAAAAAAAATGCACACAATACAAAAATGTACAAGGAAGAAAATAAGTCATCTGAAGTGTCACAACCAGAGTTAATTTTATTGCGTATCTTGCTAGAGTTTTATATATTTTTAATAAGAATGAGATCATTTTATTGTATAAGATGCAAAGTATGCATACTTTTTTTCCCATTTAACAATATGTGGACAGTTTTCCAGGTCAGTGAATTTATATCTGAGGTCCCTCCCTCTTGAAAGTACTCATAGGATTTCCATAGCCTGGTTCTGCTCCTGACTTTCACTGATCCATCTGTCTCCCTCTGCCACCTGCAGAAAGCCTGCCTGTTCCCTTGGCTAGGAGCTCTCTTTGAAAATCCCCTTTGTTCTCTCTCACAGCCCATTGCATGCTGGGCCACCTTGTAGTCTTCCATTAGTAGACTGTCAACCTCAAGGAACCTCTGTGTCTTATTCATCACTGTAATCCTCCTCAGTGGCCAGCCCAAGGCTTTGAACCAATTAGCTTTGCAAAAAAAAAAAAATGTGTTGATCCATCCACCTATGGTCAGCTGATCTTTGATAAAGGACCAAAGTCCATTAAATGGGGAAAAGATAGTCTTTCTAACAAATGGTGCTGGCAAAACTGGATTTCCATCTTTAAAAAAAGAAACAGGACCCACATCTCACGCCATATACAAAAACTAACTCAAAATGAAGCAAAGACCTAAATATAAAACCTAAAATGATAAAGATCATGGAAGAAACAATAGTGACAACACTAAGGGCCCTAATACATGGCATAAAGAGAATATACACAATAACTAACAATGCACAAACACCAGAAGATAAACTAGATAACTGGGAGCTCCTAAAAATTAAACACTTTTGCTCATCAAAAGACTTCATCAAAAGAGTAAAAAGAGAACCTACAGACTGGGAAAAAATTTTTGCTTATGACATATCTGACAAGGGTCTAATCTCTAAAATCTATAGAATACTTCCATACCTCAATAACAAAAAGACAAATAATCTAATTAAAAAACAGGCAAAGGCTATGAACAGACACTTCACCAAAGAAGACATTCAGGCACCTAACAGGCACACGAGGAAATGCTCATGATCATTAGTCATTAGAAAAATAAAAATCAAAACTACAATGAGATACCATCTCACCCCAGCATTATTGGCACAAATGAAAAAACCAGAAAATAACAAATGTTGGAGAGGTTGCAGGGAGATTCGAACCCTTATGCAGTGATAGTGGGAGTGTAAAATGGTATAACCACTGTGGAAAATGATATGGCAACTCTTTAAAAAGCCAGAAATAGAAATACCATATGATCCAGTAATCTCACTCCTAGAAATATATCCTACAGAAATAAGAGCTGTCACACAAAAAGACATGCACACCCATGTTCACTACAGCATTATTTACGATAGCAAAAAGATGGAAACAACCTAAGTGGCCATCAACAGACGAATGGATAAATTACGGTACATACACATAATGGAATACTATGCAACTATCTTGGAAGAAGTATAACCAGAATGCTCCTTAGAAGGAAGGATGGCGAGACTACGACTTACATACTTTGGACATGTTGTCAGGAGGGATCAGTCTCTGGAGAAGGACATCATGCTTGGTGAAGCACAGGGTCAACGAAAAAGAGGAAGAGCCTCAAGGAGATGGGTTGACACAGTGGCTGCAACAATGGGCTCAAGCATAGCAATGATTGTGAGCAGGGCACAGGACCGGGCAGTGTTTCGTTCTGTGGTGCATAGGGTCGCTATGAGTCGTAACCGACTTGACGGCACCTAAGAACAACAACATGCAACAATAAAGAACAATGATGAATCCACAAAACATCTCACAACATGGATGAATCTGGAGGGCACTATGCGAGTGAAATAAGTCAATCATGAAAGGACATATTATATGAGACCACCATTACAAAACTCAAGAAAAGGTTTACACACAGAAAAAAAAAAAACAATCTTTGATGGTTACAAGAGAGGGTAGGGGTGGGGAGGGGAAATCACTGACTAGATAGTAGGCAAGTGTTAACTTTGGTGAAGGGAAAGACTACACACAATATAGGAGAAGTCAGTGCAACGTGACCAAGGCAAAGTCATAGAAGATTCCTATACACATCCAAACACCTTGAGGGACTGAGTTACTAGGGCTGAGGGCTGGGGACCATGGTCTTGGGGGACATCTACGTCAACTGGCATAAAATAGTTCATAAAGAATATGTTCTACATCCTACTTTTGTGAGTAGCATTTGGGGTCTTGAAAACTGGCAAGCAGCCATCTAAGATACATCTACTGGTCCCATTCCGTCCGGAGCAAAGGAGAACGAAGAAAACCAAAGACACAAGGGAAATATTAGTCCAACGGATTAATATGGGACCTCATGAACCACAGCCTCCACCAGCCTGAGCCCAGAACCAGATGGTGCCCGGCTACCACCACCAACCGCTCTGACAGGGATCATGATGGAGGGTTCCAGCCAGAGCGGGAGAAAAATGTAGAAAATTCAAATTCACAAAAAAACAAAAACAAAATAGATTTACTGGTCTGACAGAGACCAGAGGAACCCCTGAGACTTGACCTCCAGACACCCTGCTAACTCAGAGATGAAGCCACTCCCAAAGTCCACCTTTCAGCCAAGAATTAGGCAGGACTATAGAACAAACAGTAACACATATGAGGAACATGCTTCTTAGTTCAATCAAGTATACGAGACCAAACGGGCAACACCTGACCAAAGTCAAAGACAAGAAGGCAAGAAGGGACAGGAAAACTGGACACAGAGAATCCAGGGTGGAAACAGAAAGGAGGAGAGTGCTGACACATTGTGGGGAGTGCAACCAATGTCACAAAACAATTTGTGTATAAGTTTTTGAAGGAAAAACTAATTTGCACTGTAAACTTTCAACTAAAACACAAAAAAAAATTTAAAAAGGTAAAAAAAATTTGTTGAATTGCGTGAATAAATGAATGACAATTCTTTCTCCCTGGCCTGCCTACACACTGGATTGGTTGGTTTTTCTTTTCTGATGCCAATCCACAAATGCACATGCCGCATTTGTGTTTAGCCTAGTAGGGTACAGTGAGAGATGCAGGGACACGGTGCCTGCCTCAAGGAGGTAACCCTCTAGCTGGCTGGGCAGCGTGGCCATCATCCTGTTCCAGGCCTTTGTCATCTCATAGCTGAACTTCCGCTGTAGCCTGCTCCCTTTTTTGCTATTCTTAGTTTGCCCTTGTTCTAGTCCATTTTACTTGCTGGTGCCACATTCATTTTCTTAAAACACTGCTTTACACATGGCCTTTCTCATGGTCCTTAGCCTGTCATTCAAGGCCCTCCACAGGCTGGTTCCTGGCTATCATTCCAGACTTACCTCCCACTGCTCCCAATTCAAGTCCTGGGCTATAGCCTTTCTGGTCCATTCCATCCCTTATGCAGCCCTTGACCATGTCTGTGCTCACACTATTCTTCTTTCCTAGAATATCCTTCCTCTTCCCCTAATTCCTTGCTAGATTTCTACCTATCCTCTCCAAATTACAGCCTCTCAATCTGATTAATTCAATTTTGTGCCTTAGAAAATGACCAATAACTGAAAGTCATGACAGGTCACTTGGGAATGAGCAAGGCCACAAACATTAAATACAAGGAAATCATGGACATGTGGTACTGGCTTTCTTATACTTTCTTGGGACAAATCATCCACTACATGTATTGTTATAGTCTTAAGGATACACAGTCTATGTCTTCAACTACATTGTGAGTTCTGTAGGGATAGGATACATCTTTTGAATTCCTCAATCACCTAGAACTAAACCAAAACACCCCCAACCCTTTGCTATTGAGTTGATTCCCGGCTCACAGTGACCATATAGGACAGAGTAGAATTGTCCCACAGGGTTTGCAACAAGCAGCTGGTGGATCTGAACTGCCGACCTTTTGATTAGCAGTTGAGCCCTTAACCAGTGTGCCACCAGGGCTCCATCACCTAAAACTAATACCTTACAAACAGAAAGAATTTAATAAAGATTTGTTGACTGATGGAAGCTACGTAACAGACCTAGAAAGCCACAAGGCCAGTATAAAGCTTCTCCTGAAACAGATTGGTTGTTCTCTCCATTCTTCTCCGTTTGCAGTCTAGTTTAGTTTTACTAGTACTCTCAAATCTCTGTTTCAGTCACAAATATCCCTCTAATGTGGTGTGTGTTAGCTGGGTTTTCTTTTATGTTTATATCAATGGCAGTTACAAAAACAAAAAGTCAGACACCAACCCATCATCAGGAGACTGTTAACGTCACCACTGCAATGGAATACCAAGCTATGATTAAAAGTGATGAAGCGCTATGCTTACTGACTTGGAAAGATGTTCAAGACATGTTTGGGAGACAAAAAGCAGGTTAGGAAAGGGCATGAAGAGTTTAATTCCACAACCATAAAATTTTATAAACACACATACATTTTATATACACACACACACACACACATATATCTACTCATTATGTCTATACATATATGTATATACACAGTGAAACCTGTGAGAGCTGGAGCTTGACAGGACTGCCTTGTTTTTCTGGGTCTTGCAAATTTTCCATCTTTGACAAGGTGCAGTCTTACCACTTTTCTCTTGCTTGTTTTAGTTGGAAAACATTTGAGTTTTCCTCCTCTGACAGGTTTCTGCCTTACATGGGTTCTGGCTTTCTGAGGTTTATATATATGTATATGCAAACAGATAGCTGAATGGATGTTCACCAAAACGTTAACAATAGTTATTTCTGGACAGTGGTATTTCAGGTAACTTTTACTTTTTTCTTTATACTTCTCAGAATTGTTCAAAGTTTTTTATTGTGAGCATAATTTTTATGATACAGAAATGAAGAACTACATTCATGTTGGAAATACATAAAATAAGGACTGCCTTTCTTTTCATTTGGTATTGAATTTCATCTCTTTTTTTCTTTTTCTTAAGAAACATGGAAGAAATGCCCATTCCTTTTAAAATCTTCAGTTATTTTACATTCCAAAAATATTGCTCTGAGATTCTTATAGTCAATGAGTTCTATGGACTGAATTTCACTTGTGGTAAGTATTCTACTTTGACTACTATTTTTACACATTATTCTGAGAAAGCAATTTCCTGAGGGAAATGTATTTTTTAAATAAAAGCTATATTTTATAATAAACAGAATAAAGCCTCGCTTTGAAATAAAAGTCTAACATTTTATCTGATTTTTAAAATAAAAAAAACAAACAGTTGTCAAGTCAGTCACCTGTCAAAGGTCAATAGCTTAAGGCCACTTTGATGTTATTAGAAAATGACAGGTCTAACGTACCCTGAAGTAAATGCTAGTGTATTCTGGATGGAATCGGTTCTACAGCTACTGAACAACAAGTTGAAGTAGCTTCTTGTTTCACAAAGTGTACATGGTCTGTAGCTGAGTAGAGCTATTTTTGGCAAAAGACTGTTCCCAAATCCCACAAGAAGGCAGTGGGGAGCATAACAAGGTCCTCAGTGCCATTGGAAATACCAGGGCCACTCTGGGAACACACCCAGTGAACAAGGTGGAAGTTAGTAGTTGGTTTAAATATTCTTGGATGATGATGTCAATACTTTTAGGATATTCACAGCTAAGTGATTTTTATCAGTACTGTGGTAATCAATATGGTATTCTATATGGAATTATGGAGTCCTGGTGATGCAATGGTTAAGCACTTGGCTGCTAACACAAAGGTTCGAACCCACCCAGCCGCCCCATGGGAGAAAGACCTGGTGATGTGCTCCTGTAAAGATTACAGCCTAGGAAACCCTATGGGGGCAGTTGTACTCTGTCATCTGGGGTCGCTGTGAGTTAACAGTTGACTTGCTGACACACAACAACGACCGACAAACCAAACCGAGCCCGTTGCCACTGCGTTGATTCCAACTCTACAGGACAGAGAAGAACTGTCCTACAGGGTTTCCGAGGCTGTAATCTGACTGTCACATCTTTCTCCCTCAGAGTGGCAGGTGGATTTGAACCACTGACCTTTCGGTTAGAAGCTGAGCACTTAACCACTATGCCATGAGGAGTTCTTTAAACAACAACATGGTAATGAGTCTATACCCACCATAGAAACAAACTCATTTACATCTTCAATGAAGCCAAGTCCCAGAACATTCACTGGAGCTTCATTAAGTATGAATTTTGGGCTCTTTAAAATGTCCTGAATCTTCAGTAAGGAAAGGTATTTGGCAGCATGCTAAGCACTTGGTGGGCATATGGTAAATAGTGTTGATTAAATTACCTGGGACATACCATATCTGACATTGTCAGTCCTTTCCCTGACAGGCAGCTCAAACAATCCTGTGACAACTAACCCAATATGCACCTTTACTCAAGGAATTCAGTTCATAGAGCAAACCTGCCCGCGTGCAACATTCAGATTCACAGCAAACTTTCTGATGTTATATGCATTTATCCCAGTTCTTGTCATCCTAGGAATAGTTGTTTTTAAAATAAGGGATCATTTCATTAGCAGATAGCAAAAATCATTGCTGCAAAAATGGAACTTAAGCTCCTGGGTGTGCATGACTCCTCTGAATGTCTGAAAAAAGAATGCTGTGTGTTCCTTTCTTGATGCTGCATCTTAAGTCTTTTAACCCTTATGACCTGTGCCCCTCAGATCCAGGCAGGCCTTGAATGCGGTGGCAATGGTTCACAGTTCCTTCCTATTCCAACTTGCAGGGACATGTGGCATATGGAAACTGGGACTGAGCTGGTCCAAAAATGTAAATAATAATTCACAGACATATGAGGGACTAGCCTGAGCTATTTGTTTTCCTTGTTCTAGACACAGAAAAGTAGGCCATTCAAAAATTATGCTTATATTTGCTAAAGGACTCAGTGAAAAGAAAACACTTGAATTATTACTGAATATAAACAACAGAAAAGAGTTGTGGGCTTGATTGAAGCAAAGCATCTTACAGAACTGGGTTAGAATGCTTTTGACATCATTTAAAAACCCCTATCTATGCACACATGTCCACGTGCAGGGCTCTGAGTTACCTGATCACAGCAGGAGGATGTTGGACAGCCTTGGTGAACCTTCAGACAAAGCACCCACTGATTTTACTGAAGTTAACTTCATGACAAAAAACTGCAGGGGCAGGGATGGGCTGAACCGGGGACATAGCACACCAGACAAACTTCTGGTCATGTTTTTAAATATTAGTTTCTATTTTTCAGTTTCAGCTTAGATTATTTAGAACATTCAAAGTAATGTTACTAGACAAAGTCTATGCACCAAGAAATGACATCTTTAAGATTAGAGAGCAGCTGTGACTTAAAGTCCATACAGAAAAGATGCTCAGCTGACACAACATTTACACTACGAAGAACACGGTCATATGCTAGGAATTCATGTTCTTGAATTGTAAAGAGAAAGAATGCTGATAAATACAGGCACCTATACTACATATTTCAGGGATGAAATGATTTATAGACATTATTAAAAACGGGTTTTGCACCAAACGACTGAATAGCTTTCTGACTGATCTTCAAGGAATTCATGCACAAGCTTGAAATGAAACTGAACTGTTTCACTGTTACCATAGTAACTTTGAGCAAGACTAGCTTAGAGAGCATGTGAACTTGTTCAGTTACTGTGACCTAAGTTTTCAAGAAAGATAAATTATAGCATTCGAAGTGTCTTATAGTAGGAAAAATCATTTCATTAAGGAAACCACAGTAAGATTCTATTTCTTAGAACAGTATTTAAGGATCTGGAGACATTGGTAAATTACCAGAATAGTATTGTCAATTTTTACAAAAGGTCTTTGACACTGATGATGATGGTGTAACAGTTACATAATGCCTTACAGTTCTACATGTCACATCGGTTATAGACAATTCTGAAGATGATAATCTACTGAAGTAGTTCAAAGAGAGTCCCGCGGGAACCTCTTTTGAAATCACTGATTTCAACTTACTAAAGATATGGGTGTACAATGTGAGTGGAAACATTTTCTACTATTCATATGCAGATGAATTTCAATCTAGCTCAGAAACATTTGGGGAACTGACATAGCACGTGACTTCAAGCCATTAAATGTTAGCGATACCATCTTAGAAAAACACAATGGCTTTCAACATGGGACAGTCGGTGTCTCAAGTCAAAAATGGACAGTGATGTGTCAGGAAATCAAATTATATAATAAAAATTCCTATTACTGTTGTGGGATAGGCCGTTTCTTCCCGCCAAGTCAATGATGTTTCTGAGACTGTAATGCTCCCTATTACTTTAAAGCGAGCTCTTTCTTCTCAGCACTCTGGCAGGGTGCCTGTCTACTCCTGAGGATCCTCGGAAACATGCCGAAAACCCTGTTCTCAAGTGTGTTGGGACCACAGCCACTGCAAATAGTTTATGAAGGCTCATTTCATTGCATTAATCAGATACCAGTCTTGGTGTTCTTTGGGTTCATAAACTCGATTATTTGAAGCTGGGTGTGTGGCATATTAGAGTCAAAAGCTAAATCGAACTGAGCAAAGTCTGGTCTAGAAGTGGATCTTTTGATTCCGTGTAGTGCTCTCTGTACTGGGATACTACACTAGGATTTCTATTAAAGGTTCTTTTTATTTTGAAAGGAGGAAGAGTCATAGATGCACTTTATATCTTCCTTTTAAGTATTAAATATAATTACACCTCAGAGCACGTGTCTTAGTTAGCTAGTACTGCTGTAATAGGCATACCACCAGTGGGTGGCTTTAAAGAAGAGAAGTTTATTTTCTCACAGTTCAGAAGTCCGAATTCAGGGCACTGTCTGGAGGGGAAGACTCTTTCCCTGTTGGCTCTGGGGAAAGACGTTTGTCTCTTCCGACATGCCTCCATTCCTTGGCAATCTTCAGGTGGCATCCCTCTTCCCCCATTTGTGCTTCTTTGTCTCTGTGTCTATGCTGCTCCTTATAACTCAGAAGTGGTTAGATTTAGGACCCACCCTACACGATATGGCTTTATTAACACTACAAAGAAAACCCTATTTCCAAACGGGTTTACATCCACAGGTATAAGGGTGAGGATTCCAACACATTACATCCACAGGTATAAGGGTGAGGATTCCAACACATATTTTGAGGGGGACACAATTCAATCCATAACAGCATGAATGTGAGGTTCTTTAATATATATTTACTATATTTTTATGCAAATAACGTGCGCCTTCTATGTTTGTTTGCCAACCGCTCCCTCCCCGTCCCCCGTATTTTTGTAAGCCCTATGCTAAGTTTTTACAGCAACATATAAAAAAAATCAGCAAATGGTAACCAATGTCACAAAACAAGATGTGTACTAATTGTTTAATGAGAAGCTAGGTTTATTCTGTAAACCTTCATCTAAAGTACAGTAAAAAAAAAGAAAAAAAGACTACAGCCAAGAAAACTCTATGGAGCAGTTCTACTTTGTAACACATGGAATCACCGTAAGTTGGAACTGACTTGATGGCAACTCACAATAAAAACATGTAGTTATTGCTCTATGATACTGAACTTATCTATATTGTCTATAATTTTTCTCTGGTTGATTTGCTATGTGTATGTTTATTTATACTGTATTATAAACTACTACAGATAAAAAAATATAATCAGTGGATATAACATTGTCACACAACAAATAATATATGATTAATAGCAAGGAAAATCACTAGCTTTAATGATTGTTATTGATTTTTATTTCATGAGATTAAAAAACTGTCAAAACTTCAAATAAAAAAAAAAAAGAAAGAAAGCAGGGAAGAATATGAAAAGTGAGAGGTGGGGGTTGGAATTTCATTTAGGGTTTCCAGGGAAGAGTCCACTGAGAACGTGATCTTTTGAGTAAACACCTGAAGGAAGTGAGGGAGCTAGTGATGTGGCTATCTGGAGGAAAAGCAAAAAAATAAATAAATAAATAAATTAGCACAGTGGCACTTACGAAAATATCTCATGGGGGCAGAGGGAGGGAGTGGTTGGCAAACAAACGTAGAAGGCACACGTTATTCGTGTAAAATACGTTATTTGTTTGTTTCTGTGATGTCATTTAGGCCTGAGACTGGTCTTATCTTTGTATTACTCAGATAATTCGCTGCTTGGTACTTGCAGTAGGCACTCAGCTATTAAACAAGTAAATGACGGGGGAACTTCTTCAGCTCTCTGTATATTGCACATGTGTATGAAGAGAACCATCCAGCCCTGACTCCCTTGCTTCTGCAACTCCTGCTCTGCATCATCAGAACAGCTGCCTTACCATTCTTCTTGGCTCCAACTAAAATGGAACATCAGCAAATGTCCAACTGTAATTCACAGTGCAGTGATGTTGGATAGTTCATCTACTGGGAGTACCGGGTAGGACAGAGTAGAACTGCCCCATAGTGTTTCCTAGGCTGTAATCTTTATGGAAAAGCAAACTGCTGGAAAAATAAAACAATTATTTTGAGAAATATGACTATCTCTATTATTAATCAACATGCTGCTGATTAAGAATTGTCAAAGATGAATCATAAATAGCCTCCTTATAGTACATTTTAATATTAATATGAACATTTTTACATACAATTACAAAATAATCCTATTACGACACATTTCATTACCGAGATTCACTAACATGTAACCCTATACAAAATCTTGATGCAATAATGACCATAACTGAACAATAAAGTGATAGTCTTAAGCCCAACATAGGTGTTTTAATGAGATTACACTACTTTTTTTTCTAGAAAATTTTTTTAAAAAGCAAAACAATAACAACAAAAAAAACTACCAGGAATTGCCAGCCACATATAATGCCATAGCCCACAAAAATTGCAAAAGTAAACAGTAGTATATTTTTAGTTAATACACACTAAATCATTGTGCTTGGTCCAATTTAAAACCAACACTCCAACATATATGTAAAATGGAAGAGCACAGAGTAAATGACTTTCCTGGTTAATGACAGTAATTACACTTAATCAAAACAGAACTGGCTAGCAGGTACACAGATGTATTACAGGAATGAGAGCCTTCTTTAAGGTATGCTACCTTGGAGACTGATCCAAGTAATCACCAACTCAGGAAATTTTTGGCCTCCTTATTGATAGACTATCTCCTTAAATTTGCCTGTTCTTCAAAAAGTGGTACTTAAGTGGGTCAGAATCACCCAGTGTGCTGATTAAAATGCAGATTACTGAGTACCATTCCAGATCCACTGATTCAGAATCTCTGGGTGTGGGGACCCAGGAATGTGTATTTTAACTAAGTACTTCAGGTGGTCCTTGTGCCTCAGTGCTGGAATAAAATCACAACACCTGTGCAAGTTTCCTGACAGCCAAAGCTGAGACCCCTTACCGAAGGATGTGGCTAATATGAGCATTTAACCTTACATTCAAAACGGTTAGCAAATACCTTGCCTTCACACTCCTAAAAAACACATAAGCAGAAACTTAGAAACGCTGAACTGAGTATACATGACTTAAGCATGTTAGAAGTACTTAGGAAAAGATGCTCTTATTTAAAAGAATATTTCATGTAGTTACACAATTGTTTTCCTTTTAAAAGACTGAATTATCCAGAGAGTTGCACTAGCACAAGAAATTCAGCTTTTCTTTTAACAAACTGCACATCTTAACTTTCTTCACATATTACCACAACAGTTAATTAATAAAACAATCTTACTTGTATTTGGGAAAGAAGAAATAAATACACAATAGTTAGGTTCAAGAATCAAACTCAATTTGTTTCCAAGACTTGGAAGAATTTCTTTTGTACTGTTCAAGTTCCTAAAACAAAACATATTTATTATTTAAAAAAATCAACTTTACAAATTAGGCACTTTAAAACAGCCTTAGCATTTTTAGATGTAAGAAGGTATCCTTTATAGCATTATCACTCAAAATTTCTGGACTTCTGTGTGGTCAGCACTTAAAGATAAATGTATTCAAATTTCAGACAAAATTATATACTATATTGTACATATGAACTGTCTTCCAACTAATAAAACAGAGTATCTGTCATACTTCAAGCACTTAAAAGTGATCTTATTTTTAATTGTTTGCTGTTCACCTCTTGTCAAAAACCTGGTTGAAGTTTGCAAACTATCAATATCTAAAATGTATATATCCTTTGACCCACTGATTCTACTTTTAGAAATTTATCATATAGAAATACTAGAGAAGTGCACAAGGATATCAATAGGAGGATATTCATTGCAACACCGTGTCTATCAGCACACAGCTAGAAATAACTTAGATGTCGGTTCCAGTAAGGACTGATTAACTACATCAGCATTCATCCACATGTGGCTTCCCAGGCAGCCAACAAAAATAATGGCGGTCATATGTACAATAGGAAAAGAGCAGCTAGGTGGGGAGAGGTCAGGACACTTTCATCTTCTATTTTATATACTTCCATATGTAAGAAAAAATTTTTTCACAATGAATATATGTTATTTTTACCATTCATAAAATAGAAGTAAGTTTAAGTAGGGGTGGAAATTCTGACTAACTGATATGCAAAAGGGCTAATCTAAGGGGAGTGCCTCCTGGCCTCCTAAATGCTATTCAATATCTATATAACTGTACAAAGTATATTGTTGTTTCAGATAAGCAAAAAGTAGCTACTCTGCAAGATAAAGCAATCAATGCCCTTTCACCAACATAATTGAAGTTCATAGTAGTTAAGAAAATTCCGTTCCCATTTTTGGAAAAATTGCAGATTGTCTCTTTCATATCTATAGTCTAAGTTATTAAAATTTAAATGTCAAAAGTTTTCAAACTATATACAGACTTCAGAAGAACGTCACAGTAATAACTCCGAAGTAATCTTTATAGCTTGGTTTATTTTTCTAATGAAGTTAAATTAGGTCACGTCTTCTACCACTTATGGTTTCAAAGCTTGTTAACTCATAAAGAATAAACAGTAATTAGTAACTGTGAACTCTGCCTTCAACTGGAATGCTGAATTATTTTTACTAATGATAAAGGTGAGCACCTTCGTTTGAGATTCTCTGCTAATGGTATGTCCCTTCTGAAGACAGCAAACTGAGAGGAAAAAGGGGGCTAGTCACACAGCTCATGCTGGAGGGGGAATAAAGGATAACTGGTGTGATTTGGAGCCTTGGTGGAACAGTGGTTAAGAGCTCGGCTGCTAACCAAAAGGTCGGCAGTTCAAATCTACCAGCTGCTCCTTGGAAACCCTCTGGGGCACTTCCTTTCTGTCCTATAGGGTCACTATGAGTTGGAACTGACTTGACGGCAATGGGTTTGGTGTGTGTGATTCAGAGCTCAGGTCCACTAGCTCTTTAACGTTTCTGTCATGTGAACTCAAACTAATAGGATGATGCTTTAAAGGGATGGCGGGTTGGAGGGTTTTTCTTTACACCAGAATTCTTCCAGGCTGTTCTGGAGAGCCATTCAAAGTGAATGCAAAACTAAGAAAGGTTTTCCACCCTGATTCTTAAAAACCACTATATTTTCAAATATAAATGAACCAAGGAAGAGTCTTATAATGCTTAAAACATAATAATAAAGAATGCTAAGAACATTTTCCCCTAAATGTGTGTGTGAGCTTGCATGCGTGTGTATGTGCTTAATTGACTTACACGCCTAAACATTATACACAAGTTTGATTTTTAAAATCAGGAATTCAAGAGAGATACTGGGAGTTTATGTGTGGTTGGCCAAGAAGCCCTTAAAAACAACTGTTTATCCAAGCTTTTTTCTTTTTCCTTTGATAGTAAAAATGTAGAAAAGAGGTAGAAAGGCCCAGCAAGTGCTTTCCATACACATATTTCCTTGAAATCAGGAATGCTTTAAAACTAGAGGGTTAAAAAAAACAGAAGTAAATACTGGCCAGGTATTTTCTGGTACCTGTGTGATGTCTGGCAAAAGAGAATTTAGAGAAAAGACAGCCAATAGGGAAAGACACTTAGTCTGCAGGAACGATGACGGGGTCTTAAGAATGATCTTCGGACCTGTGGTGGATGGATTTCAGAGAGCGAGGTGCTCTCTGAATCTGCGGGACACGAGGATTATGGATTGATACCGTAAAAGAAACGTTTTGCTACAAAGGACTTAAAATATTATGGAATACTGTGGTCTACCCTCTTCCCCAGTGTACTTAATAGAAGTGTGGTTTAAATGTTACTCTTCTGGGACAGAGGGATGGACAAATCTTTCTTGCCTAATGACCTATGCTACTTGGGGCTTTTTTCAAGTTCAAATGTTGTAGGAATTTAACAAAACTCATGAGCTAGCTAGCCTCTGCATCCTAGAAGTGACATATTCTAATCTCACTGTCAAAGCTTAAAAGTCTTGAAGCTCATTTTCTGTTTTATTTCTGATGATTAATTAGGCCACTAATAATGGAGTTTGGGTGGGGCGGGACGGAAGAGAAGGCTCACACCTGCTCTCAGACAGGCTCGAAGCCAGCCCTCCACTGACAGGGGATTGCATTCTATCTTTATAAAATAGAATGTCATCTCTCCTCCCAAGAAGCACAAAACTCAGAAGTAATTATCTGGGTTAAAGGTATACAGACACACAGCATACACTATGGCCTTCTTTAAATATTTACAGGCTGCATTTTAAGCAAGGACGCACTTTCATGTAATTATGGAAAACTCCCAAGACAGTTAAAATTTAGAAGTAGCCAAATCATTAAAAAAAAAAAAAAAAAAAGACTATTATCGTTCCAAATGTCAAGTCTAATCAAATCTAAAGATGATAATGCTAGTTTCACTGAAAGATGTTATGCGGCAATAATCACATTTAAAGAACAAAAAGATAGTTCGGCAATGTGAAGAAAAGGCTGCAGACAACTGGCTAGATTTTCAACTAATGCAGATGAATTCTCTTACAGGCCGTGTTAATAAAACTTGCAATGATCACCTTGCCTGTAATAAAAACGAAAATGTATTTTTAAATGTTTAGAGGGAAATCGAGGCAATTCATCTACTGAAGTACTGAAGCACCACTAATGAAACCAGTTCAGAGGCACATTTGGGGTATAACTTCTCAGGTGGTTCAATAAAATCTCTTAGCCGAGGGAACATAGCAGTTAGTGACCTGGGTTCGATTTCCGGCCAGTGCACCCCAAGTGCAGCTGTCAGTGGAGGCTTGAGTGTTGCTACGATGCTAAGCAGGTTTCCGTGGAGCTTCCGGACTAAGACAGGTAAGGAAGAAACGCCTGGTGGCCTACTTCTGAAAATCAGCCAGTGAAAACCCTATGGCTCACAACAGTCTGATCCTGTTGCGTATGGAAGCGTCACGGGTCAGGTGCTGACTCAACAGCACCTAACAACAACAACAGTGAGATACAAAAGTTGAGTGAAGAATGATAGAGATAGTATGGGTTTGCTTTCCAGTTCCACTCAAAATTCCTATGATTTTAAGTCAGTTAGGGAAGATGGATTTTGGATGTGAAAACTCATGATACTCAGAAATACTTTAGTCCTTTAATAATACTTGTGTATGTGAACCTAATACAAGTGTTCCTTAGGCAATAGAAACAGATACTCATATCAACAATGGCAGTTAATTTTTGACCCCTAGATAATATTAATTCAGGGATGACTTCCAACTCATCTCTACAGCCAAGCTGTACACATAATAAGGGTTACCTGGGATAATTTTACTGTTTCTACAACACGAGACACTTTACTGCAGCTACAAAACCCTATAAATATTCATGGTCTATCTTTCAAAAGCTTTCTACAGCCATCTAATGGTTCTGGCTTTTGGATTGTTTAAATAAAATGTTTTGCTAAAATTTGGTATAAGTCTTTACTTTTTCTAGCACAGGGCCTCTGAAAGCAAAAGGCTGATGCTGAAAAAACACGTTGGTCACTGTTCCCAGGGGAGAGTTTTCTTCCAGTAATTTTGCAACAGTGTGACCGCCCACATGACACAGCTCTACCCATCCCCACTAAGAGGTTGTCATGTCTTTCAATGGATACAAAAAAAAAAAAAAAAAAGGCCAAACCAGCTCGCTTTGAGTTGATTGTCACTCATAGTGACTCCACATGTGGTAGAGTAGAACTGGGCTCTATAGGATTTTCACAGCTGTGGCCTTTTGGAAGCAGACTATCAGACCTTTCCTCTGAGGTGCATCTGGGTGGGTTCCAACCTTTTGGTTAGTAAAGCACTTAACTGTCTGCGATAACCGGGGGCTCCTTTCAATTAATAGTACTTACTATATATAAAAACAAACAAAAACCAAACTCACTGCTGCCGAGTCGATTCCGACTCATAGTGACCCTATAAGACAGAGTAGAACTAAGGTCAGATTGTGTACAATATCTCATTTTACCAAACTTAAAGAAGAGCTGATAAAATTTAAGTATTTGGGCAGTGAGGAATTTACCAACTTCTGCATTCTCACGTTACACTTGTGTGTCACAGATGGGGCTATCGGGGCGTACAAGGAATGGCAAAGTATCGGCAGACGCTTTCCTCAGAGTCCAGGAGTCTATCAGTTATGCTTGTATACTTTTAGACTGGGTGGTCCGAAATTGGACAAGATGATTTTTCTGATACAAGAAAAGTATAGGTACATCTCAGTGTCCTAATGATAAAAAAAAAAAACCTTTTGGACAAACAAAAGAATATTATGATAAAGTGTCTCTGCAGCAGCAAGGTAGGAATCACTACCATCTTTAACAAAATTGGAAAGGCCAGAAAGTACGTGTGAATACTAAGCTATCTCTGAGTGGTGGGGTGACAGGTGATTTTTAATTTCTTCTTTATGCATATCAGAATTTTTTTTCTACAGTGAAGCTATACTATTTCAATAATTTTAAAAATTAATCTCCCCCGCCCCCCCAAAAAAAAAACTCCTAAGGAAATAAATTAAGAAAGATCTATGGAATTCCAAAGATATTTTGTGATAAAACTCAAGAGGAAATAAAGTAAATGTTTAGAATAATACCTGGTCCTTCTGAATTCTCATCTCATCAACTTCACTTTCAGCATATTGAGGGTCTCGTGCGGGGTCCTTGATATCTTTTAGCGTGTGGATACTCTGAAATTACAAATCTTCATATAATTTCATGCCCTGGCCCCAAACCTTCACTTACTACCATCTGCCTAACAGAGTCCCTGTTTCTCAGTCTGGCATGGAAGGCTCTCTACCATCTTTTGAGCTTTTATCACTACTGTTGAGGCCCATTGCTAATTCTACCACGTCCTCTTGCCTCCCATTCTTTTCAGATATTGTCTGTCCCTTCTCTAACATTCAGAGAACTTTATTTCAAAGAGGAGCAAAAATTGGGTCTTACTCATCTTTTAACTCCCACATTGCCTTGCAGACAATAGATCCTAAGCAAATGTTTAACTGATTTTTAAGCACAAGATTAAAAAAAATCTATTATAATAGGCCCTTTGGAACACTTCCCAATAACTCTTAAATAGTGCTAAAAATTCTTGCTTTAAAAGAATGAGAAATGTATACCTTTGGTGGAAAGAACTTTTCATACACTTTCTTCCACAGCTCCATTGGTGAACGGGCATTAAGCTTTCCAATATCATTATCAGGAACAGAAGGGGATCCTAAAATTGGAAGTTTCATTCCAAATGAGTGCATTGGTTAAAACACTACAGGCACTATCAATCAAACAGATGACAATTATAAAAGTATAAATCTTAGATCACTCGTTTTCCTTCTCCCTAATACCTATTGCCGTCAAGTTGATTATGACTCACAGCACCCCTATAGGACAGAGTAGAACTGCCCCACAGGGTTTCCAAAGAGAGCTGGTGGATTCAAACTGCCAACCTTTTGGTTAATAGTCGAGCTCTTAACCACTACACCACCAATGCAGTCACCACTAAAATTTACCGGAACCCAGTATAGCAAGGTCACTGGGGCAGATTCTATTATGGGAGGAGGGGAAGACGAAGAGCAGAACGGGTAAACTGTAATTCCCATTCTCCACATTTAAACTGCTGCTCAGTAAAAATAAAAAAGTTTGACATTCTCGTTTGGTGATGGAGATGTAAGGAAACAGATGCTGCTAGTTAGAGTGTAAATTGGAACAGATACTTTGGAGGGTAACTTGACAGCCCTGGTGGTGCAGTGGTTAAGAGCTTGGCTGCTAACCAAAAGGTCGGCAGTTCAAATCCACCAGGTTCTCCTTGGAAACCCTATGGGGCAATTCTCATCTGTCCTATAGGGCTGCTATGAGTCAGAATCAACTCAACAGCAATGGGTTTTATTTAAATACTAAAAAAGATAATACTCTATTAAGTATTTAGCAGCAATTCTACATTCTCTTCTTGGTGTTTACCCTAGAAACACCTATATACATGTACTAAGGATGTTCCACTGCAGCAGCATTTGTGTTGGTGAAAAACTGGCCATAACCAAACTATTAATAAGGGGATGGTGAACTAAAGTACTATGGCATAGCCACACTTGTAACACTATCCGGCAGTTAAAATAGCAAATAGACTTATATGTAGCATTACTATGGGAAAAATAATGAGGTATATTGGGTAAAAAGGGCAAATTTCAAAATGATAAGTACAGAATGACACCATTATATTGAAACAAATAGTTTTTTCTATACCACATACACATGTATGTAAATGTACAGGAAATGGCCGGGGAAGATACATACCAAACTTGACCCTTACATGTAGTATGTTAACTTTTTACAAAAAGAATGTCTTCATGTGTTGCCGGTATAATTTAAAAAAATTTTAAATATGTTGCCACTTCCTGGCAATTTTTATTTTATTTTTTTATAGAAAACTATTTATTTATTTTTAATTATTGTACTTTAGATGAAGGTTTATAGAACAAACTAGCTTCTCATTAAGCAATCAGTACAAATATTGCTTTGAGACACTGCTTACCAACCCCACGACATATCAACACTCTCCCCTTCTCGACCCTGGGTTCCCTATTACCAGCTTTCCTGTCCCCTCCTGCCTTCTAGTCCTCGCCCTTGGGCTGGTGCGCCCATTTAGTCTCGTTTTGTTTTATGGGCCTGTCTAATCTTTGGCTGAAGGGTGAACCTCAGGAGTGACTTCATTACTGAGCTATAAGGGTGTCCGGGGGCCATACTCTCAGGATTTCTCCAGTCTCTGTCAGGCCAGTAAGTCTGGTCTTTTTTTGTGAGTTAGAATTTTGTTCAACATTTTTTGCCACCTCTGTCCAGGACTCTCTATTGTGATCCCTGTCAGATCAGTCAGTGGTGGTAGCCGGGCACCATCTAGTTCTGCTGGACTCAGTCTGGTGGAGGCCTTGGTAGTTGCGGTCCATTAGTCCTTTGGTCTAATCTTTCCCTTGTATCTTGTTTTCTTCATTCTCCCTTGCTCCCAAAGGGGTGAGAACAGTGGAGTATCTTAGATGGCTGCTCACAGGCTTTTTCTTTTTTTTTTAATGTTGTAGTTTAAGTGAAAGTTTACAATTCAAGT
>NW_004443941.1:18550093-18551679 GCF_000243295.1 Trichechus manatus latirostris
GAACATGGGTGTGCATATATCTATTGGTGTGACAGCTCTTATTTCTCTAGGATATATTCCAAGAAGCGGGAGAGCTGGATCATATGGTACTTCTATTTCTAGCTTTTTAAGGAAGCGCCAAATCCATTTCCAAAGTGGTTGTACCATTTTGTATTCCCACCAACAGTGTATAAGTGTTCCAGACTCTCCACAACCTCTCCAGCATTTATTATTTTGTGTTTTTTGGATTAATGCTAGCCTTGTTGTGGTGAGATGATATCGCATTGTAGTTTTGATCTGCATTTCTCTAATGTCTAATGATCGTGAGCATTTCTTCATGTGTCTGTTACCCACCTGAATATCTTCTTCGGCGAAGTGCCCATTTTTAAATTGGGTTATTTGTCTTTTTGTTGTTGAGGTTTTGCAGTATCTTGTAGATTTTAGAGATTAGACGTTGATTGGATTTGTTGTAGCCAAATTTCCCAGTCCGTAGGCTGTCTTTTGACTCTTTTGGTGAAGTCTTTTGATGAGCATAAGTGTTTGATTTTTAGGAGCTCCCATGTATCTAGTCTCTCTTCTGGTGCTTGTGCATTGTTACTTATGGTTTGTATTGTGTTTATACCATGTATTAGGGCTCCTAGCATTGTCCCTATTTTTCCTTCCATGGTCTTTATTGGTTTTGATTTTATATTTAAGTCTTTGATCCATTTTGAGTTAGTTTTTGTGCACGGTGTGAGGAATGGGTTTTGTTTCAATTTTTTGCAGATGGATATCCAGTTATGCCAGCACCATTTGTTAAAGAGACTGTCTTTTCCCTAATTAATGGACTTTGGGCCTTGGTCAAATATCAGCTGCTCATAGGTGGATGAATTTATGTCTGGTTTCTCAATTCTGTTCCATTGGTCTATGTATCTGTTGTTGTACCAGTACCAGTACTGTGGCAGTATAACAGGTTCTAAAATCAGGTAGTGTGAGGCCTCCCACTTTGTTCTTCTTCTTGAGGAATGCTTTACTTATTCGGGGCCTCTTCCCTTTCCATATGAAGCTGCTAATTTGTTTCTCCATCACATTAAAAAAATGCCGTTGGAATTTGGATTGAGATTGCAATGTAACTGTAGATCGCTTTGGGTAGAATTGACATTTTCACAATGTCGAGTCTACGTATCCATGAGCAAGTACATTTTTCCACTTATGCAGGTCTCTTGGTTTCCTGCAGTAGTGTCTTGTAGTTTTCTTTGTATAGATCTTTTACGTCTCTGGTTAGATTTATTCCTAAGTATTTTATCTTCTTGGGGGCTATTGTAAATGGTACTGATTTGGTGATTTCCTCTTTGAGGTTCTCTTCGTTGGTGTAAAGGAATCCAACTGACTTTTGTATGTTTATCTTGTTTCCTGAAACTTTGCTGAAATCTTCTATTAGTTCAAGTAGTTTTCTTGTGGATTCTTTGGGGTTTTCTGTGTATAAGATCATCTGCAAATAGATACTTTGACTTCTTCCCTCCAATTTGGATGTCCTTTATTTCTTTTTCTAGCCTAACTGCTCTGGCTAGGACCTCCAGCACAATGTTGAATAAGAGTGGTGATAAAGGGCATCCTTGTCTGGTTCC
>NW_004443941.1:18558914-18560074 GCF_000243295.1 Trichechus manatus latirostris
TGAGACGATGTTCCCCACAGCCCTCCGCCCAGCAATTCAGTCCCTCAGGGAGTTTGGATGTGTCTATGGGGCTTCCATGACCTTTCCTTGTACAAGTTCTGCTAGTTTCCCCTGTATTGTGTACTGTCTCACCCTTCCAGTTGTGAGGATTTTTGTTTTCTTTATGTTGAGGTATAATCCATACTAAAGGCTATAGTCTTTGATCTTCATCAGTAAGTTCTTCAAGTCCTCTTCATTTTCAGTAAGCAAGGTTGTGTCATCTGCATATTGCAGACTGTTAATTTGTCTTCCTCCAATCCTGATGCTGCCTTCTTTTTCATACAGTCCAGCTTCTTGGATTATTTGCTCAGCATACAGATTGAACAGGTATGGTAAAAGGATACAACCCAGACACACACCTTTCCTGATTTTAAACCACACAGTAGCCACTTGTTCTGTTCGATCGACCACCTCTTGATATATGTACAGGTTCCTCATGAGCACAATTAAGTGTTCTGGAATTTCCATTCTTGGCAGTGTTATCCATAATTTGGTAAGATTCACACAGTCGAATGCCTTTGCATAGTCAATAAAACACAGGTGAACATCTTTCTGGTATTCTGTGCTTTCAGTCGAGATCCATATGCCATCATCAATGATATCGCTCCTTCCACATCCTCTTTTGAATCTAGCTTGAATTTCTGGAAGTTCCCTGTCAATATACTGCTGCAACCGCTTTTGAATGATCTTCAGCAAAATTTTACTTACGTGTGATATTAATGATATTGTTCGATAATTTCTACATTCTGTGGGATCACCTTTCTTTGGAATGGGCACAAATATGGATATCTTCTAGTCGGTTGGCCAGGAAGCTGTCTTCCAAATCTCTTGACATAGGTAAGTAGGCACCTCCCCTGCTGCATCTGTTTGTTGAAACATCTCAGTTGGTATTCTGTCAATTTCTGGAGCCTTGTTTTTTTTTTTTTTTTGCCATTCCCTTCACTGCAGCTTGGACTTCTTCCTTCAGTACCATTGGTTCTTAATCATATACTACCTCCAGAAATGGCTGAACATTGACCAGTTCTTTATACTACAGTGACTCTGTGTACTCCTCCATCTTCTTTTGATGCTTCCTGCGTTGTTTAATATTTTCCCCGTAGAATCCTTCAATATTGCAACTC
>NW_004443941.1:18560262-18566675 GCF_000243295.1 Trichechus manatus latirostris
AGCAAGTTTCAGAGGCTCTTCTGATATCCATTTTGTTCTTTTCTGTCTTTTTATTGACCTTTTGCATTCTTCATGTATGATGTCATTCCACAACTCGTCTGGTCTTTGGTCACTAGTATTCAATGCATCAAATCTATTCTTGAGATGGTCTCTAAATTCAGGTGGGATATACTCAAGGATGTATTTTGCCTCTCATGGACTCACTCTAATTTTCTTCAACTTCAGCTTGAACTTGCATAAGAACAACTGATGGTCTGCTCTGCAGTTGGCCCTTAGCCTTGTTCGGACTAATGAAATTGGGCTTTTCCATTGTCTCTTTCCACAGATGTAGTGGATTTGACTCCTGCGTTTTCCACCCAGTAAGGTCCATGTGTATAGTCGCCATCGATGTTGTTGAAAATAGGTATCTGCAATGAAGAAGTCATTGGTCTTGCAAAATTCTATCATGTGATCTCCGGCACCCTATCACCAAGGCCATACTTTCCATCTACCAATCCTTTGTTTCCAATTCCGCATTTCAATCACCAGTAATTATCAATGCATCTTGATTGCATGTTTGATCAATTTCAGACTGTAGAAGTTGGTAAAAATCTTCAATTTCCTCATCTTTGGCGTTAGTGGTTGGCACATAAATTTGAGTAATAGTCGTATTAACTGGTCTTCCTTGTAGGCATATGGATATTATCCTATCACTGACAGCACTGTACTTCAGGATAGATCTTGAAATGTTCTTTTTGAGGATGAATGGGAGGCCATTCCTCTTCAGTTTGTCATTCCTGGCATAGTATACCATATGATTATCCAATTCAAAATGGCCAATACCAGTCCATTTCAGTTCACTAATACCTAGGATATTGATCTTCATGTGTTCCATTTCATTTTTGACGACCTTCAATTTTCCTAGATTCATACTTCATACATTCCACATTCCGATTATTAATGGATGCTTGTAGCTGTTTCTTCTCATTTTGAGTCGTGCTACATCAGCAAATGAAGGTCCAGAAAGCTTCACTCCATCACATCATTAAGGTAGATGCTAGTTTGAGGCAGTTCTTCCCCAATTGTATTTTGAGTGTCTTCCAATCTGAGGGGCTTATCTTCTGGCACTATACCAGACAATGTTCTGCTGCTATTCATAAGGTTTCATGGGCCAATTTTTTCAGACGTAGAATGTCATGTCCTTCTTCCTCGTCTGTCTTAGTCTGGAAGTGCCACTGAAACCTGTGCACCATGGATGACCCTGCTGGTATTTGAAATACCGGCGGCATAGCTTTCAGCATCACAGCAACACACAAACCACCACAGCACGAGAAACTGATAGATGCATGGGGTTTTAATCTATAACCTAAGAGTTTTCATTCTTTCTATTCCAGCATCTATATTACTCACCAAGGCCCTCTCACTGTTGGTCTTCCAGGGCCTCCTCACCATTTTTGTGGGAAAGACATTGATACAATCCACCAATTTTAGGTTTCTCAAGTTTTACTTGCATTCATTTGTGTATGAGTGTGCGTGTATATTAAGTTCTAAACAATTTTATCACCTGGGTAGGTTCATGTATCTATTACCAGTCAAAACAATGAACATTTCCATCACCACAAGGATCCCTCATGTCACCATCTCCCTCCACACCCCTCCCCTACTTCCTATCCTCAGCCCTGTTCCTAACCCCTGGTAATGACTAACTGTCCTCCATTTCCAAAATTTTGTCATTTTAAAAATTTTATGTAAATAGAATCTTATAGTATATAACCTTTTGTAATTGGCATTTTTCACTCAGCATGATTTCCTATAGATTCACCCAAACTGTTGTATGTATCAATACCTGTTCCTTTTTATAGCTGAGTAGTATTTCATGGGATAGAATACTGCTGAAGGACAGGTGGGCTGATTCCAGTTTTTAGCTATTACAAATTAAGTTGCTATGAACATTTGTGTACAGATGTTTATGTGAACCAAGTTTTCATTTCTCTAGAATAAATGCCGAATAGTGAAAAGTCTGAGTCATGATAGTTATGTTTAGTTTTATAAGAAACTGTCATACTTTTCCAGAGTGGTTATACCATTTCACATTCCCACCAGCAATGTATGAGTGATCCAGTTTCTCCATATCCTTGTCAGCATTTGGTGTTATTATTATTTTTTGTTTTAGCTATTCTGATAGTTGTGTAGTGATAACTCATTGTGGTTTTACTTCATATTTCCCTGATGGCTAATGATGTTAAGCATCTTTTCATGTGCCTATTTGCCATTTTATATTCTCTTCAGTGAAATGCCTGTTTATACCTTTCCTATTTTCTAATTGGATTGTTTTTTTAATGTGGAATTTTGAGTTCTTTATATATTTTAGGTACTATTTCTTTGTCAAATATGTGGTTTGAAAATATTATCTTTTAGTCTGTAGCTTGTCTTTTCGTCCTCTTCACATGGGCTTTCACAGAGCAAAAGCTTTTAATTTTGAAGAGGTCTAGGTACATTTTTTAAATTGTGCTTCAGATGAAGGTTTACAGAGCAAATTAGTTTCTCATTAAACAATTAATACACATACTGTCTTGTGACACTGGCTACCAACCCCACAACATGTCAACACTCCCCTTCTCAACTTTGGGTTCCCCATTACCAGCTTTCCTGTCCCCTCCTGCCTTCTCGTCTTTGCCCCTGGGCTAGTGTGCCCATTAAGTCTCATTTTGTTTTATGGGCCTGTCTAATCTTTGGCCAAAGGGTGAACCTCAGGAGTGACTTCAGTACTGAGTTAAAAAGGTGTCCGGGGGTCATACTCTCAGGGTTTCTCCAGTCTCTGTCAGACCAGTAAGTCTGGTCTTTTTCTGTGAGTCAGAATTTTGTTCTACATTTTTCACCAGCTCTGTCCGGGACACTCTATTGTGACCCCTGTCAGAGGAGTCGGTGGTGGCAGCCAGGCACCATGTAGTTGTGCTGGACTCAGTCTGGTGGAGGCTGTGGTAGGTGCGTGTTTTTTATTAATTCATTTAACTCTCAGTCTTTTTCTGACCTCCAACTATTCACATGGTCAAAAGAGTTCAATCAGCATTATCTATCAGTACACACAATGATTGTCACTGCTACTGAAATTAAGTTGGTGCTAATGGTAATTATAAAAATCAGTCTCATGACCATTCATTAAGCAAAACTACTTCTATTCCTTTCATTTCAATTCATTCTATAGTCTTATTATAAAGAACTCCACATTTGAATTCAAGTCACCTTGGAAGACTAACGGAGGAGGAGGGAATAAAAAAGAAAACCACTGCCCATTACAGTGTTAAAACCAAACTATGCCACCCCCAGAGTATAGAGTTGCGAGACCCAAAGATCTTCACAAAAAAAAGTAGCTTCTGTGGGAAGATAAAGGACTTGACCATGTAAACTATTGAAATTCCTTTTGTTTCAGGAGCCTATGGAGTCTAAGTTCACAAAATACATTCCATTAGATGGGGCGAGCTATTTTTCTAATAAAAAATAAAAGTGTACCTAATTAGTACAACGCTGTTCTTTTTGGTTAATTCTATCACCTGAATCTCTTCTATTTTTGATCATTGCCCATAATTTGTAGCTTTGAATCTCCTGACTCCTCTTTCCTTCTAGTTTCTTCTAAACTTAATGAGCTAAAATTTAAGAGTACCTGGAAATTAGCAAGGGAAAGAGGATGCATACAATTTTTTAGTAGAACAGAGATCAGAAATCAGTCTCTTCTATGGCGACATCCCTTCCATCACATACATATCAGTGTGATGCGTGTTGCATCAATACTGTGTATACAACACAAATACATATGAAATAATAGCAACCATAATGAAACTAGAAATGGAGGTATGCTGGAGATCAAGTGAACATGGATTAGGATAAAATCAATAAGCAATTAAAAAAAGATTGAACAATCTTAATAAGTTCACCAACCTATTTGACTTAAGGAATCCAATCCTGCTGTGATAAACAGTGGTTTATTCTGATCCACACATATTGATTTGCTACATGGATAAGAAGAAAAAAAGAGTCTAATTTAGTTTAGTGAGTGAATATCCTGCCATACTCTATTGTAAATACTAGAGCAAAGTTTTATATCCAGCCACTGGTAAGAGCAATGCCCAATGAATGAATGAATATCAATTTAAATGATTTCAAAAATTAAAGGATAGCATGAATAAAGGTTACATAGGAAAAAAAAGTGACAGACTCAAACTACTTTAGATAAAACAAAGGGAAGCAGCAAGGCTAAGACAGTTATGTACTAAAATGATCGATTCCATTTCAAATCAATATAAGAAAGTGACAACAGAGAAAAAGCTAAAATGGAAGGGATGCGAGGAGATGTAAAAGAAATCAGGGAACAAGTCTAACAGTATCATTATTTTAATTTGGTCTCAAAGTAAATATTACACAGCATTTCAGTTGTAAAGTTTGAGAAATATTTAAGCAATAAAAGAATCAGCAGAGAGTATGAAATTATCTCTTTAAGAACAGCCATCTGTGGTACTCTGTCATTCAAGAAACAAAGATGGGTGAGAAAGAAAATCAGATGGGGCATACTGGCAAAAAATAATAAAATAAAAAGAGATTAAAAAAATATATTTTAACATTACCTTTTGTCAATGCCAAATGCCAACTGGTTGATGACACCACGTATTTTTAGTAATAAAGCTTCAGATTTACTGGTAAACTTAAAAAAAAAGCAGGAGAACAAATTATATGCTCTGTTTTCCAAACACAGAAACGAGTAAAGTAAATATGGCTTTGAACATGTGCAGATTGCAGAGAGAATTATTACTTATTTGCCTAACAAATACTTATGTTTCAGTGGAGAAAAAAAGGAAAAAAACCTGAATAAATAAAATGAAATAAATCTCGATAAATTTATTTGAACACTTTAAACTTCATGTATGCATGACGTGAGAGTGACTTGAGTTTACACGCTAATCATTTCAACTACTCCCACTTATGGATCGTCATCATTGTCAAAGGGAATTAAAAAAAATTTATATCTGTAAATACATTTCTATGTGTGTGGGTATGTGTATAAATATACATACATACTCTCATGCCTAAATGAAAAATCTTCAAAATCTGGTTGGTTAGAAAATAGAAGGAATACATCATAAGTAACTTTTACATCCAAGGGCGCATTACCACCTTCAAAGCAGTTAATATGGAAGTGGCAGACGTGGTCCAATGATATCAATGCTCATAGAAATGATTTTAACTTATCTTTTGAATTGTCTTTAAAAAAACAAAAACAATCCACCGCCATCGAGTCAACTCTCACTCATAGCGACCCTATAGAATTGCCTTTGGAGCCTACCAACTGAATATTCTCATTGGCGGTAACTAGGGTGACCATATCCAGGACACTTTGGACAGTGAAAGGGTACTATTAACAATTAAGCAGGACATGTGGTTACCTTAGAAATCTTTGCAGACTAGGTTTGAATTTTGGAGATAACCAAAAGTCACTCAGAGCCAAATCAGAAAATCAGAATGACTAAGATGTATGAAAGTGGGAAATACAACTTTGAGCTGAAATGAAATATAATTATGAAGCAAAAAAGATCAATTTTTTGGTTCTGATGGCAATTCCACAAGATAAACTTCATCTGGATTAAGAAGAGGCTCCCAGGGAAAGTATATGAAGGGGAACACTCAGGGAAATATGTAGTATCTGATACACTTATTTAAAAAAGCATTGAAATAATTTTAATGCTTCTACTGAGACAATATTTTAATAAAAAATATAGCAAATTTTAATTGAATTAAAAAAAACAACCGCTCTGTTTTATTTCATTATATTATGTTCCTTTTATGGAAGAGGGACAAAACCAAACTGCAAATGTATTTCCGAGAACTGTAGAGCCGGGAGGACATTAGAAGCTGTCTACTCCAACTCCTCCATTTGCTGCATCAGTATCCTCTAATATATCATTCACGAATAGCCGTAGAGATTCTGCTCAAACAAATTCAATGCCTAGAAGCTCATTATTTTCTAAAGCACCTCATTCCATTTTCCGATAATGATAGTATTAGAAAGTTCTTTCTTATTTTGAGCTAAACTCATTCTATTGATTGCTCATTCTTGACTCTAGGAGGACAAAGAATAAATTTAACCCCTGTTCCATAGGGCAGACCTTCAAATATTTAAGAATTATCACACTAAATGGTAGACTATGATTTTATACTGCTTCTCATATATCATAATTTTAAGTCCCCTACCATCCTGATGGCTGTCTCCTGAAGCTGGTCCTACTTATTGCTGTTGTTCCGTTTTTATTTTTATTAACTTTATTAGATTGCTCATAATATTGAGTCTACTCAGCACAAGAGAGTAAGAAGAACAAAGAAAACTTCAGCACCACAAAAAAAAGCACTACAAAATGACAGCAACAAACTCACATCTATCAATAATT
>NW_004443941.1:18566775-18605374 GCF_000243295.1 Trichechus manatus latirostris
AAAAATCATAAAAAAAATATTGAGTCTGTATTCTTGACTAAGTTATTTAGGATTAAAAACTATATTAATACTATAGTATTAAAACAAAAACCTGCTGAATATCACAGAATCCTGCAGAGCAGTACCCAACTTTCTCCCTTGAATGGGGTGTAAGGTCAGAGTGGAAGTGAAATTGAAAGATGAGGCTTTTGATAACTTCTCGGCAAACAAAGGAAGGCTCTATGGTTCCCTTGGTGGTCCAGAGGTGCCCCACTCACCCCAACTCCTGTCCCCTAGGGTTTACTGAAAGCTGAGTGAGATAAAGCCCTTCCCAAACCCTTTTTCTGATCCCTTGTCTTCTAGGGTCTTCTGGACAATGGTTAATCCCAGGCTTGTGTGGTCTGGGTTGACTTGACTTCATCTAAATTTCTACCCATAAGACCAGAATGGGTTCTGGCTGATCATCAAGTGTGATCTGTTCCTAAAAAAAGACATGGACTTCCCTTCATTTTCAACATTTACAGAGCATAGCTAACTTGATCAAAAACCAAACCTGTTGCCATTGGGTCAATTCTGACTCGTGGCATCCCCATGTGTTACAGGGTAGAACTGCTCCATAGGATTTTCTATGCTACAATCTTTACAGAAACAGATCATCAGGCCTTTCTTCCATGGTGTCACTGGTTAGGTTCGAACTGTCAACATTTAGGTTAGTAACTCATCAAAAAACCCATTGCTGTTGAGTCAATTCCGACTTATAGCAACACTATAGGCCAGAGTAAAACTGCCCTATAGGGTTTCCAAGAAGCATGTGGTGGATTCGAACTGCCGACCTTTTGGTTAGCAGCTGAATGCTTAACCACTGCAATACCACGGCTCCTTTAGGTTAGTAGTCAAGTCAGAGAACTTACAGCTAACTTAACCAGAATTTAACGTGTTGACTCATCTAGTGGCAGAAATGAGAAACTGCAAGATCCATGATCTTTGCTTTTGTACTCTGGATAAGTCGCTTGCTTCAAATTCCCCATATCTTTCCCAAATAGTAAATAAGAATCATTTCTCAAAGTGCTGTGTCAGCCTAATATGTAAGCAGATACAGTTCAAACATAAAAGGTAATGATTTTAAAGGAAATACATAATGATGTAATGGATTTGCAACGTTCTGAAAAGTATAAGGAATTTTAAATATATATTACATTTACATTTTTAGCCATAATATTGTAGCCATGAAGATGGGGCGCTAGACCATGTCAAGGCTCCTTTGAGTCCTTTGATTTATGGGGGGAATAAAGACCATGAAACAATTATTCACATGGAAAGAAGTATTTCTAGAAAATAAAATTCTTTTATATTTTATTGCATTAAAAGATACTGAGGAAAATTTAGTCCTGCTACAGAAGGCAATGATAATAGCAATACTTTGTTCCAGGCTCTGTGCTAAGTATCTCACATGCACTCTCTTTTAGCCCTCAGAGAAACCCTCTGAAGAAGAGTTTTTATTCATTTTGCTCTTGAGGAGACAGAGGCATGTGAGATAGAGTGACTGTCTAAGATCACGTATCCAGAAAGTGGTTGCCCTGAGATTTGAACTCGGGCAGTATGCTTTTAATCTCTATAATAAACAGTATTTTAAGTTAAAAAAATGATATATTGTTAAAGCTTTTTTTCCCCCTCTCTTTTCTTTTAAGGGAATACAGATTCTAACTCTTTTTTTTTAATTGTACTTGAGATGAAGCTTTACAGAACAAAGTTGTTTCTCATTAAACAATTAATACACATATTGTTTTGTGACATTAGTTGTTAACCCAACGACATGTCAACACACTCCCCTTCTCGACCTTGGGTTCCCCATTACCAGCTTTCCTGTCCCCTCCCGCCTTCTCGTCCTTGCCCCCGGGCTGATGTGCCTATCTAGTCTTGTTTTGTTTTATGGGCCTGTCTCATCTTTGACTGAAGGATGAACCTCAGGAGTGACTTCAGTATTGAGCTATAAGGGTGTTCAGGAACCATACCCCCGGGGTTTCTTCAGTCTCTGTTAGATTAGTAAGTTTGGCTTTTTTTTTGTGAATTAGAATTTTGTTCTACATTTTTTTCCAGCTCTGTCCGGGACCCTCTACTGTGATCCCTGTCAGAGCAGTCAGTGGTGGTAGCCAGGTACCATCTGGTTGTTCTGGACTCAGTCTGGTGGAAGCTGTGGTAGTTGTGGTCCGTTAGTCCTTCGGACTAATCTTTCCCTTATGTCTTTAGTTTTCTTCATTCTCCCTTGCTCCAGACGGGGTGAGACCAGTGGAGTATCTTAGATGGCCGCTCACCAGCTTTTAAGATCCGGGATGCTACTCACCAAAGTAGGATGTAGAACACTTTCTTAATCAACTGTGTTATGCCAACTGAGCTAGATGTTCCTGAGACCATGGTCCCCACAGCACTCAGCCCAGTAATTCAGTCCCTCAGGGAATTTGGATGCGTCTATGGTAGGTTCTAATTCTTAAGGGGACATTAAAAAGTAAATAAATACATAAGCAAATAAATAAATAACCAATTTATCTCTTTAAGATTAATTAATTAGGGTTAATGGATCTAAGCAATTTAGAAGTTCTGCTCCAACGTAGGAGTCTGATCTATAGATACAATGTCAAACACTCGTAAGATGGTCTTTGGGAAATGCGAAACGAAAGAAGAGGGTAACATACGTTAGTATAAGCACTGACATTCATATCCGCGCAATAGGTTGCTAATCTTTCCAAACTTAGTGTTGTCCATTCAAGTTTCAAGGAGAAGAAATGTACAAACCATTAATGATGCTCCATAATAATGTGCAACAAATCGAAGTGTCTTGCATATTATCTTTCTCTTCTCAGAGTCAAAATCCTGGAAATATGTTATTAAAAAGAAAGAAAACTAATTGAGAGAACTATATCTGCAGCAAGAAGATGCAAATGATTAAATGTAAAAATAGATTATTTCTTATTTTCTGAAACACACTCTGAGGAGCAGTATTCCATTACCTTGATATTTGTTTCTGTGGAGAGTAGAACAATAGCTTCAGCCTTCTATAGCTACAGCTACCAGATTTTTCTTTGTTTAAACACTTGGCTCAATAGAACTCAGATATAAGCACACATTTAATAGTCTAGAATGCTCTAAGGATTTTCTGACAAGCAAAGATAAGAGGAAACTAATTTTCTTCAATTTAAAAGTTGGGGAGTAAGTCCTATCCCTCTGTGACTGGGTTAAAGATTCATTCTAAATCATCTGCCTCATCATCAGTCTAACCACTGTTTTTATGATCCTTTACCTTTCTTCTCTTTCCTAACCATACTGTCTTTTCCAAAATCTGTAAGATGTGTGACCTCTTGACCTATCCCTCCCAGAGTCATTTTTCTTATTTCTTCATTACTTTTATTCCTTCCCAATAAAGCATAGACATGTATGTACAACAAACTCAACTGCAAGTGGAAGAGCCAAGGGCTTACCTGAAAAATATCATATTTACTTCCGATTATAACCAGGGGTATTGGAAATGGGTCAATCAATTCACGATCCTGTTAACAAATGTAGTTCATGGAATTTAATATAATTGTGTAGTGCTGTATGCTCAGCAATTTCTATTTACTTCCTAAAATATATCATTTGTAGTCTCTTCATAGATGTTGACTTTGTTTTCTTGACAAAGAGTTCATTCCAATATTTGATTTTCACTTCCTCAGATGTATCTCTAAAGTATAAAACTAGAAATAGCAATTCCCTAAATTACTGTGATATTTATTCTTTTTCTTGTTCTCTTTTATTTTCTCATATAACATGTCATCTTCCTGTTTTTTTTTTTTTTCTTCCTATTTTGTATTAACTGTTTATTGCAATAGCATTTCTACTGCATGGATCTGAACCATCAAACTATTTGTTTTGCTCCAGTATTACCGATGTAAAACACATTTACATAAACTCTGGGCACTATAAAATGCTGTTCCTAGCACGACATTCATATTGTGTTTAAAGGACTTGTGGTACCATCATTGCAACTTTATAATCTAATCAGTTGTCAGATGATCAAAAGATATTGAATATGTGACAGACACTAGATGAATGCAAACTACAGACTGATGGTGAAGGCTGTTCTAACTACTCCTTGCTTAAATTTGTAGCTTCTTCTAGTCTCTGCCACACCGCTTTCGTACAGTCTGGTTTTTTATCTTCATTTTACAAAGATTATAAAATCAACATCAAACTACTACTTTAAAACTCTATATCTTTTGATTGGTGTAATATGCCATAACAATCACAGTAGATGTCTTAACAAGAAGACATAGAAATCTTTTTCTTTGTTTTGCTCTTAGTGAGGTTTCATTAAATTGCTGTAATTTTCCAGTGAACAGGTTCATCTACATCAAATGAATTTTAAGTCATGCATAAAAATCTGAAGAAGTTGTTTACGATGTTCTCTTTAACTATGTATGGGGCTAAGGATTCCAGGAATAATCCCAATAGCAACTCACTGGATGATCCTTCTGCAGATTACTCCATATCTTCTGTCTCATTTCAGAAGCTGCTTTAGAGTTTGTCTTTCCCAGCTTCATTATCACTTTATCTATGTGGCTTTTTGTGACTTGCAACAGATTTTCCATGGTGGGCCACAGGTCATTAGGTTTTGAAAGATCCAAAACAAGAACAACAGAAAACGTCCTAAAGAAACAAAAACATCTTTCAAAAGTCTCCAAATAATTATCATTCTGATATCCAGCACACTGAAACTCATTATCTTAGAATAACAAAACTATCATTTAAGGGGGGGTGGTGGGGAGAACCAAAGTTATAGCTTTATTTATTCCAATGCTTTTCTCTAATGATAGGCGAGTATTGCAACTTACAGTGGCACTGAAGATCCTGTCTGAATAAATCAATCATAATCCAGTCCAGTAGAGACTCTGGGAGGAGTTGGATCCAACAATACCACGTTTAGATTCAATTTGACTGTGTGCTCCAAAGAAGGGAAATGGAAATAATAGCAACAGCAGCAGCAACACCACCACGTGAATGAGAAGGAAATAGATTTACTGACGGACCATGCTAGGGAACTACCTCACTTATTTAATCTTTACAACAACTCTTCTAGAAGATGTTATTATGTCCATTTTATGGATTAGAAGCCTGAGGCAGAGATTTGTATAACTAGTAAACTGTAGAGCTGGTACTGAGATCTAAAGCTATATGTCTTTCTCCTGTTCTGTGCTACCTCTCTGAAAGCATGCCTCAAGCCCGCAAATGCAGCCTCACCATCACCACATGGATGTGTACTCATGTTCATGTACATCAACATAAATCTAGGTTATTTTAGCAAATGGTCATAATAAGTAAATAGTGCCATTATCATGGGCCAACACATCCTCGGTCAACAGGACAAATATTCTGCTAGTAGATACAGCAAGATATCATCATATATATGCTATCTAGTTATTTTACTTAGTTCAAAATTAAAGCAAAACAGTAACTAAATTCTGTAATGTTGGTTTATATTCAGAAAGTAGTCTTTTCAACACTAATTATCAAGATTTGCTATAAAATTACTATGCTATTAAATTGTCTAGCCAATCATATCTTTGTCATTTTAATAGGCTCATAAATAGTTTTGCTTAACTGTAAAAATAATATAGCACAGTGTATGCATATTAAATAATAAGGAAACTAATTTATTTTCAGAATTTAAGTATGGCTGGTACTTGAAAAGACAAAAAAAAGATGACTATGGTTTAGCTTTTAAAAAGAAGTCACCTTCAATAAACAGAGCCATGGTCATGCCCAATAGGAGCAGAGAATCAACCCACATCTTTGGAAATCTAAAAATATCCTCTGCTATATGGTCACTGTGAGTCAGAATCGACTCATTAGCAACGGGTTTGGTGTTTTGGTTTGGTCTGCCATGGTGACCCTCAACCCCCACATGCCTCCTCCTACCTGATTTGACATTTTCACTGTCAGAGTCAGTGCTCAGGTTTAGAAACATGGCCTCTGAAAAGCTACTGGCAAAATACACATTCAGTATACCAGTGGGTGATCCTGACTTTTTTCGTTGGCTTCTCCCCCTCCTATATCATCATCAACTGAATCACCTTGTAAGGTAAGGAATGGATTTTTTAAAAAGTGCTTTGCAAAGAGAGAAGGAAAAAAGCTATGGCAAGAATAAGCCCTGGGTAGCTCACCAGGATGTGACAGGAAAGGAGGAAAGGCAGTAGGAAGGGACTAGAGCAGGAGGTGCCAACTGCCATATATGGAGGGAAAACCCAACCCAACCTATTACCTTCGAGTCGATTCTGACTCATAGCAACCCTACAGGACAGAGTAGAACTGTCCCAAAGGGTTTCCGAGGAGCGGCTGGCGATTCGAACTACAGACCTTTTGGTTAGCAGCCTAAGCTCTTAAGTATGGCGCCACCACGGTGCCACATGGAGGGAAGGACAGGGGTGCCTGAAACAAATCAGGCACTCGGGGGGTCAGGCGGAGCCAAGGTAAATTGTGTCTCTACCAAAAAATTTTGCCTAGAACTGTTCCTATTAATTAACCCTCATTTGAGAATTAAATAAAAATTACTATGCAATATACATAAACCAAGAGCAAACCAAAACCAAATCCATTACCATCGAGCTGATTCTGACTCATAGCAAACCAAGAACATTTCACACTGTAGTCTCAAAAATGTTTCCAATGAAAAGTAACTTTGTTTTAAGCAAAAGAGAAATGGATTACTCAAATTTTTTCCCAGTATATTGGAAATTTTTTTAAAACTTTCATAATGGACTTTATTCTTACACCTATTAATAATTTCGATGAAATAACTGTGTTCCAGGAAATGGTGTCATAACCCTTTGAACGGCATTCTTCAAAGGAAAAAAAAAAAGGTCAAAAAAATAAGAAAACATGGGCATGTCTTATTTTAAGAGAAGCCAGGTAAGCATGCCCAAGATCATGTAATGAAATTATTACTTACATATAAAAGAGGACACTGTACATTATAACTAGGAAAGGAGTTTTAAATTTCTATAAATATCCACCAGTCTCCAAAGAACTATGCCCAAATAGTATTAGCCACAATAAAATTTCCATTCTTTGATGTGGACAGTTGACAGCTCCTCAATTTTACATGAAGTGTGAACAAAAGCATCTTTACAGAATGTTTCCATGGTGTTGATCCGTAAAATACCATCTAAGCAAACACAGTGTGTCTGCTCTACAAACACAGTCTGAGGACAACTCTAAGGCCTCTCCTGTAACCGCATGCTGATGCTGCCCCTGGGTTGACCACTGGTTTCCTAATATAAGCTCTTCAGTGGTTTTAAACAATGATTTAATCCACACATTTCAATCCCAGGCGCCTGTCATGGTTTGAACTATGTCCCCCCAAAAATGTGTGTATCAATTTCGCTAGGCCATGATTCCTGGTACTGTGTGATTTTCCTGTATGTTGTAAATCTGCCTCTATGATGTTAATGAGGGAGGGTGGGTGGCAGTTGTGTTAGTAAGGCAGGACTGGGTCTACAAGACTGGACTGTGTCCTGAGACAATCTCTTGAGATATAAAAGACAGAAGTGAGCAGAGAGACAGGGGGACCTCATACCATCAAGAAAGCAGTGCCAGGAGCAGAACGCGGCCTTTGGACCGGGATCCCTGCACTGAGAAGCTCCTAGTCCGGGGGAACACTGATGAGAAGGCCGACAGAGACTGAAAGCCTTCCCGTGGAGCTGACACCGTGAATTTGGACTTTTAGCCTACTTTACTGTAAGGAAATGAACTTCTCTTCTTTAAAACCATCCACTTGTGGTACTTCTGTTATAGCAGTACTGGATGACTAAGATGGCGCCACTTTCCAGAAATCTAGTTATCATATCAAAATGAGCTCATATCATAATACTCTGTAGACCATGGAGTGAATTCAGGATAAGGTAAGAGTCTGAGGTTGTTGTTTAGGTTTTCTCATGTCCTTGATGTACATACAACCTTGGGCAAGATACTCATCTGAGCTCCAGAATTGCAAATAGGCACTATAAAAATCTTTACCTCATAGAGTTCCTGAAAGATTTATATAAGATGCTGTATGTAGAGCATATAAAGTAGTAGGCCCAGTGCCAGGTACTCATATAGAGCATTCCATAAATGGAAGTTGCAGCTGTTATTTTTTTAAATAATATTTTATTGTATTTTCAGTCAAAGTGTACCCAGCAAAACAGGTTTCCATTCAACACTTTCTACATATTGTTCATTGACAATGGTTACATTCTTCACATTGTATCAACATTTTCATTACTTCCATCCTAGTTGTTCCATTTCCATTAACCTCATTTTACAGCTCCCCCAACCTTCTCATCTATGCTTTGAGTTACTTGTTGATCATTTGGTCTCATATAGATGTTTTTTTAAAAGAGAGCAGTACTGAAGAGTGATACTCATTTCACTATGAGTTAACTGCTATTTAGCTAAAAGGTGATAGTTTGAGGGGATAGTTTCATCTCAAGGCTTAAAGAATATCTCAGAGCAATAATCTCAGGGATTCCTCCTCTCTCAGTGTGTCTAGTAAGTCTGGATTTTTTGAAAATTTGAAGTTCCGTTCCACATTTTTCTCCCTTTTTATCAGGATCCATCTATTGGGGTCCTAATAAGAACGTAAGGTAGTGGTGGCCAGGCACCATCTAGTTCTCTTGGTTTCACAGTAGAAGAGGCTGTGGTTCAAGAAGACAATTAGTCCTGTAGACTGGTTCCTTCTCTGAGTCTTGAGGTTCCTTTTTTCTCTTTTGTTTCAGACAAGCAGAGACCAAGAGTTGTATCCTATGTGGCCACTTGCAAGCTTTTAAGACTCCAGATGCTACTCACCATGCTAGGATGTAGAACATAAATTTTATGGACTATATTACGCCAATTGACCAAGTTGTTCCATGAGACTATGACCCTAAGTCTTCAAACTAAGAAAACTAATTCTGTGAGGTGATTGGTTATGTCTAAGAAGTATCAGTTTCTGTGACCCTTATTTGTTTTATTATATACACACACATATGTATACATATAACATATATACACATACATGTATTTTGGTTGTTGTTACCACAAAATTATATATAACATAGCATTTACCAAAACATCTTCATGTGTATGTTTGTGTGTGTGTCTGTGTCCAGCTAGTGGCATCAGTTACCCTGATTAAGCTGTGCACACTTCTCCCACATTCAGTGCTACCTTTCCCATCACCAGAAATAAAAAGTGACTACTGCCTAGAGAATGAATCCCTCCTCCCCCTTCCTCCCTCTAACCACCAAATAACATTTTTTAAAATTTATTGTTGTAGTTTAAATGAAGTTTACATTTCAAGTTAGTCTCCCATACAAAAATTTATACATTTTTATGTCACCCCAATTGCTCTCCCCATGCTGTGACAGCACACTCCTCCTTTCCACTCCTGATTCCCCATGTTCATTCAACCAGCTCCTAACCCTCTCTGCCTTCCCATCTCACCACTGGACAGAAGCTGCCCGTTTAGTCTCTCGTTATCTACTTGAGCTGAGAGGCACACTCCTCACGAGTATCACTTTATGTGCCACAGTCCAGTCCAATCCCTGTCTGAAGAGTTGGCCTTGGTAATTGTTTTAGTTCTGCACTAATAGAGAATCCAGGGGCCATGCTTTCTGGGGTTCCTCCAGTCTCAGCCAGACCACTAAGTCTGGTCTTCTTACTAGAATTTGAGTTCTGCACTCCACCTTTCTCCTGCTCCATCCGGGACTCTCTGTTGTGTTCCCTGTCAGGGCGGTCATTGGTGATAGCCGGGCACCATCTAGTTCTTCTGGTCTCAGGCTGATGAAGTCTGGTTTATGTGGCCCTTTCTGTTTCTTGGCCTAATAATTTACTTGTGTCTTTGGTGTTTTTCATTCTCCTTTACTCCAGGTGGTTGGGACCAATTGATGGATCTTAGATGGCTGCCTGCAAGCTTTTAAGACCCCAGATGCCACTCACCAAAGTAGGATGCAGAATTATTTTTTTAAAAAGCTTTGTTATGCCAATTGACCTAGATGTTCCCTGAAAGCATGGTCCCCAGACTCCTACCCCTGCTACTCTGTCCCTCAAAGTGTTTGATTGTACTCAGGAAACTTCTTAGCTTTGGTTTAGTCCAGTTGTGCTGACTTCCCCTGTAGTGTGTGCTGTCCTTCCCTTCACCTAAGGCAATTCTTATCTACCATCTAGTTAGTAAATAACCCTCCCTTCCCACCCTCATAACCATCAAAGAATGACCTAACCACCAAATAACACTGGTTTCTGAATATACAGCTGTTCTTGTCATTCTATAAAAGTGAGATCATACAATATTTGTCCTTTTGTGATTGACTTATTTCGCTCAGTATAATGTCCTCTATAATGAGTTGCTTTTTATCTTCATAGCAAATGGCAGTTTAAATTTTTTTTTTTTTAAGATAAACTCTTAAAACAGGGACTCAGATCACAGGAAATGTTCTATTACATATTAGCTAAGGTCTATGGAAACACTCAATTTATCTATAGTCGTTCTACGGAAACACTCAATTTATCTATAGTCGTTCTACGAGCAACTATTTTCAAGATAAACAGTATCTAATAGCAAGCATTTGGCAATACTATTTTCTCAAGTTGCTGGGCTTTGTCCAACACAAGGAAATTATGTGTCAAACTAATTCCAGTCAGTTACATTGAGAGTGAAATGTTTTCCAGGAATTCTTTAACTATTCAGCAAGCCACACTGGATCCAGGCCTATGGCTCCCTTTCTCTCTGTTTTTGAGAATCGTGACCTCTCCTCTCCCCTAAAGCAGTCCCAGCTGCTCTGCGTCCAGGGAGAAAAGACCAAGCTCTCACAAAGTGAGGTATTAAAGAAGCCTTGGAGAGATTTGGATTCCTGCAGAAACCACAACTTCTATAAGCCTTGTAAGCTCAAGGAAACCCTGGTGGCATAGTGGTTAAGAGCTACAGCTGCTAACTAAAAGGTTGGCAGTTTGAATCCACCAGGTGCTCCTTGGAAACTCTATGGGGCAGTTCTACTCTGTCCTATAGACTCGCTATGAGTCGGGATCAACTCGACGGCAATGGGTTTTGGTTTTGTAGGCCCAAATGCTCTAGGGCCTAGAAAGCCGAGTGAGGTGATGTAACAAGGTGATGTAACAAGCCAGAGCCAGAGGAGGAAGCAGCTCAAACCCTGTAAGAACTGGCTCCTGCGTTTCCACTTCTTTGCCTCTGGCCGCCCTAACTGGCAGCTCTGTTCCTTCAGGCTCCTCCCGACCTCACCTTCTCTTCTCAGCCACACCACCATGAGCTAGCCTAACTCCCAGGCAGCTTTCCTTATTTGTCTCCTTTCAAAGGGGACAAATGAAAAACTATATAACTGTAAAGTTCCACGTTTCTGAAAAATAATGACATAGGGAAATGATGGTTATAAGTCAAAAAGTAAGATCTAAATGTGATGTAAAATGTCCCAACTCTGTACAAAGTATATTTATAAACACTGAAAAGACTGAAAGAAATAACATGACATGTTAATGGTGGTTATTTTTTACGTGATTATGGGCGCACTTACTTTCCTTGAACCTTTCATATTCTTCCAAATTTTCTATATGAGTATATGTTACCTTTGCAGTAAGTAAAAGGACAGGGAATTATATTTCTTTAAAAGGAAAAACATCACTGGATGAATAAAACCACTATCATCTGCATCCAGCTGGTTATGGAAAAACAATTACTCTATTGACAAGAAACAATTGATATGCGAAGGCTCTTAAGGACCTAAATTTGACAAATACTTGCCAAGCCCATTGCATTTGGTCTGTGCAGCAGCAAGTCTGTGTTAAACTCTGACAAGAGTAAGATATTTCAGATTCTTAAACTTTTGTTTTCCTTGGCTGAGGCGGGTTCCCAGGAACACTGGGAGAAATGTCACAATTTTTCCACATTTGATTTAGCCAACATGTGGGAGTCATTGTCAGAAAGACACCACCAAAGGGTTTTGAGGTTTTCTCTGGGGTCTTATTTCATTAAGGTCAGCAACAGCGAGACTTTCCCCTTCTCCAACATATAGTATTCCCCTGGGTGAAGCTCTAACAGTATCAATTAGGATTAAATTCTAAGGTAGACTTACACTCAGTTGAAGAAAAAACTTATGAAGAAAAAACTTAAAGAGCTGAATTACTGCACAAGGAGATGGGTACTGGAAAGAATTATGTGTTTCAAATTTATTTTTGCCAAATGAATTCACTGCCCAAGTGTTATTTGACATATTTTTTGTTGTTGTTTGCAGGCTTACAAAACATGTTACTAGTTGGAATGCCAGCAATCTCATTTTAGCATAGACCAGAAACGTGGTCCTTTTAAAACCTCTTTGAAAGCTTTGCAGTTTAAGCACATAGAAAGGAAGTGGGTACACGCCTTCAGCAACATAAAACTGCCCTCTAAATTCTGATTCACAAAGGTCTACTCATTCATCCTGTGGACACTACCGTGTACTTGCAACTTTCCTGGGAACTGGCTCACTTACCGTAAGGTGTCACTTGTGATTGGTATGGTGATTAAGTCCAATAAAGAGGTTCCTCCACCCAGTTCCCAAAAGTGAGCAATATGTTTGGGCTGAAAAAAAAAGTTTTTATAATAAAAAACTAGATTTATCATTTAAAATGCTTCTAATACTTTATTAGCACCAAAAAAACCAAGCCAAACCTGTTGCCATCGAGTCGATTCTGACTCACAGCGACCCTATAGGACAGAGTAGAACTGCCCCACAGAGTTTCCAAGGAGTGGCTGGTGGATTCGAACTGCCAACCTTTTAGTTAGCAGCCAAATGCTTAACCACTGGTGCCAGCCAGTAATAATTATGGATATAAAATATCACAGTTCTCAATAAGACCTCCTGGTTTCACTGTCCTATCCCTCAAAATGCACTAAAGCATCTACTTCAGAGAACATTAAGAATATATTGGAGGAAAACAGTTTGGCAGTTCCTTAAAAAGCTGAACACAGAACTATCATATGACCCAGGAATCCCAATCCTAGGTATATACACAAAAGAATAGAAGGCAGGAACACAAACAGAAACCTGTACACCAATGTTCATTGCAGCACTATTCACGATAGCCAAAAGGTGGCAACAATTTAAATGTCTATCAACAGATGAATGGATAAACAAAACTACAGTGTATGTACATACAATGGAGGATTACTCAGCCAGGAAATGAAGTCCTGATATATGCTACAACATAGACAAACCTTGAAAACATTATGCTGAGTGAAATTAGTCAAACACAAAAGGACAAATACTACATGATCCCACTTACAGTAAACAGGTAAACAGAAATCGAAGCTTTCAGTGGTTACCAGGGGGTGGAAGAGAGGGGAAGAGAGGGAGTTATCGTGTAGGGGGTACTGAGTTAATGATGGTGGAATAATTCAGAAAAGGACAGTGATAAGGGTTGTACAACAGAAAGAATGTAAATCAATGTCACTGAATAATACATGTAAAAATTGTTGAATTGGCAAATGTTTTGTTATAAATATTTTTACCACAATAAAAAACTATGTAGAAACAATATTTATGAAAGGAAAAGATCTATTAAGTGCAAAAAGCTCTTACAAGTCCAATGTGAATCCATTCTAGTAAAAGAACATACATAAATATAAGTGTGTGTATGTCTGTGTGTGTAAGAGAGATGGCTAGGGAGTGGAACAGACAGATGTATGGATATACAGCAACATATTAACTCTGCAGTAATTTCTTCCTTTTTACTTGTTTAATTTTAATGAGTACATTCAAATTAAAAAGATAGGTTAAAAAAAAAAGAATATATTGTCACTTTCATCCATTATTGGTGGGATTGTAAAATGGTACAGCTGCTGTTGAAAACAGTTTGGCGGTTCCTCAAAAAGTTAAACATAGAATTACCATGTAACCCAACAATCCTACTCCTAGGTATATACCCGAAAGACTTGAAAGCTGGGACTTGGATACCTGTATGCCAATGTGCACTGCAGCATCATTCATAATACCCAAAGGGTGGAAACAATCCAAGTATCCATCAACATATGAATGGATAAACAAAATGTAGTAAATACACACAATGGAATATTATTATTCAGCCATAAACAGAAATGAAGTCCTTATACATGATAAGATATGGATAGACCTTGAAAACATTATGTTGAGTGAAAGACACAAAAGGTCAAGTATTTATGATTCCACTTCTATGAAATTTCTAGAACAGGCGAATGAATAAAGGACTGAAGTCTACTAGTGCTTACCAGCAGCGGTAAGAGGGGGAAACGGGGAGTTATTGCTTAATGGGTACTGAGTTTTTGTTAAGGGTAATGAAAAAATTTGGAAACAGACAGTTGTGATGGTTGCACAACATGGGGAACGTAACTAACATCACTGAACTGGATATGTAAAAATGGCTGAAATGGCAAATGTTCTGTTATACAGTGAAATCTGTGAGAGCCAGAACTCGACAGGACTGCCTTGTTTTTCGGGGGTCTCGCAAGTTTTCTGACTTTAACAGGGTACACTCTTACCACTTTTTTATTGCTTATTTTAGTGGGAAATATTTGAGTTTTCCTTCTCTGATAGGTTTCTGCCTTACACAGGTTCTGGCTTTTGCAGGTTTTACTGTATATATTTTATCACAATTTAAAAAAAAAACAAAAAAAGAGAATATGTTGTCCATATGTGTACATAAGTGCTCTAATTCCAGTAATACCACACTGGAAGAAATAAACAGTGCCCAGTCTATAAATGTCAGATGTAGCATACACTTACTCAAATTTTAAATATAATCAACTAGCAGAACACAACTGGTATTATCCTTATGAATTTTTTTTATAATTCTAGATAGAAATAAAACAACTGAATAGAAAACATCCTGATCTAGGATAGGAATCTCACAAAATAAATTCTACATACAAGTATGGTACCAACATGAGAACTGGGAAGAAAAGATGGTACTCTTGGCTACAGATCAGTGTTCTCTGAGCAAAAGTATAAGCCAAAGATCTGGCGTGACACCGCGGGAGATCTGATAGGCTCCCGCTGACAAAAACAAGTGGTTAGTTGGGGAACAAGAAGAGACTAAACCGTTCCCCTTTCTATAAAACCAGTTGCCGTCAAGTTGACTCCAACTCATGGCGACCCCATGTGTGTCTGAGTAGAATTGTGCTCCACAGGGTTTTCAATGGCTGATTTTTCAGAAGTAGATTACCTCAGAAGAGATCCGAGGAGCCTCTCGGTGGACTCAAATCTCCAACCTTTTGGTTTGTAGCTGAGCGCATTAACTGTTTGCACCACCGAGGGTCTCCTCCCTTTCCATGCTGTTGTTGTGTGCCATTGAGTCAATTCTGACTCCTATCGACCGTATAGGACAGAGCAGAAATGCCCCATAGGGTTTCCAAGGCTATAAATCTTTACAGAAGCAGACTGCAATACCTTTCTCTCATAGAGTGGCTGCTGGGTTTGAACCACTGACCTTTCTACTAGCAGCCAAGCTCTTAACCACTGTGCCACCAGGGCTCCTCCCTTTCCATAGGACCCCTTGAATGATAGGAGACTGAAAGAGCTAGGCAGCCAAGTAGCTTGGAAATAATACCACCTATTCCAAGAGAACCTTCCTAGACTGCTGGCCAATAGCATCTTTCTTCCAGCCCTGATGCTGAGGAGCCTTCAGGCCACTTAAGTTCTGTATGGAGCTGACAAAGTGCTTCCATAGAGAACTCTTAGGGAACATTAAACCACAGAAAGACACGAGGCTTCCAGAACGAACATGAAAAAATTCAACTTGATAATACAAAGTTCAGAGAAAAAAAGTATGTGAAGAATCATGTGGGCTTTTATGAATCTGTTACCACGAACCTGGAAGAGACAGATGGTCATTAAAGCAGGTTTTAGATGAATATATGTACATACACACTTATATAGATATACACACATACATATTGCATTTTTGACAAATTCTCATCTCTTATAATTAATCACTAAAATTGTTTTGCTATTGATATCTGAATTACTAAAGTTTTTGGGTTGATAATTTTGCATTGGAAAGTCACTCTCAATTCACAATTTGATGAAGGGAAATTTTTAGAGCTCTTCTGAAAACTTAAGCTTACGAAAACAGTCTCAAAGTTTCCGATGAAAAGGATAATTCCATTTCTGGGCTAATTACTCATGTCAGTTCATGTGAGTCATAAAAACGCAGTTCTCCTGCATCTCAAACATATTCTGTTTTTTCTTTTCTTTCTAATTTCACAGTTTTAATAAACAACTTTTGCTGGTGAATACAGGAAGCAACAGGCAGTTTTAACTCTTTAAAGAGTCTAATGATCAGACATTTAGACTAGATCAGTCTATAAAAATTTGCCTTGAAATGGACAAGTGAAACTCTGCTGAAGATTGTTCTTCCATAGACCTAAGTTTAAGTAATGACCTCTTTTCATATGACAATTCCAAAAAAATTTAGGATTTTTTCCCCCTAATATACACTATAAACTCCCCCTTTATCCTGAATAAAGAGCCCTGGTGGCGCAGACAGATAAGTGCTCGGCTGCTAACCGAAAGGTAGGCGGTTGGAATCCACCAGCTACTCCGCAGGATAACGATGTGGTAGTCCGCTTCCATAAAGATCACAGCTTTGGAAACCCTACGGGCAGTTCTACTCCTATAAAGAGACACTACACAAGTGAAAATAAGTTTGTAACCAACTAGGGTCTTGAAGCTGAAATACAATTTACAGCTGTATTTATAAAAATGCTAATAATTTAGATTTTGAGCAGTATATTTTCATAAATATTCAATAGTTCAAACCCATATTTTAAGCAGATTTTTTGGGAGACGGAAGGTAACTCACAGTATTATTCTAATTTGAAGGAGGAAAAAGTCACATTAATACAATTAACATAATGCACCAAAGAAATAAAATTTAAAAGTTACAAAGGATTCTTATTCCAGCATTCCAAGGCACAATAAATGGGAGTGCTAAAATATTTTCAGTTTGGGTTGGCTTCATAGCTGCTGAATTGCATTTGAAGTTTAACAGTATGAAGTGTACCACTGGCTATGTTTATGGACTGTAGACAAGAAGGAAAATGTAAAACAAAGTCAGCGTCATTGCTTCACTGTCTATGGGCAAAGCAACATCACTTAAAACGACACTCACTGTGTTGTGCCCTTTTGCTCTTCTTCCATATGTATATTCCAAAGCTAAGGTTGGTTTTGGTGGCTCATCCCTATACAACAAAGAAAGACAGTATTACCTTCGTGGGTGGTATTAGTTTCTTATGCTATCACCCTATCAGATTAATTTTTGCTTCCTCATAGACACTTTAACAGTAAAGATGTTAATCTGTGTAACAGCAATTAACATAAAAATGATAAAAATGTTACATATATACACATACGCCTTCAAACTATTCTAACGAAAAACCATCTCGTTAGATTTTAGTGACTGCTGCAGAGGTGAACAAGGGCACGTGTGTGAGGCACCGGTGGGGCGAGTGGAGCAGGCTATGGGGCTGGCAGTGCTGACAGCTGTGTGGGCGCAGGCTCCCTGGGTCCAGGCCAGCTGGGAAGCACTGACATCAGGTTTATGCTCGGCCTTGAAGTAGGGAGCTGGGAACCTAATGACTATCAGTTTAAAGGGGACATTAACGGAAGACTTCTAATGCAGTTCCTTATCTTAAATTATGGCTTAAACACGGGTATCACTTAGCTCACGAGGGTTGTAAACAAATTACATCAAGTCCGAAAAATCAACGATGATTTGGAAAATATTTAAATGATTTGATGAATTATTTATACTATAGCTTATATTGCTTGGAAAGCAGTTTTATGGTGTGTGTGTGTGTGTATATATATATATATTTAAATCGGGACAAAAATATTTTTAAATTTTTGAATTATAAATTTATGTTTCTTAAATATTTTGAACATCACCCCTGCTTTTATCTCTATGCATATATATGTAGATATAAAATATTTGGTTGTATATCATGAAAGAAAATTTTCTTTTATCAAACAAAATGCTGCTTTTAAGACAAATTTTATGAGAACCAATTTTTAATCAACAATTTGGAGAATTGCCCTTTTTCTGAAGACTATCAAGAAATTGAAATTAAGAATTTTCCGTTCAACAACAGTATTTTGTAGATCAGCCTCCCACTTAGACGACTTATTTGTAGCAGGAAACATATCTCAATGTGGGTCTAAAGAGAGCCATGATTCCTGGAAATGGAAAGATAATCCAGGTGTCACTGTGGATGGTTCTTCTTTCTAGGAATCAATTTTGTTGGTAATGGGAATTAACAAATCTAGTCTTATATTGGAACCCTGGTGGCAGAGTGGTTAAGAGCTACGGCTGCTAACCAAAAGGTGGGCCGTTCGAATCTACCAGCAGCTCCTTGGAAACCCTATGGCGCAGTTCTACTCTGTTCTATAGGGTCGCTATGAGTTGAAATTGACTCAACGGGTTGGGTGTTTGGTTAGGATTATACTATTTAAATTCTTTAATAATATTTTTCAAATGAATGATGTTTCTTTAACATGACCATGAGAACAAATTCCATCTCTTGTAATGCTTCTGGAGAAGAAAAAAGAAATGCATTGGAATGAAGAGAACAGAGAAAAATCTTCCGAAATTGGTTGAAGACTTTCCTGACCAACTTCCTGCAACATCTACTGATCATAATCCTAAATCTTCATCTGATGGCATGCTTCTACGATATAGAAGGTTAAGAAGTCTTATTAAAAAAATGGTACAATTTACAGTTCGAGTATTAACTTAAAAAATATATCCATGAGCAATTTAAAGATGATAATGTTCACTTAGAGAGTATCTAGAAAAAAAACAGTTTAAATAGTACAGTGGCATAGTCAAAAAGAAGGACATAGGGTGGATAGTTATGGTAACATTTCTCCTCCAAATAGGGAACCCTAACCAAACCAAACCTGTTGCCGTGGAGTCGGTTCCAACTCATAGCAACCCTACAGGACAGGGTAGAACTGCCCCATTGGGTTTCCTAGGAGTAGCGGGTGGACTCGAACTGCCAACATTTTGGTTAGCAGCCGAACTCATGTTTTTGGCTTGTTGTTGGCTGTATCTTTAAAGGAGCTTTTAAAGGCTATACTAAGGATTCACTAAGAATTTACTTGAGTCTCAAAGTATTCTCCTTCCATATGTCTTTTAGAATCAAACTTGCCTTACATAACTGGAATAAGTAAAAATGCAGTCTACAGGTTAATATAACACTTACCTGTCAAGACACCGTAGAATAATAGTAGTCTTTCCCTAGAAATTTAAAAAGAAAGAGTACTGCATTAATGTCGTCCATATGTAAAATTTTATTATTGTTCATAAGTGGGGCCCCAAAACGTTTTTTAATCACTTCAGTGATAAATTATCTGGAAACAAGAAGCTGGAACTTTCAGAATTGTTCTGCAGTCTGATAAGTGGAAAAAGTTAACTGTCAACTTTCCATCATGGTGTAACTACACTGCTATTATTATAATTACAAAGTCCCACAGCTGACAAATACTAGCAAATCGTACCTCACTTTAGTGGTCAACTTGGCAGCTGTCTGAAATTTTCTCTCCACTCATCAGTGCTAATTACTGGTTAAGCTCATGATTAGTGTCTTCAAAAATGTTTTCATTCCAATTATTGAAGTGGAAATAAAGAAAAAAAGATAACATACAAATAGAGGACAAGCTGTAAATATGTTCAAAGTAAGCCATTCAAATACTTTTTGTTTGTTTCAATTCTATACGATGTACTTATTCCAAGTTTCTTTTTTTTTAGGAGTCAAGAAATAGAGGTTCAGGCCCCATCTCTGCCACTAACCAGAAACTTATATTATAGGCAAGGGACTGGCTCAGTGGTTTGAATCTCTCTCTCTTTTTTTATAGTAAAACTCTATTTTTTTAAACGAATGAACTCTTAAAAGAAAACACAAAAAGAGGAGCAGCAGAGAAAACTACAGGAGAAAGCCTTTGGGCTCCAAGGAAAACAGTCTGGAAAAATGGATCATTTTACTACAACCATAATTTTTACCAAAAAAAAGAGAAAGAGCATGAGTGAGAGAGAGACAATAATAAATAAATTACTCCAGATTATCTGGAATATGGTCAAATGGAATGACTATTTTGTAATGAGAAATATAAAGACATAACTGGAATAGTAGCAAAAATGTGTACCGAAGGATGTTTATTGGTGTTATATAAAAGTGAAAAACTAGAAATAAACTAAATATCCAAATAGGGGATTGGCTAAATTAATTATGCTAATCTATACAGTGGATGGGAAAAGGTAGGTTATACAATATATATAGGGAGTCCCTAGGTGGTGCAAATGATTAACACATTCAACAGCTAACTGAAAGGTTGGTGGTTTGAGTCCACTCAGAGGTGCCTCAAAAGAAAGGCCTGGTGATCTAGTTCCAAAAAACCAGACACTAAAAATCCTATGGAGCACAGTTTTACTCTGACACAAGGGGGAACACTGTGAGTCAGAATCAACATGATGGCAACTGGTTTATACATATAATGAACTTGTTTTCAACTTAAAAATAGTTTCTCCAATCATTTCTCTAGGAATCATCACAGTAATAACTCTTTGGCCTTAATGAGAGGCCTCAAAAATCTATTGAACCCCAAAACTTTCTCCTTCTCAGTGAGCCCCTCCCACCTTCACTTCTCATCTTTTCCATCTTAGAGTCCATGGTTTATCACTATAACCATGCCTTGCAAGTATCCGCCCCCTAGGCTTTCTCTCTTTGCATCACACCAGCCTAGCAAAACCCGATCCCAGATAAACTCAATCACCTTTCTCCTCCATGCCTTCACCCATGCAAGTGAGTGCTGGTGGAGAAAAATTATACAGACTGGGCAGACTGGTGTCATCTAACTTCTAAATCCCCATCATCAAAACAGCAGTTAACACTGCCTGGCAATTCTATTACATTTGTCTAGTACAGTCTCTCCTTCATCTGTTGCCAGTAACTTATTCTTTACTAGGCATATTCATAAACTACTACTGGATATTTACTCATTCATTTAAATTCATGTGCCCACATGGCAGTAAGATAAAATGTAGGAATGGTTAAAGTACTATTTCATACATTTTCTTATTATCTCCTTAGAATACTCACTAGACCTCTTCATCTGAGCTACTTCTCTTTGCTTACCTCTGGCTCTTCAAGCCTTAGGCGTCACTCTCTCTTAAAGAGACTTGCCAGTTTCTCAATCTCTTGGGCTGAGTTAGGTGTCCTTCCTGTTTTCCATCGTAGCATTTTTATCATGGTATTTTTATTGCTAGCACCTAAGTACACCTATACATGTACTAGCACCTAAGTTCCTTTACGTGGAGAATGTCTTTAACCAGTGTTTCCCCAGTGTCTAGCTGGATGCCTACCACGTAAGAGATATTCAATAAATGTTTACTGCACAGAAGAAGAGAAGATTGGGAAGGAGAAAGAGAAGGCAGAAAGATAGTTGGTTTATTTGGAGAAAGATGGTTACTGTTTGACGACAGAAGCATTCATTGCTCACTTCTCTTTATCTTTCAGAATACATTAAAAAACAAATGTTCTCCATAAAGGTCAGAATCAGATATTTTTCAAAGGATAATACCCTCAAAAGTTCTAGATATCTCAAGGGAGACTCCAAATCCTCAAAAACAAAATTAGTTTTAATTAATGAAAATAAACAAAAAACAGCTTGTATACACCACATATCTATCAAGAAGAAGGATGGTTTTGTAAAAACAAAACAACAGGTTGTCAAAACTACAAAAAAGTGAAGACCAACCATGTTACAGAGAGTGATTAGCAGAGAATGCTAGTTGGAGCCTTTTGTGTGTGAGTCTATGCTGGATTCAGTAATTAGATCAGAACAGTACTCTTATTATAAGCCATCTTCAAGCACATGGAAGTAGCTTCTTTACACAGGATATTCTCTGTAATAGGAATTTAACTGTACCATAAGACTAGTACTGGATATTTACTCATTCATATAAATTCATGTGCGTACACGGCAGTAAGATAGAAGTAGGAAGGTGTTAAAAACACTAATCGTCGAGTCAATTTCATCTCATAGCGACCCTATACGACAGAGTAGAACTGCTCCATAGGGTTTCCAAGGAGCAGCAGGTGGATTCGAACTGCTGACTGCCACATCTTTCTCATGCAGTGCGGCTGGTGGGTTCAAACTGTCGACCTTTCAGTTAGCAGCCAAACGCTTAACCACTGTGCCACCAGGGCTCCTTTAAAATACTATACCTGATGCAAAATCACTCTCCTCACAATAGTAAACTCATGAAATAAAATGTTTATTTACTGTAGATGGGTTAAAATTTCCTATGACAATTTCATTTTTAAAAACTAAATGCAGATAAAATTATAAAGTAGGCCAATATGAAAAATTTGGAAAATACAGAAAATGAAAATCAAAATAACAGCACACTGATGAAATTTTTACTATTCATATTTCCTTCTAGTTTTTGTCTTTGCATTTTTACATAGCTGTGACCATACTGTATATAAATATCGATGACCTGTTTTTTTTCAATAAACATTACATGACCAAAAAAACCCCAAATCCATTGCCGTCGAGTCAATTCCAACTCATAGTGACCCTACAGGTCAGAGTAGAACTGCCCCATATGGTTTCCAAGGAGCAGTAGGTGGATTCAAACTGCTGACCTTTTGGTTGGCAGCTAAGCTCTTAATCACTATACCACCAGGGCTCCAAACACTATAAAAATTTCCTTTATTACTAAAAACTCTTTTACAGTTGTATAATTCCTCCAATAAATATAATCTCAAATTTGCATGTAACATTTCCACAACGGTGGGTGTTCAGTTGTGCGTGGAGGGCGTTCTGGGACACTGCCTGACAGGAGGACACAGAGGGCTGCTCAGGATGCCTGGGTACTGACTGCCTGGGAAGATGAAGCCTTGTTGATCTTAGTTGCTAAAAGCCTTGCATACAACAACATGTTCATAAGTGGAAGCATGAAGCACAGAAATTGAACAGTATATGAACCCCAAACAGAAACGAGCTATGATGCTGCATGGATTTCAGCATCTGGGATCTGGCAAGCCTCAACCTTTTTTCAGACAGTGTCACAAGCAGTTCTGCCTCCCTGGTAGGAACTTTGTGGGCCAAGAAAAGCTGCAAAAAGACATGATGCATCTGTCCCACTTTGTGTGGTCATTTCCAAAACACTTCTGTATCCTTGGCTAAATAAAACAGGAATTTACAGCGGGGGATGAAGGGAGCTCTCTTCCTACCAATCAGTAGTCCAATGGAAATGCTGCTATTTTTTCCCAACATTTTCCACAATCGATAACCTTTTGATAGTCACCACTGGCACACAGTTCTTCCTTAGATGAGACTCCTAAAAGTGAAGTAAATGAATCTAAAATATGAATACTGTTAATATATTGACGTGTTAGATTTTTAAATGGTTCCTGGTTTTTATAATCAATTAAGGTAGAATACCTGAATATTTTCAAATTATAAAACCAAAAACCAAAGTTAAAATACTTTTTAAAATTTTATTTATTATCATAATTTTTCCTAGATCAGTATCTTCTAACTAACACTGCTTTCACAGTTTCTGTTCTACGTCCCAGCTCGGTGAGTAGTGCCTGGGGTTTTAAAAGCTTGCAAGTGGCCATCCATCATACAACAATTGGTCTCTATTTGCCTGGAGCAGGAGAGGAAGAAGGAGACCCAGGAGTTGGAGAAGGAACTGGACTGCACGTCTAGTTGTCTCCATGTACTGCCTCCTTTGCTGTGAGACTGGAAGAACTGAGCATTTTGATCAAGGACTCACGAGATGAATCCTGATCAAAAGGGGCAAAATGTGGACCAGAATTTAAAATTTATTACAGAACCCAGACTTACTGGACCCATTGAGGCTGGAGGAATCCCCAAATCTGCTGCCCTAAGAAAATTTTTTAACCTTTAATTAAAACTATCCCTTGAAGTCATCTTCAAACTAAACAACAGTTTAGCTGAATTAGTAAAGAAGGTTTGCCTTGAGCATTGTGTTCTTTTAAAGAATTATCTCTATGAGATGAAATCGACATTAGTAACTCTAAAGCATAGACGAGTAGTTTATGGAGCAGCAAGTCTGTCAATGCTGGTGAAATAATATGGGGAGAGACAGAATAGTGACACAAGGTAAAGAATGTAACTTATGCCAGTGAACTGTAAATGTAGATATTGCTGAATGGGTGTATGATCTGCTGTCTGTATTTTCACTAAAAAAAAAAAACCCTCAGAAATAAGAAAACAAACAATCTAATTATAAAGTGGGCAAAAAATCTAAGCAGAGACCTCACCAAAGAAGACATAGAGATGGCAAATAAGCACATGAAAAGATGCTCAACATCACGTGTCACTGTTCTTGTTAGTTGCTCTCAAGTTGATTCCAACTGATGGCAATCCCGTGTGTGCAAAGCAGAACTGCTCCACAGGGTTCTGAAGGCTGTGACCTTTCAGAAGCAGATTGCCAGGCCTGTCTCCTGAGGCACTCTAGGTGGGTTGGAACCAGCAACTTTTCAGTTAGCAGTTGAGTGTTCAAGCGTTTGTGCCACCCAGGGACTCATATGTCGTAGTTGTTGCTGTGTTCCGTCAAGTTGATTCCAACTCACAGCGACCCCATATAACAGAGCAGAACTGCCCTATAGGGTTTACTAGGCTATAATCTTTATGGGAGCCGATTGCCAGGTCTTTTCTCTCTTGGAACAGCTGGTGGGTTTGAACTGCCAACTTTTTGGTTAGCAACCTAGCACTTAACCATTGCACCACCAGGGCTCCTTCATATGTCATTACAGAAATGAAAATGAAAACAATAATAAGATACTACTACACACCTATCAGAATGCCTAAAATCCAAAAAAAAAAAAAAAAAAAACTGACGATATTAATTACTGGTGAGGATGTGGAGCAACAGGAACTCCCATACATTGCTGACAGGAAGAAAGAAACGGTACAGCCACTTTGAAAGACAGTCTGGCAGTTTCTTACAAAGCTAAAGCCAGGCTTATCATATGATCTAGCAATTGTGCTCATACTAATTTACTCAGCTGATTTGAAAAGGTACGTCCACACAACAACCTGCACACAAATTTGGTGCAGCTTTATTCATGATCACCAAAAGCTGGAAGCAACCAAGATATTCTTCAACAGAAAATCAGTAAGCCAACCGTGGTACATCCATACAGTGGACTTTGATTCAGCGATAAAACAGAGAGGAGCAATGAAGCCACGAAAAGACATGGATGAATCTTAAACGCATATTGCTAAGTGAAAGAAGCCAGTTTGAAAAGGCTACATACTGTATGATTCCAACTATAGGACATTCTGGAAACGGTAAAACTAGAGAAAAAGTGAAAAGATCAGTAGTTGCCAGAGGCTGAGGAGAGAGGGGAGGTGGCTGAATAAGGGAAGCACAAGAAAGCGTGGTAAAACTATAATGTATGATACGGTAATGGTGGGTTCATGACTCTATGCATTTGTCAAGACCCATAGAACTTTACAGCACAAAGACTGAATCTTAATGTATGTAAATTAAAAAAAAAAAAAAATCTAGGTCAGGACATCTCAGGATGGAATGCAGAGTATGACAAAACACTGTCAGATGGTGAAAGCCCCAAGTGGACTACAACTTGGAAAAAAGCAACGTAGAGCAACATGGAGGTTTTTAAAACCATGTTTGCTTCTATTGATTATGACAGACTGAGATTGTCTAGTAACTACGAATTAACAAAAATCAAAACAGACCGTCCTGTGGAAGAGAACTCTCCCATTGCTGGAGATATTCAAATCTGACTATACCATCACTGTTTGGAAGTATTGTAAAGCAGTAGTCCTTAGCCTTTTGGGATGTGTTGGAACCCTGTGAGAATCTAATTTCCCATAAAAAAGGCATATATTTCTAGGGAGTTAACTGACCCCAAGAAGTGTCTCCACAGACTTTGGTTAAGAATCCCTGTTGTAGAAAACTAGAGCATCTCCAATGTTCCTTCAGTTTCTGTGACTATAGTTAAGATAAATGTATCATATCCTACATGCTTCAGGTTTTTATTATCCATATACCTTTTTTTCAGTTGTACAAGTGAAACTATAAATATGACCATCAGATTAGCTGCCTTTATGCAAATCGGGAAAAGGTGACTCCTCTGGTCAGTCAAACAAGAAATAAGTGCCCCTTCCTCCAGGCTGCTGTGGTCCACGTCAGGGCGGCACTTGGTAAAAAGAGCTCAGGCTGAATGTCAGTCCCCACTCACCCCTTCCACAGGGCACCCTCAGACAGGCCACCTCCAGCTCCTACATTGGCAGGTCAGAGACTGGTCATCTGGTTAAGAGCTGAAGTACCCAAATTTTTAGAAAAGTATTAAAATAAACTTTACCACTGGTTAAATCATCACAATACTAAAAAAAAAAAAGTAGGAAAAAGGCATTACCCCGTTTTTACTGCCAATGAAGAAAACAGATCTTTCTCCAATTTCAACTCCATCACCTTCATTACCCATACTTCCTCTTTTTTCCACTTCAGCTTTGGCAATTTCCCAGAGTGTTTCACTATACGAGAGACAGAAAAACAAAATTCAGAGAAAGAAAAAGGATCCTCACAAATATTTGTTTCATGCTCAGAGAAGTTTTCAGACAAATTTATAAAACAAATCAACATTATTTTTCTAAGGGACAATAACTTGCTATAGCTGAAGATTAGTCATCTTGTGATTTTTTTTTTTTATACTGGTTTATCAAAGAATGCTGAGAATGATAAGCAGAGCTTCTATCACCAGGATTTCAGGTTATCTTATTTTGTGGTTTATAGGTTGACAGCTATGTGATAGCACCTCAGATAGCACCTCAAATATGGAGGTACAATGACTTTTGGAAATGTACAACTTGAAAACCACCAACACTTAAATCATCTAGGAAAATGAGGAATGTGTAAGACCAGTGTACCAAACAATCCGTGTTCCTTGAAACATTTATTTTTTGTTGCTGTTGTTTACTAAATTATATTTTGGGGTCATGAGTCCCTCCTTTTTTCATAAAAGTATAAAGAAGGGGACAAAAAACACCAAAAATCTTAAATATTTTGAAGATTCCTTTTTTTAACACACATATATAATTTTACACAAATAGGATCATATCATTCATTTTTTTAAAATTAAATCCTAAGTGAAAAATGGAGTATTGAACTAAAACAAAAAACAGAAACATGAGAGACCTGACTGGTTCTAGTTTGAATCTACTACTATTTAGGTATGGGAACTTGGGGGCAAATGACCTAACTCCCTGGATCCTTTATTCAGTGAGCACTTTATACATGCAAGGCTTTGGGCTAGTCCCCAGGATCAGCTCTGTTTACTCACCTCTAACATGCTGACAAAGAAAGAACACCAACTTTATGGGGTGGTGATGATTGTTAAAGTATGATAATCCATTTAGTTGAAGGCTGGTGGATACAATTACCTAAAACTTATTGACTGCTTACAATTATTATTATTCAAGAACCGAGAATGAAGAAGGTGGCTGTAAAAGGCTAAAACAGGTGTCTGGCTCAGTAATAGAAGTCTCCTTTCAGGCAGGAGACACGGGTTTATTTGTGGCCAATGCACCTCGTGTGCAGCCACCACCTGTCTGTCAGTGGAGGCTGTGTGCTGTCATGATGCTGAACAGGTTTCAGTGGAGCTTCCAGACTCAGACTAGGAAGAAAGGCCTGGTGATCTACTTCCGAAAACCCTATAGACACAATGGTTCAATCCCCACGGCTTCGCCAGGAGTTGAGGGCAGCTAACAACAAATGTATGCACTAAAATCATACATTTATTTCTAAAGTGTGCCCCCCGGCCCTTAGTGGGAGCCTGTCTGCTCTTCATTTACACACCATCTTTTTTTTTTTTAAAAAAAAAAAACTGCTTTCTAAGTACTCAGCAGAGGAGAGGAGGTGCTATAATCAGACAAGCCACCTGTGGAAATTTAGAACTACAACCATACTTTATAACTGTAACCAATTATGCTGTGATGGGCAGCTGACAATTTTTCACACACGCTGATCACAAAGTGAGCAAAACAGCTTTATTTCGCTTTGTGATGCACTTCGTGACCCCTCACCCTGACATCTTTATAAAAATTGTCCTCAGAAGACTGAGATATGATCTTGAGAACAGGTAATGAAGTTGACATCAGACAACTGAAGAGCTAAAACGTATTTTAACCAAAAACCACGTTAAAGTCATCAAAATCCTTTTTTCCTTTTGAACGTGACCTTATACTTTCCACAGAGCTTTCGCGGTTTCCCCTGCACCAAGCAGGGGAGGCCCCTGAGGAGGCTGCCTTGTGCTCGGTTCACCACTGTATTCTCGGCTCCTAGCACAATCCCTTGCCCTCAAGAAACTTTGCTTAAATGAGTGAACAGATGAACTTGATTTTTCGAAGTCTTTTACTTTTCTACTTGGGGAACAGTTGTTTGCTCAAAGGTAGTTCTTACGGACCTCTGACCATCTAGACCCGGGTTGCAGGCGGGACAGACTCAGATCTCCTACCATCTGTAGGTCCAGCGAGGGCTACCCCTCCCCAAAATACCCCCAGTGGCTTCTCCCTCCCAGCCCCTCGCAGGCTGGGGTGAGAAAGTGGGGAGAGTCTCGAGAAGAGCGTAAGGCAGGTGCAGGCAGGGCTGGAAGCGAGGGTACCTGGGCATCGTGTTTCTGGGCCCTGAGGTAGCGGGCTCGGCGTAGGGCCCAACCTAGAACGCAGCAATCATCGACCTCCGAGGTGGGCCCGGGAATGCGGGCCGCTGGGTTGCCATGGGAACGACGTCGCGTCTTTGGTTGCGCACGGAGGAAGGCATCATGGGAAGTGTAGTTCTCAGCGTTCCTTTTCAAGTCTCTCCGTGAGAAGCCAACGTGACAAGTGGTTACAAACCTGGGACCTAAGCAATCGTTTCTGTACTGGAAGTGTTGTTTTATTCAAGAAATATTTTACTGAGTGCCAGAGGTCTCTGCTCTCTCATTAGTTACTTTTCTCTCACCATAGCAATGATTTGGGAGTAGAGGGTGAAACAATCTTCTGAGCTGTTTTCTAGTAATTTACTAGAGGCAAAGAATATTCACATCTTAAAACTGACAATAAGACGTGTAGTTGCTGCAGGTTTTATATGATGGCACTTCCTTTATTAATATGTTAATAAAGAAAGAGCATTTCCTACATACTTGATTTACTTTATGAAGGTGATTATTTTTGTTCAAACTTTATGATTTCTTCATAGATCTCCAGAAATCTTCAAATCAATAACAAACTTTGAGTTACTACTATATGCAAGGTACTGTGCTACAGAGAGTAAGGAAGAAGACAAGCTCTCTGCCCTCAAGAAAGACATACACATCTAATTATAATAACCCATGCAGGCGCGTAATATAAACTACTGCAGAAAGGCACAAAAGTTACATGAGAACACGTGACTAATTATGTCTGAATGGCTGTTGAAATATTTATGACAGTGATAGTGTCTGATTTGTCTTGAATGCTGAATAGAGAGCCGACTCTCTAGCCCCAAGATGCCCTGAATATTTGAAGGAGAGTCTCTTCCTGCCATTTGACTTGAGTTTTACGGTGTAATGTTCCAACGGGCTTGGGAGTAAGGTGGACCTAGATTCACATTCTAGCTCAGCCACACTGTGTAAACTGCCACATTGCTACTTTGTATAAACTACTCAACTTCTCTGAGACTTAGTTTCTGATTTTGTAAAGTGGAGGAAAATTGGGAGTTTTAAAAGGGATAAGTACATGTAAAACATAAGTTATGTATGTACCTGACACATTATAAGGGCTCAGTGCTTGTTATTATCATGGGGTAGCCTGCTGGTCATCAGCTTTAAACAAAGAAACACAAGGATCATATTGCCAGGAATGAGGTAGATGGCTGGTAAAGAGGCATTCACCTCAGATAAAACCTTTGGGAATAAAATCCTTCCAACCCCTAAAGTGCATTTTTGAGACAGGGTCACAAAGAGGAGAAGATCACAGCTGCACACAGGAAGAGATGGAAGTGGAGTGTTCCTGTTCAACGAAGAAAGCATTGCCAGGGAGGTCAATACATATATCACTGAGTCAGCATCTATATCTGGGGCTAGACAGCCTATAGGCTCACAAACTGATTGACAGATTGTAATGAATCATGATTTTAGTTGTGAAACTTTGGAAACCCTTTGCATGTTAGGAAGTCCTGTTGATATTGATAACAATCATGATAGCTAACATTTTTTCTGAGTGCTTGCTATGTACTAGGCTCAGTACTAGCTCTTTAAAAGTGCAATGTTTAGACAACTGGGATAGGTAGTTGAAGGAGGAAGCCTGGTAACAAGGGAGGTGAAGGTTATCTGGCTGGCCCCTGATCACTAGTGTTGATTCAGTTGATTTGATTGAGCAGGTGAATTCTCTTTTCTTCCCTTATTCCTCCCAAAGCTTCATACTTGGACAAAGAAACTGACCTTCCTGGGTAGATGAAAATTGTTTTCAAGGCAAGAGTATACAAAGATTTGAGCTCTCCTACTGGGTCACCCCAAGAAGTACCAAGGATTTCAGCAGTGATGGAGGAAGAGGCAATTTTATGCTGCTTGCTAGAAGGGTAAAGGGTGTATTTGGGGAACTGAATAGTTTGGGGTTGGGGGCATGTAAGGTGCCTGGTAGGGCTAAGATGGGAAAGCAGGTAAATTGGGCCACCATGGAGGACCACGAAGTCTGGCTTTTACCCTGAGTATTATGAGAAACAAAGATGAGTTTTAAACAGGGGTGTGCCGTGACTAGACCTGAGTGTCAGTGAGCTAATTTTTTACAGCTGTGTGAGGATGTTTTGGTGCCTGGAAGACCACATGGAGGCTATTAACAATAGTGACAGAGTTTTCACATTTTTTCCCCTTGTTTTCAAAGTTACATAAGCTTATGAAAAGTGGTATGCAGAAAAAAATGAAAAGAGGCTAAAATAAGCATACCCAGGAGTAATAACTATTAATTTTGGTGTATTTCATTCTCGTTTTTTTCTTAGAGTTGAGATTATAACTGTAAAGTTACTTTCATACCCTGATGTTAACATATTATTTCCCCATAAAACTAATCATAAACATCTAGCTTTGATGGTTGTGTAATATTCCACTATATAGATTTTTCATAATTTACTTAAGCAGTCTCCTAAAGCCTTGTGTTTAAGGTGGTTCAGAGTACTGGACATAAGATGGATTAATTAGGGTTCTTCCTGGGATTTTTCAAATTAGAATTGGGAAAAGCAAGTCACTTCCTGCATTAATTTCCCAAGGCTGCCATAACAAATTACCATAAACTGGGTGTATGAAGAGAAATTTATTCTCTCACAGTTCTGGAGCTGGAAGTCTGAAATTAAGGTGTTGGCAGGGCTATGCTGCCTCTGAATCCTCTATGGAAGAATCTTTCCTTGCTTCTTCCAGCTTCTGGTGATTGCTGGTAATCTTTGGCGTTCCTTGCTTTGTGGTAGCATAACTCCAATCTATGGCCCCACTTTAACTTAATTACATCTGGAAAGGCCCTATTTCCAAAGAAAGTCACATTCACGGGTTCTGGATGGAGATGAATTTTAGGGAGACACTATTCAACCCAGTCTACTTCTCCTCAGGAGAAAATTAGCATATGTTTTGCTAAATGAAGAAGCTACTTTGTAGAAGAGAATATGATGCTGACAAACAGTGATATGAAGAGAAAGTCCAGGCACATGTCTCATGGTTCCTGTTATCCCTCAGGCTCGGCTGTGTCCCCCACATTCTTATGGCTTGATTGTTCAACTCCCCCTTGGATTATGAGACACCCTAGTATCCCTGCAATAAATGTTCTTCTTTTGGTCTAAGTTAGTTTAAGTTGAATTTTGGAATTCACAACAAAAGAAAGTAGAAAGTGAGGGCTTGGGTAAAGGGAAAAAAGTCAAGTTCTCTCCCTTGGATAACTGATGAGTTGGTGATCCTATGGACCAATTGTTAGGCACACAGAGGAGAAGAACCAGGTTTAAAGGAAAACATAACAAATTGGTTTGGACGTGGTGAGTTTGAGATACCATCCAGTACACAGTTGGGCCATTTAAAGTCTGTCGATCACTGGCGGTTAGGGAGTCAATGGTAGCCTTACATAAAGAAGTTTCAATAGAACAATGGGGACACGACACTAGTGTTGCTGGTATTCACCAGAACCCTGGGGGGGAAATCTTATCTGTGCATAATTCAAAAGCTACTGGGAATCTGCCTCAAACATTTCTAAGATTACTCATTTTCAATAAATTCTTCTCTCATAAAAGGCAATTCTGACTGGAGTTTGATAGGCCTGTAGTAATTTCTAGAAATTCCAGAAGTTAATAACTTCTCAGCCATCTCTGGTGCTATCCAACATTCAGTTCTCAGGGACTCTTCCCAGGGATTCATTAGAGCCACATATACAGAAAAAATAAGCCTTCTCAAGCCACTGTTACTGCTAAAGCAGAGTCACCTGAGTTCAATAAAGCCACCCAAATAGCCTAGCAACACCTTCAGAAAGGCATAAAACCTCCACCCCACCTATTTATTAGAAGATTACTTTAGCAAAATGCTGGAAGGTACTCTGTAGTCAAGTGCTCTAGTGAACATCTGGAGCCCTGCTGGCACAATGGTTAAGTACTCAGCTGCTAACCGAAGAGTCATCGGTTTGAACCCACCAGTGGTTCCATGAAAGACCTGGCAATCGGCTCCTGTAAAGATTACAGCCTAGGAAACCCCATGGGGCAGTTCTACTCTGTCCTACAGGGTTGCTATGAGTCAGAATCAACTTGAGGGCACACAGCAATAACAACAACAGTTGAACACATGTGTCCTGTTTTGGAGTTATTTGCTAACAGATGTTTTCCTATTGAAACGTTTTGTTCCTTGACTGTTATTGGACTCCAAAATAATGGTATTATAAAGCATATCATGAGGATTTTTGGATTGATGTTGATTATAAATACGTCTCAAGAATCACTGTGACTATGTTCAGTTTAGGTAAAATTAATTTCAACAAACAAAATGATAGTATAGAGCAAGTATATTTCATCTCACCCAACCTCCTCCTCAGGCCCAACCAATTCTTCAGGAGGATCCTCCCACGTAAATGCCCAAGAAAATCCTGAGCCTGGCTCTCTCTGAAATCCTGTTTCACCCTAATATCTATGTGTGAACTTTGCCTTAATTTGACGTTTAAAGAAAAGAAGAAAAATTTTAAAAAAAGAAGTTGCTCCAGTAGCAATAAAAGCCTTTTCTTCTTCTAGGGCAAGAATAATAGGGGCAAAACATGACAGATTAGACTTCCGCATGAGCCAGAAATCCTCAGTCCCCACCATACTGGAGCGTCTCCTTCACAGGAACCATCCCAGGGCTCTGCCTTGAGGGAACCCCAATCCCATGGCGCTGAGGATGGGGGATCGGTGAAAGGTGTTGCTGGCATCCCAGGAACACTTAAAAAGTGTTTTTCTAGAGAACTATGGTTATCTGTGGTGGCTAGTGCTTCAGGATTATACTTTAGTACAATTATGAGTTAAATGTATTGTCCTAGGAACCTGACCACCATGTATTTTTTTCCATAGAAACATTTTTCAAGCAACCAACTAATAAACACATTATTGGAATAAAGACTCTATAAGTTGTGACTAACTTCTCTTGTACATAGAGAGTTAAATTTAGTTCCAAGCTATGGCAGTAGCAGCTAACTTCAAGGACTTCTTTATCCTGTACCCCCCCACCCCAATTCAGAACATTTAAAATAAAATTTTAAAACACAATCCATTCAATCCACTTTATGACATAAGTTCCCTTAAGGAGCTTTTTACAAAATTGTTGGCAAACCAAAATTTTCATCCATTAATATATCTACTCATATATTATAATATGTACTTATGTGCATACGTATGCACTAAACTTACAATTTGCCAAAACAGCTTCCTTTTATATGAATAAAACAAAGCAACACTGAAGACAAAGCATGAATGCAAGAAGAGGAGGTAATAACTATCATTTACACTAGTAGTACACCTCAGCTTTGACAATGAAAACACTGGATATTTCTGGAAGATTATTCAAAAGATAATGTTCAAAATGGTTTTTGTAAATCATTTATTATGATTGAAAGGGAAGAAAATGATAGGAGACAAATATTACAATTAAATGTGTAACATTACTCTCTTATAACCAATCATAATAACATACTTTGAATTTTTTAAATGGCTATATAAGTACTTTGCCAGAAAATAAAATTTTCACATCATCAGTTACAGAAAATTGATTTCTTTCTATCAAAATATTTTCTCTCTGCTCTATCAAAAATAAATGCTAAGTCTAAGGTACTACAATTTAAGCTAAGCTTCACTACTTGCTTAAATTAGAAGTTTCTGGAGGTCTTAACAGAGAGTGAACTACTGCCTGAGAATAAAGTGCTCGAACATATGTAATAGCTCTGCCAAGCCTCTGGCTCACCAGCTAATGATTCTTAAATGGTTTTTCTGGGAACTTGGGAACTCTATTGTATCCCAGCCAGAAGGCTCCTGAGAGTCATCCCAAACTGGCAACCAGTTTATACTCAAGGACTGATCGGTTTACTCAGTGAATGGTTGTAACTCAAAAAACTTAGGGGAAGCAGTCAATGGAAATCTGTTTCTATGAGGTTTTTTTGACCTTCTTTTTGTCATTACCGATAAAGTATTACCGCAGAAATATATTCTTGCCTCTGACCGTTATAAGGATGCTAACATGGAATGGAGTATTTTAAAGGACACTTTAAAAAGGCTTAGTGTGAGAACAGTGCATTGCCATGTGGAGAAAGCAGCAAAGAAGAAAATATGAAGGCTCTGCCAACAAATTAATTCAACAGTTAATATGTTTAAAAATTGGTTAAAAAAATACCACACACAAAGTGATAAATATATGTTCAAAAAATAAATACAAATATTCTATACATAAATAAAATTAAGCATACTCATGATTACTATTACAATTAAACATTTAAAAAATATAACTTTCATATCTTATCACAGTTTGATTTTTATTATGAATTAATACTAATAACTTTGTTTTGACATGTACTGAAATGTCTTGACCAATTACATAACCTAGTAATTATGGTGTTGGGGAAGAATACTGAATATACCATGGACTGCCAGAAGAACGAACAAATCTGTCTTGGAAGAAGTACAGCCAGAATGCTCCTTAGAAGTGAAGACGGCAAGACTTCGTCTCACGTACTTTGGACATGTCAGGAGGGACCACTCCCTGGAGAAAGACATCATGCTTGATAAAGTAGAGCGTCAATGAAAGAGAGGAAGACCCTCAACAACATGGACTGACACAGTGGCTGCAACAGTGGACTCAAACACAGCAACGACTGTGAGAATGGCACAGTACCGGGCAGTGTTTCATTCTGTCATACGTAGGGTCGCTATGACTCGAAGGCACCTAACAACAAGAAGAACGCAACGCATTTTCAAACTCTTTCAACTAAAATTTTACCCCCTTTGATGGAAAAACTATTTTCTCTTTTCTTTTAAAAATATTTTTGGTAATTTGTTTCAAACTATAATTAGAAGGGACTGTATGCAAGGGAAATACTTTAAAGATTGTCTTTGTTTTCAAAGATATTGTTACTTAACAAAGCAAGGTCAAAATGACCCAGTTCCAAATGCAATAAAATGTGGGCAATTTTCCATTAACCTCTGACTATGGTGATGACTCAAGAATGTCAGGAGTCGCTTTCTCATATTAAATTTCACACTCCAGGGATCCGAAAAGGTGAGAAGGTATACTTTCTAATGCCACACAGGAGGGCCTAGTTACCTAACTTCTGTTTTCTCACATAATGATTCACAGAGTCAGAAGGTTAACTGCACTCACTCTAAAAATCTACCCCTTAAACAGCACCCTGCAGCTGTTTCTTACACTGAGTACACCACTCTTTTCCAAACACCCAATCATTAACTACAGGCACATTTAATTGTAGTGCTTAATCTTTTTTGGCAGTGAACATTTCCAAATAATCAAACGGTTTACCAAATAAGAGTTTTGGAATCTCCCTTTCTAAAGATTGCCAGAATATTTAAAAAAGGAAAAGAAAAGCTATATTGCACAATGCGTGAGAGAGACGGACAAAATGACGATTTCTTACACATTTAATTTAAGAGACAATCAGTGTATTGGCAAATATTCTGCTTTTGCTTCACTAGTAGTATTCATCGGGATATTTGAGAATAAATAAGAGAGAGTAACTTGTATTATTTTTCAAGTTTGGCAGACTGTTGTGTGGGTGCTAAACTGCCAGAATGCACCTGAAGTTCTCTGAAGCTGACACACCCAGTGCACAGAGGACAGGAGATGACTGTTCAGGCTCTTTTGATTTCAGAGTAAGGTGGGGCCTTTGGTCGGTCTGCTGCTTGACAGAAGGGGCTGGCTTCCCATCGCCCTGGCTTGGGGTCCCCGGGTCCGGGCCAAGAGTGAGGGTGGAGCAGAGAGGTGGTGAAGCGCTGCCTTTTGCTGATGGAAGTTGTTTATGTAACTGGCAATCAAAAGGGTGATTTCAAGAATCTGAAACAAGAAAAACCGGTTTGTTATGCACCTGAGAAGTTCTCATCACTTCCAAAAGACAGAGAAGGGTTGGCCATGGTGGTCTCCATTGGCAAGAACCCATGATACCAGAACTCCCTTCTGTCCAGATCAAACAATAAAGTAGTTACATGACCAGAACCACCAAGGCACTGACACATTTTTCTATTACTTAAACGAGCAGGAAGAGTCAATCTCAAAAAATAATTAAATTTGGTAGCAATATCAGAAAATATGATAGTAGTGTAACTATCAATTATCTTAAAATTTGTGAATACATGAACTAAGAAATTCAGTGTATCATTTCAACTATTTAAACTAAATAAAGTGCTGAGAGCGGCATCATCTTCTAGATTTATTGGCTGATGGCACAGTGGTTAAGCGCTCAAATACAGGAAGAAAAGTCATCAGTTCAAACCCCGCAGCTGCTCTGTGGGAGAAAGATGTGGCAGTCTACTTCCGTACAGATTTACAGCCTTGGAAACCCTATGGGGCAGTTCTACTCTGTCCTATATAGTTACTATGAGTCCGAATCGACCTGACTGCAGTGGGTTGTTGGTTTTTTGCCCTTGCTTAAGTATAGATTTAATTAAAAAAGATATCTGCCATTAAAAAAAAGAAATCTTCAGGTTCTAAAGAAGCATCTTTTTGTTGCCAATGATAAAACAGTTAAAGTTTTTAGGAAAATCAATTTCTCATTCTTTTGACTAAAATTGGAATTACTTACAATGTAGCCCTTTTATTTATTGCTTTTACTTAGACTCATTAAAACTAGGCAGTTCATAAAAAATAGTAAAGGAACAAATGTTTTAATGATAAAACCTTGCTCTTTCCTCTAATGAAACCATAAAGTTAATGACCCCAACTAAATAAGATAATATGTATAAAGTACCTGACAACAACTTACACCATGACCATCTATTTGCTTAACCTCTGTGTACTGGGCTAAGTACTATACAAGGTCAAGTCCTTCATTTAATTCTGAAGCCATAAGAAGGAGGTAGTATCATACCATTTTTTAGATCAGGAAAGAAGGAATATGAGGTAAGCCAAAATTTGAATCAAGCACTACCCGATTCTAAGTAAAGTCTGTTTCCCCACTTGAAGCATAGCCTTTACTCGATAAATGTTAAAGTATAAAAAAATCTATGTAACAAAGTGGACATAAATGCTTCCACTCACCTTGGGTTTTGCCATTGCAAAAAGTAATTTCTCCGTTGGTTTGTCCTTCAAATGCATATTGTTGATGACTACCATAAAATCATCTTGATAACCTCCAAAGGTCATTAGACTCCTATACACATAGCTGACTATTAGCCTCTTAAAAAAGAAGAAAAACTAAATGTAAGTTATAAGTTACTTTCAAGAAAGATGAGAAAAGATTAATAATATCTAGCTCCATTAAAATATCAATAATAATTAATTATGGTAAATACAGAAAATTGTTTTCTAAAATCAGATCTATTATGATCCAAAACAGACAGTAGTGGTACTAATTTTATTTAAGCATCATTTGCCTTTATAATTAAAATACATTTTTGATTCTGAAACAATTGACCCACTGCAGAAAAATTTAAAAATACAGGAAGAAAATAAAAGCACCTATATTCCAGCATCCAGGGAAAAAACACTGTTAATATTTTTCATCTTATTATTATTATTTTTTTATTGTACTTCAGGTGAAGGTTTACAGAACAAATAGTTTCTCATGAAACAGTAGTACACATGTTGTTTTATGACATTAGTTAACAACCCCATAACATGTCAACCCTCTAACTTCTCGACCTTTTTTTTTTGGTGAAAATACACATAGCCAAAGATACACCATTTCAAAAACTTCTACATGCACAGTTCATTGACACTGACTATGCTCTTCCAATTGTGCTGTTATTCTCACTTAAGATGAAGGCTTACAGAACAAAATAGTTTCTCATTTAACAGTTACTACAAATGTTGCCCTATGAC
>NW_004443941.1:18607189-18636568 GCF_000243295.1 Trichechus manatus latirostris
ATCAGGTGACCGTAGGTGGATGGATTTGTTAATATTTTTGTATAAGTCCTTTAAGATATTTCTCTCTATATATTTGGTTGACCCATATGAAACTGACATTTTTTAAGGTAAAAAATGGTCAAATATTTGTAATCCATATGGTTCAACCTGATAGATTTTGATATATGTCAACAGATACTGTGTCATGCATACTGTCTAGCATGTTGCTTTTTTTTTTAACTTAATGACATATATGAACATCTTCCCATGACAACAGATGTAGTCGTGTAACATCATTTTATTGATTTGATAATCCTTTATTTAACCAATCTCCTCTTGTGGAATAGTTAAACCATTTTTAATTTGTTACTATCTTAAGCAAAACTTCAATGAATATTTTTGGACATATTTCTTAAGGCACATACCTAATTATTTCTTTGGTAATAAATCCCAAAAAGTAAGGACAATTTTTGAGAATTTTTCCAAACTCTTTTCCAGAAAGATTATACCCATTTATACTCCCAGCACTGCTGTCTTGCTAACACTGGATATTATCATTCTTTTAAATCTTTGCTACCTTGATTGATGAAAAGTAGAATCTCACTGTTTTAAACTGCATTTATTTAATTACTAGTGAGATTAACATTTTTTTAATTGTGATGAAAATATACACAACAAAACACAGAGCAATTCAATAATGTCTACATGTATAACTCAGTGACACTGCTTACATTCTTCAAGTTGTGCAACCATTCTCGCTATTCTTTTCCAAATTATTCTACCACCATTAACATATATTCAATGCACCCTAAACAAAACACCCTCTTTCCCCCTCCCTCTCACCCCTGGTAACCACTAATAACTTTTGCTTATTTCAGTAAGTGAGATCATACAGTATGGTCCTTTCGTGACTGACTTATTTCGCTCACCATGTTTTCTAGGTTCATTCATGTAGCATGCATCAAGACTTCATTCCTCTTTATGGTTCAATGGAGTAATATTCCACTGTATGTATATACAACATTTTGTTTATCCATTCATCAGTTGGTGGACAATTCAATTGCTTCCACCTTTTGGCAATTATGAATACTGCTGCAGTGAACACTGGTGTGCTTTCAGGTCTTTTGGGCATATACCCAAGAGTGGAATTGTTGGGTCATATGGTAGTTCTAAGGGTACAGTGGTTAAGTGCTCAGCTGCTAAATTAAAGGGTTTGTGGTTTGAGCCCACCAGCCACTCCACAGGAGAAAAATGTGGCAGTCTGCTTCCACAAAGATTACAGCCTTTGAAACCCTATTGGGGCAGTTCTACTCTGTCCTATAGGGTTGCTATGAGTCAGAACTGACTCAATGGCCAACGGCTTTATGGTAGTTCTACGTTCAACTTTTTGAGGAACCACCAAACAGTTTTCCACAGCGGCTATACCGTTTTACATTTCTACCACAATGGACGAGGGTTCCTGTTTCTCCACAACCTCACCAACACCTATCGTTTTCCATTTTTTTTGATCACTGCCATTCTGCAGTGTAATGGACTGCTTTTGCGTGGTCTTTCTCACCATGGTCTTGTAACTCCCACCCAGATGATTGGACAGGACTGAGCAGATAGGGTAATTGTAGCCCACCAAGGGGATTGGTCAGTTTGGCCATTCCGATGGGTATGAAATGAGCTACCCCAGAGGCAGGAGGGGGAGAGAATCCCACCACCACCATGGAAGAACAGCCAGGAGCCAGCATGTCCTTTGGATCTGGGATCGCTCTGCCGAGAAGCTCCTGGAACCAGGAGACAGACAGAGAAACAGATGTAACACTGAAGGCAGTGAGACCTGGCAGCGGAGATCCGGCAGCAGAAGTCAGCCCGGTGGGCCTGCTGGCCCATGGAGAGAGAAAACTGAGTGCCTTTGGGTAGAGGCCTAGTGCCAGGAAGAGGCGTGCCTGTGAGCATGGATGGAAGAGGCTATCCTGATGGAAAAACTGTGTTTTGAGTGCTCCTGAGCCTGAATTGTAACTGTTACATCCCTAATAAACCCCATAATCATATGGTTTGTGAATTCTGTGTGGCCATTGCAATGAGTTATCGAACCCAGTAGAGAAGTAGCCTTGCAATCAGCCTTGGGCTGTTCATCTTGATTCTCCTTCCCTCCTGTAAAGCTAGAGGAGGTCAGACACCATCTCCATGCCACTTTTACACATTCAAACAAGGGTGAGTTGGTATCTCATTGTGGCTTTGATTTGCATCTCCCTAATGGAATCTTTAGGATTGCTATATTTGTCTTTTTGTTGCTAAGGTGTAGAAGTATTTTATATATTTTGGATATTAGATCCTTATCAGATATATGGTTCTCCAATTTTTTCTCCCAATCTGTAGGTTGTCTTTTCATTATTTTGATAAAGTCCTTTGATGAACTAAAGTATTTAATTTTATGAGGTCTCATTTATCTACTTTGTCTTTTGCTGCTTGTGCTTTCATTGACATATCTGATATCCCATCATTAAAAACTTGCTTCACTCCTACATTTTCTTTTAACAATTTTATGGTTTCAGTTTTCACAATTACGCCCTTGATTCATTTTGAATTGTTTTTTGTGCATGGCATGAGGGTTGGATCCTGATTCACTCTTCTGCATGTGGACATCCAATCTTCCCAGCATCAGTTACTGAAGAGACTCTTCTATCCCCAATGGATGGACTTGGCATCATTGTCAAAAATCAGTTGACCATAGATGTATAGATTTATTTTCTGAACTCCCAATTATATTCCATTGGTCTATATGTCTATTATCATACCAGTACCAGGCTGTTTCAATTACTGTGGCTTTAAAGTATGTTTTGAAATCAGCAAGTGTGAGTCCTCCTACTTTATTCTTCAAGATTGCTTTAGCTAGTTAGGGTCCCTTGCCTTTGCATATAACTTTGAGGATTCGCTTTTCCATCTCTGTCAGGAAGGCTGATGGAATTTTGATAGGGATTGCACTGAATTTGGAGATTAACATTTTTAAACACATTTATTGAATATTTCTATTTCTTCTTCTGTGAATTGACTTAGCCCATTTGTCTACTGGTATGTTCATCATTTTCTTGTTTTAGAAAGGATCTGTGTATATTAAGGATATAACTCTGTCATATATGCAGCAAATATTTTTTTCAACTTGTTTCTAAAACAATTTTTAAAATATAATTCAAAGATGTACAGCCTAAGGCAAAGGAAGCTGCATATCTACTGGTTAGCTTGCAAGACTTTGACAGAACATTCCACCACTCAATGCCTTAGGAGCTGCAACCTACCACTGTCTGCTTCCTGGCCTGCATGCCCTCCTCATAGGATCCAGGGAAGTGGCTAACTTAACTTAGCTAACTCAATATTGGTACACTTTACATCACTGATTTTATAATATCTTCAAGTTCTCCATTCAAGAAATAAATAAATATAAAACTCCCTCAAAAAAAGCTTTTTAGTAATTTTAAGGAGCAACTTTAACTATAACAGGAAGGGATAGTTTCATCTCTAAGAAATTCTTAGTGATCCCTACCTGTACGTAAGGAGAGCTCACTATGCCTGCAGAGCGAGTTTAGCAATTCCTGCTGGCCAGGTTAAAAAATATGTAAATAAAAGTTACTAAATAATGTAATGCATATGAAAAATGATAAACTATAAATTTCAGATAAATAAGTGAGCATACAGAAAGATTAGTGTTTTTAACGTGATTTTTTTAAAAAGTCGAAGATATTACATACGTACAAATGAACAGATAAATGACAGAAATTATGTTATAGAAGCTTTCATGAAACTGAATTTAAACTTCGGTAGTTAAAGCTTCTACTTTAATGATATCTTAATATGTTTTTTCTTTTACAAAGGAAACAATATTGCTAATATTATAAATGAACAGTCATTTCACAAATGATTGCAATTTAATCTTGGCATCTTAATATGATTTTTCTCGTACTGTGATGGTTAAGGTTGTGTGTCCACTTGGCTGGGCCATGATTCTCAGTAATTTGGCAGTTATGTAGTGATGTAGTTATCCTCCATTTTGTGATACAGTGTAATTACTTTCATGATGTGATCCGATGTGATCAGCCAATCAGTTGTAAGGGGAGTTTCCTCACTGGTGTGGCTTGCATCCAATATATTGGACGTTCTGGCAAAGCTGGCTGGCTTTTGCTTGCTCTGGATCTTGCATCCGGCTCGTCATCATCTGACCTCTGGTTCTTGGGACTTGAGCCAGTGGCCTGCCATTCTGCCTGCTGATGTTGGGATTCATGGGCCTCCGCAGCCCATGAGCCAGCTGACTGCTGTCCGACCTGCTAATCTTGGGTTCATCAGCCCCTGCAGCTATGTGAGTCAGGAGAAGCCTCCAGCCTGATGCCTAACCCACAGACTTGGGACTTGCCAGCCTCTACAACTGTGTGAGCCATTTCCTTTAGATAAATATATATAAATATATGCTTCACTGGTTTTGCTTCTCTACAGAACCCAGCCTAAGGCATTTGGTACCAAGAGTGGTTCTAGAGAAACAAAACTGTAAGGATGAGTTTTCTAAATTGGTTCTCAAGTCTGGTTAGTGTTAAAGATGTTGATGTCTCTGCATGCAGTAGAAAAGAGGGCACTGCTAATCCATAGCATGAGATGGCAATACAAATACACAAAATATCACCACCAATAGATCAAGTACTGTTGAGAAGCGAGGCTCTGGGTGATAGCATGTTTGATACTTTTCTATGATTTTGTCAGAATGAGAAGTAGAATAAAGCTGGTTGGATGGTCCTACTTTTGCTAGACAAAGTGGTGAAAGAAAGAGATAAAAGCAGAGAGAAGTGAGCAGAGAGAGAGGGACATCCTACCACAAAGAAAGAAGAGCCGGGAGCAAAGCGCATCCTTTGAACCTGGGGTCCCTGTGCTGAGAAACTCCTAGACTCAGGGGAAGACTGATGACAAGGACCTTCCCTCAGAGCCGACAGAGAGAGAAAGGCTTCCCATGGGGCTGGTGCACTGAATTCGGACTTCTAGCCTCCTAAACTGTGAGGGGATAAATTTCTGCCTGTCAAAGCCATTCACTTGTGGCATTTCTGTTATGGCAGCACTACATAATCAAGACACATACAGAAAATACAATCTTTTCTTTTTTTTTTCTATTTCTTAAATTGTTGTAAAAATATAACACATTTGCCAATTCAACATTTTTCAGGTGTACAATTTAGTGAAATCAATTACATTAATCATGTTATACAACCATTAACTATCGTTGACAACTTTCCCATCGCCATAAACATAAACCCACTGCTTCCTAAACAATAGCTTCCCCTTTCTCTCTCCCTCCTGCTCCTGGTAACCACTAATAAACATTGGTTTCTATACATTTCGTATTCTTGTTATTTCATATACGTCAGATCATACAATATTTGTCCTTTTGTGATTGACTTATTTCACTCAGCATAATGTTCTCAAGGTTCATCTATTTTGTAGCATGCATCAGGACTTCATTTTTCTTTATGGCTGAGTAATATTCCATTGTATGTATGTACCACATTGTTTACCCATTCAGCTGCTGATGGACATTTAGGTTGTTTCCACCTTTTGGCTACTGTGAATAATGCTGCAGTGAACACTGGTGTACATCTGTCTGTTTCCCTGCTTTAATGTCTCTTTGGTATACACCTAGGAGTGGAATTGTTGGGTTATATGGTAGTTCTACATTTAACTGTCTGAGGAACTGCCAAACTGCTTTTCATAGTGGTTGTACCATTTTGCATTCCCACCAGCAATGGATAAGGGTTCCAATTTCTCCACATCCTCACTAATATTTGTTATTTTCCTTTTTTTAATCCTAGCCATCCTTGTGGGAGTGAAGTATATCTCATTATGGTTTTGGTTTGCATTTTCCTAATGACTAATGAAGTTAAGCATCTTTTCATGTGCTTGTTGGATATGTGAATATCCTCCTTGGTGAGACGTCTGTTCAAGTGCTTTGCCCATTTGTTGATTGGGCTGTTTATTTTTTTGTTGTTAAGTGGTAGAAGTTTTATATATATTTTGGATATCAGACCCTTATCACAATTATCATTCCCGAAAATTTTCTCTAATCTTTATTTTAAAAGATTACACTGTAGTCATATTTGTATTTGTAAAATAGCTATTCATTATACAGTATTAGGAAGAAAGTTTTGTATGTATGAGAAAAATCAGATTAAGATATCACTACCTTCTGTTTATGGGAGACTGAGCAATAGAAATGGTTGACTCAGTGTAAAACTTTAGGATTTAATCTTACCATGGAGTTGTATTCTAAGATGCTTAAACCATCTTCATGTACAGCCAGCCACATGAAAGTAGTTCCAAGGGATGATGGAGTTATGGGCTATGAAGAGGTAAAAGTACACTATATTATATATGCTAAGCAAATTTACAGAAATATTTTTCAATCTAAATGCCATACAACATTTGCCATTAAACAACAACAAAAGCTTATTAAAAATCTCTCTTGGGGAGGAGATAGTGTGGTATACTGATTAGAGCAGTGAATCTGATATTAGGATACCTGGGTTTGAAACTCAAACTTGCCATTTACTAATGTGTTCATTTGGACAAGCTACTTAATTTCTTTGAAACTCAATTTCCTCATCTTTAACATGGAAGCAATAATGTTTATATCTTACTTTTCTTTTGTTTCAAGAGGCTAATAGTTAACAGAGCTCTTAGGGTTTCTGTGATGATCAAAATTCTAATAATACAAATTATATTGATATGCTTTATAAGGTGTATAGTACTATTACAATGGAAAGAAATATTATTATAATTGCAGACTTTTTCTGAAAAAGATTATTAATCTGATATTCAGTGCCTAACATTAGAAAATAAAAAGGAAATATGAAACTGTGTGATCAACACTAATCTGAAATTCTAAAATTTCCACTAATTTTTCTTACTGCAAAAAGCAATGAAATTATATTCATAAAAAGAATCTTCCACCACTAAAACACATGAACGTTTTTTAGTATTCCACAATGACTGTTTTGTTCAGTTAACAACTGAAATTCTAAGAAAAAACTTAAGCACTTCTCTTAAATCTTAAAAAAGAATGTCAAGACTATATAAGGAACTGGGATGCATCTTGTGTTACTCGTATGTAGTAAAAGTTTTCAGAATCTCAGGTATAAAAAACACAGGGTTATCACATGGTCCATGAGGGCTGGTTGCAAAAGACTGTTGTTGGGTGCCATCAAATGGATTTCAACTCTTAATGACTCCATGTGACAGAGTAGAACTGCCCCACAGTGTTTCCTAGGCTGTAATCTTCATGGAAGCAGACTGCCAGGTCTTTCTCCCACAGAGCCTCTGGGTAGGTTTGAACTGCCAACCTTTCAGTAGGCAGCTGAGCTCTTAACTGCTGTGCCACCAGGTCACCTTTTGCAAAAGACAGGCAGCATTAAAAAGGATGCCATTAAACAAACAAAGGAGGTGCTTCCCTGTTATAAAAAAAAAAAAAAAAGCACGCAAAGAAAGATGTCATTCATGTAACAGGCAATGCACTGTCATTATTTAATAACACTATTTTTGTGCTGGCAAACAAAGAACATATTACCGGAGCAGAGAAGATATTTAATATCCCTTCCAACGCTGAAATTAGAATTAAAATACATTGTGAAAGGCTATCTACAGCTCAAATCTATTTCTTATATATTTTAAAATGTATATTCAATTACCTGCAAATATATTATCTAATTTTATAAGTATACTGACTTCAATACCTGTTAACTTACTTAGTACACAGCTTCCAGTTCTAGCAGCAGAATAATTTCTTACCTAAGAATAATATAGTCGCTCACAGAATAACAGTTAGAAGATACTTAATAGTTTACTTTTCTAGTCCAAGTTGTTAATTTATAGGTGAGGAAACTGAGGCCCAGAAAGGTTAGCCAACTTGCCCAAAGTTGCACAGCTATTTAGTAAATATTTATTGAGCGATAACGATATACAAAGCATTATGGTGGGCACCGAGGAGGATCTTAGGATCAGTAAGTCCATATCCTCATGGAGTATACAACTTATTAGTAAGGATAAAACAAGCACATACACAAACATAACACAAGACAGAATATATCTTAAGAGCCTGAGAGAGTACAAGATGACATGGTTCAACAGAAAGAAGAGGAATTAAGAAGTACAGATTTTTCCTCAGGGAGAGGGCTAGCCACCCCCTGGCAGGGTTAGCCTCCCCTTCCTCGGTGTTTCTGTGGCACTCTGTTCATATCACTCTTACACTATTCACCATCGTCCGGCTTGGTCACAGGCCTGCTGCAGAACTGAACTGTGAGTTCCTGGAAGTTCAGACACAACTCATTTGAAACTATGGGCTTATCTACCCCTAAGGCTTAGCTGAGTGCTTGCAAACAGAACTCAATAAATACTTACTAAATAAATGAGCAAATGAATGAGCCCTGGGTGGTGCAAATAGTTAACATGCTCGGCTGCTAGCCAAAAGGCTGGAGGTTCAAGTCCACCCAGAGGCACCTCGGAAGAAAGGCCTGGTGATTTACTTCCAAAAAATCAGCCACTGAAAACCCTATGGAGCACAGTTCTACTCAGTTACACATGGGTGGCCATGAGTCAAAATCAACCTGATGGCAACTGTCTACTGGCTAAATGAGTGAGAGTAAATGGGTTTATGAATGAATGAATGAAGAGAGGAAAGCAGAGTTCAGATGTTGTTTTCAGTCTAATGATTAGCCTTACGAATCTAAGAAATGATTCAGGGTAGGGAGAAGTTGAGCAGAAGGGAAAAGATAGAGAAGTTGATGGTTTTTCTGTACTTTTCCCAGTGCCCCTTCATTGTTTTCTTAACATTGTTGAGAATTCCTTTATTTTTTTAAAAAAGCTGAATATACTAAACTTGGGGTTGTTATCACTGCTTTAACTGACTGAACTGGATGGGGTTGGCCATATACACAAAGGTTTTCATTATGCATTCCCTCTCATTCCTTTCTTACTTTCGCAAGAAACAACTTGGCACCAAAGAATGGCCACTTCCTGGCTACTGTCAAATAAATGCGGACACAGTCAGCAGTGCTGTGTCCCCGAAGAGCCATCCATCTCGTTGACAGTCGCTGGCACAGCTGCCTAAAAAAAGAGAAAACACAAAAGCAAAAAGAGTCTCTCATCCTCCCAGGGTGAAGCTCTCCTTGAGCAATCCTAAGGCAGAGCTGTGAGCCAGTGAAGCTGTTCCCTTGTGACTCCAACCCGCCAGTGTCTACCCCTCGCTTTCTGTACAATTCCTTTAACCAAATTCTCATACTGTTAGTGCTGTCAAAATGACTTAGGGTTCCCTTACACCCAACCCCTCACCCCCACTACTCAGATAAATTTGAAAATCAAAATGAACGAGCATAAAACCTTAGTGTAAATAAGTTTAAAAGGTAATTTCTCATGGGCAAGTCTCATTTTTAAAGAAAAGGACAAAAAGTAAAACCCAGAGAATGAGTCCAGAGTGGTGGAATTTAGGTACTATTGCTTCTGGCTTGGAAAGATGTTGGGGACCGGGGAAATCTTTCAAATCAAATCACGAAGGCAACCACCCATTCTACAGACAAAAGATCTGAAATGTTTCTATTTTCGAAAATTCCTGGTGAATTGGCTTTGTCTCTGTCTTTTCATCTAACAAGCTTTTCTTTATGTACTCTCTAAAATCAAAACTCCAAACAAGTTGAGTTCAATTAAAAACTTATACAAAAAAATCTTATGTGTTAAGAAGATAGTTTATTTTTATTCCAGTTTGTTTATAATGTAATACCTAAGAGATAAAAATTGTTTGGTAAATACGCAAATAAAATTAACCATAGTACTGGCCAATTTTTTTCTTTTATTTTATTATCAGGATTAGTTTGGAAAGAATGAGTAAGATCAAATGAAAAGCAGGTCTTCTAAATTAAGGTAAAAGCTTTTTAATTTTTTTTTTTAATTGTAAATATAGATTCTAAAATTTCCAGGAATGTCTTAGAGAGAGAGACAACATAACCTCTTGGCACTCAATAGTATTAAAAAGTCTTGAGAAAATTGTCATATACAATTTTTTCTCATTTTTAAAATTTGAACATAAAAAAATCACTGGAAGACTAGCGGGACTCTACTCTCTTAAGTAGTTCCTTACCTTAACTGTTCTGCAGAACAGCCATCTCTATACCTTTTAGGATAAAATTTCTCTATGACTTGTTTTAGAGTTTGATTTGCTTTGCACTGATTAGTAACATGCCCTGCTGGAGTTGAGAAAGGTCTTTCAAAATCTCCAATCTCCACCTAATTGGAAAGCCAAAGAGAAAACATAGGATATTGAAAAGAGTTTTGGAAAAGCAAATCAGTTTTATTCTTTATAAACATTCTTTATTACATGCAATACATAAATCTATTTGTCATGATTGAGTGATTGCAAAATTTACAATTACACATAAGAACTGTTATTAAAATATAAATTCCATTTGAATTCTAATTTTGAAAAAAAAAGCTATAATTCAAACATTTCTGTTCCATTTCTACATTAACATCCCTAGATTAATCTCACCATCTAGCAGCATTTGCTAAAGGCCACTATTCTCCCCTGCTATTAGCTATAACAGCACAGGATGATTTTTAAAGTATATTTTACAGTGAAACCTGTGAGAGCTGGAACTCGACAGGACTGCCTTGTTTTTCCCGGTTTCATAAGTCTTCCAGCTTTGACAAAGTGCAGTACTACCACTTTTCTATTGCTTGTTAGAGGAGCCCTGGTGGCACAGTGTTTAAGTGCCCAGCTGCTAACCAAAAGGTATGTGGTTCAAACCCACCAGCTGCCCCACAGGAGAAAGATGTGGCAGTCTGCTTCCATAGATCTTTGGAAACCCTATGGGGCAGTTCTACCCTGTCCTCCGTCCTTAGGGTCGCTATGAGTTGGAAATGACTAGATGGCAATGAGTTTGGTTTGCTATTGCTTGTTCTAGTGGAAAACATTTGCATTTTCCTTCTCTGACAGGTTTCCTCCTTACACAGGTTCCAGCTTTCACAGATTTTACTGTGATTGCTAATAAAAAGGAGAAATAAAAGTTAAAAGACAACAAAAAGTTATAAAGCTATAAGACATTTCACAGAAGTATTAGTTATATTTTTTAAGCATCTCTACTGAATGTAATGGGAGGAAGAACTATATTCTCACTACTTCTTTCCTAGATTTTCTCCATAATGTTACTGTGTTCATCCTCTCTTTCTATTGTTCTATTATTTCTGGGAATAGAGCCCTTCATTCCCCCCCACCCCACCATGGAACAATGTTCACCTCTTATCTCTATTAATTAGGTCAAAGAGACACTATCCTCTACCCATTCTTCCAGCTACCCAACCATCCACCTCTCTATCTGCTTGCCCACTCATCCATTCATCCAAACATACACTGAGTCCCCATTATTGGTCAGGCACTGTGCTAAGTGATAGGTGAAAGGAATAAGTTAGACATAGTTCCTGCTCTCAAAGAGCTTGTTGTCTAGTAGGGAGCCTGAAATATAAACAAAAACTCAGAATAAACCGAAGTGCCTTGTATACGGCACTGAAAAGGGTTCAAGGGGCAGGATGAGGCAGAGGACATTCAGGTGAATGTCCTACAGATCATTCACATCATTATCTAAAGCACTCTACAGCAAGCAGATGGAGGGTTCCATCCAGACCGGGCAGGAATGGCCTCAGAAAGCTCCAAGTTGCCATCTCAAAAGGGTCCTCTGCCTCCAGTTAAGCTGTCAGCACAACCAGCCTCTGAGAATCTGACCTCTGTGACTCCCCTTACCTAGTTCTTAATCTTAATCTGACCAGTTACTGTCTAAATGCCTCAGTTCGGCTTTGCCTTTACATCCTATTCTTATAATTTCCTACATTCTGTCTTTAATCAAGTTTCTTACTTGTTGGCTACTTGGTTCAGCTCTCATTCCTCACTTCTCCTCATTTCTATCATTCCTTATCCCTCACCTAGCCAGCTATCCTTCCTAGATTCCTCACACCAAACAAAAGTGGGTCCCTCTGCTTTTCAATCTTACTGAAATCCTTCCGCCACAGCAAGTTCTTTATTGTCCCCAAGCATAGCAATGATTGTGAGGATGGTGCAGTACCGAGCAGTGTCTTGTTCTGTTGTACACAGGGTCGCTATGAGTTGGAACTGACTCGATGGCACCTAATAACAATCACCAGGCAGCACTGACCACAGCTACCTATCAAACCTGTGATCAGGATTTAACCTCCAAGGATATGTCAGTTAGGATCAAAAATAGTAGGCTATTCAAGGCAGTCTTGTCTCTTAGGGAACCCTATAGTGGTTTCTCCAAGCTCAGTGTCTCCCCTTCCTGGTGCCTGGCATACACTTTGGCACAGAATAGGCACCATAAATGTTTGCAGAATAACTGAAAGTCAAGTTAGTAAGTCCCAACATGCCCCACATGAACATGATGCCTGTAGTGCAATGGGTTTCCCTTCTATATGGTCTTTCTGGCCTTGGAATTTTAATTCTGTCAAAAATAATTGGTTAGGACACACTCTGCCTTGTATTTGGTCTATCTTATGCATTTTGCAGGGATTGGTCAGTTTAATATGCAAATAGAGTACATAAAACCACTTAATAAGGATTAAGTGACCTTGCAGGGATTGGTCAGTTTTTGGTATGGCTGAGAGGGCCATGCTTTAAAATATAAAGGCCAATCCCACAGAGGCTGAGGGGGTCCTCACTACTATCAAGAAGAACCTGCAGCAGAGTATGTCTTTTGGACCCAGGGTCCCTGTGCTGAGAACCTCCTAGACCCAAAACAAAGAGCTGTACACTGAAAGTAGCATAAGATGGTGAGAAACAACAGCAGGCACGGCAGAGCCCAGGAGCAGAGAAATAGCTGCTTGGGAATGAAGAGACTGGTGCAAGACAGCACGGTGGGACTGCCGGCCCATGGAGAGAGCTGAGTGCTTTTGGGCAGGAAGCTTGCTGTTGGAACTAAAGCACTGTAACACTTGCCCAAGTAGGGCAGAGGCCAACAGAAGGGTCAGTGGCTAGCATGGATGAGAAGGAGCTGAGAGTTGTCTTGGTGGGAAGCTGTCCTAACTGATTAAGAGTTGATCCTGTCTCCTGAGTCATATCCTGTTACTTCCAAGTTGATCCCGGTCCTGAGTTGAAACCTGTTACCTCCTAATAAACCACATAACCTTGAGCATGGTCTGTGAGTTTTGTGTGGTCATTGCAATGAATTACTGAACCCAGTAGAGAAGTGAAGAGTGCCAGGGAAGGGATGGCTGGTGTCAGAAATAGTGAAAAAGTTTGGGAGTGGAGGTATATCTGACCTCCACCTTATAGGAACCAACTTTGTGCTGATCTTGATTCTCATCCCTCCTCCTGAATATGGACAGGCCCTGATACTAGATTATAATGCCTTACCAGACACTATGCCCAAAATTGATGATCAGCTCCAAGAGTTATCTAATTAAGATAGAAAATATCAACACGGATCTGTTATTGTCTGGCAAGTCAGACCCAACTCACAGCAACCCTAAGAACAATGGAATGAAACGCTGCCTGGTCCTGAGGTGTCCCCCTGATCAACCAGTTGCGAATTGGACCATTGTGATCCTTAGGGTATGAATGGCTAATTTTCAGAAGTAGATCGCCAGATCTTTCTTCCTAGTCTGTCTTAGATTGGAAGCTCAGCTGAAGCCTGTTTAGCATAAGAGCAACATGCAAGCCTCCATTGACAGGCAGGTGGTAAGACCTACAGATACTCAATCTACAACAAAAACAACTTTTCTTCTACAGAGTTCAGATTTCTTTAACATAGATCATTTATCTTCACAAAAACTATTATGATGTAAAGAGGTCAGAGGCATTATTTAATTTTCCTTTTATAGTTAGTAATGTGCTCAGAATTTTCTAGGTGTATGGCCTTATCTTTCTACCGCTTCCTCAAATTCATCTAAAAAAATGTTAGAAGTACATATATCCAAAGTATGTTCTAATTTTTTCTGGAGAAGCTTTCTTGATTAAATTAAAAGTTAAAGTAAGAAGACTAAGTTAAATTTCAGTAAAAATGAGAGAGATTTTAACAGCCAAACTACAGCATTAGAGGACCAAAGCTATAGAATCATTCCTAATTATGTCACCAAGAAAACTGTTACCTTATTTCTCTTTTCCTCAGTTTTTATCACTTATAAAGAGAAAACATTCAGTATAGCATTATTGCTTTAAAGTTTGGATGATCATAAGATTACTTAAAAGTACACTAAATTATTAACTATTCAGTCATTCAAAAACATTTATGGAGAATGAACTAAGTGTAAGACACTATGCTAGATACAAAGATATTTGAATAGGAACAGCCCTTGCCCTCCGGGGGGCGGGGCGCATAGTTCGTGGCACAGAGCAAAAACATAAACAGAAGCCACTAGACTCGATATGAGTAGAAATTGACTCAACGGCAGTAGGTTTGTTTTTTTTGTATCGAGGTCATGACAGGAAAAGACACATGAAGGACAATATAGAAACCCCCTGAATGGACATTTAACCTATCCAGGTAGGATCCAGGAAAGCTTCCTGGGAGGAGGGACACCTGAGATGAAAATTAAAGGATAAGCTGAAGGTAAGAGGTGAAGGGTGGGGGGTAGAGGCATTCCAGGCAGAGGAAACACATGAGTACCACAGACAAAACGTGAACCACATGTGAGTCAGGGAATTGCGCAGGGAACCACAGTTTATGCTTTATTGGAGCATAAAATCCAAAGTACTGAATACTAAGAGATGAGGCCGGAGAGGCAGGCAAAGATCAGATCATCAATATTCTCCTTTGTAAACGAGGGGCTGAAATAGCTAGATTTACATTTTTGCTCTACAGTAAAACCTGCAAAAGCTGGAACCTCTGCAAGGCAGAAACCTGTCAGAGAAGAAAAACTCAAATATTTTCCACTAAAATGAGTGATAGAAAAGTGTCACAGGTGGAAAACTTGGGAGACCTGGAAAAACAAGGCAGTCCCTTCGAGTTCCAAGCTCTCACAGGTTTTACTGTATCTCCATTCTAGTTACTATTGCTGCATACGGAACCACCACAGCACAAGCGACACTGTGCCAGTTTCCAGGCTCAGGCCTCAAGAAACTGACAGCTTTCACTTCCTGCCTCTCTTCTGGGATGTTGCTACTGTAAGCCAACCGCTATTCTGTGAGGAAGCACAAGCAGATATATGAAGAGACCACGTGTAGGTGTTTAGCTGACAGCCCCAACAGAGGTCCTAACTAACAGCCAGCATCAGCTGCCAGATGTGTGAGACAAGCCTTCAAATGATCCCAGCCCTCAGCCTAGTATCACAACCAGCGTTCAAGGTATACCAGCTGATGCTGTGTGAAGCAGAGGCAAGCTGTCCTGCTTGTTGCTGATGCTTTAAGCAACTGAGCTTTGGAGTCATTTGTTATGCAGCAATAGATAACAGAAACAACAGATAACTGGAACAATCCCTCTAGCATCCCTGTGGAGGAAGGAGCCTGTTGCAGGAGAGCTGGCAGGATGTGATGAAAGTCTGAACCGTAACAATGGTAGTCAAGACGGAGAGGAGTGAAACAGAGTAGAAAATACCTAAGCGTTAAAATTGGCAGGATGTGGCGACTAGTGGAAAAGGGTGAAAGGGAGGGAAGAATCAGCAACGATTCCGGATGTGAAGCTTGCATGGGGGACGGAGTGGAAGCAGAATCCCAACAAAGACACAGAATACAAAGAAAGGGGAAGGAGAATGAGGAGTTCAGTATGTTGAATATAAGGCCCATGAAAAAGTATAAACTGGCACCTGTGGTGAATAACAAAGAGGCTGAAAGAGGTCTCCTGGGAGAGCACACAGAGTGAAAAGTCACACACTGAAAATCCTGGGGAATCCAAGCCTTTGTCCAGGTGACATCTCACAGGTGCTTTAACATTTTCCCTTAATTAACCTGTGCAAAGACTCGGGTATGCCACCTACATCCATCCTCTTCTTCTTCCTAACAAACACCCTGAAGTTAGTTGGGCACATTGCCACCCGGCTAATCCCACACTCCCCAGCCTCCCTTGTAGGGAGGCGAGGCTATGTGAGACATAAATGAAAGTGTTCTATGTAACTTCAGGGAAGTTTTCTTAAAGGCCGGAGGACGCGCCCTTCTTCAGCCCTTCCTTCATCCTTATGCCTGGTACACTGACGTCATCACTGGAGCTCTTGGTAACCTCCAGGATCATGAAAATGATACCGCAGGGATAGCAGATCGGAGAGCATGAGAAAGCCCAGACCACAAATGACCTCGCAGAGCTTCCGGGATGCCTATGTCTCTATGTGAGACACAAATACACTTCTTTTTTGATTAAGTCACTATTATTTTTATTATTATTAAGGCTGAACTTAATCCTAATTGATACAATAGGTAAGTAAAAGAAAGTGCTTTAGCCTTTTTAAAGACTGATTCCTACTAGCTCATTGAACCATTTCAGCACAGCATTCTTAGCCCCACAGTACTACATGGCAAACTCCTTTATTAAATGCAAAGCCTAGTGGTGTACTTTCAAGATAATTAAGAAACTCTGTTGCTGTTATTAGGTGACATCGAGTTGGTTCTGACTCGTAGTGACCCTATGTACAACAGAACAAACCTGCCCAGTCCTACACCATCCTCACAGTTGTTGCTATGCTTGAGCCCCTCACAGCAGCTGCTGTGTCAATCCATCTCATTGAGGGTCTTCCACTCTCTTGCTGACCCTCTACTTTACCAAGCATTATGTCCTTCTCCAGGGACGGGCTCCTCCTGATAACAAGTCCAAAGTATGGGAGACAAAATCTCACCATCCTCATTTCTAAAGAGCATTCTGGCTATACTTCTTCCAAGATAGATTTATTAATTCTTCTGGCAGTCTATGGTATATTTAATATTCTTTGCCAACACCACAATTCAAAGGCATCAATTCTTCGGTCTTCCTTATTCATTGTCCAGCTTTCGTTTATTGAAATTTATTGAAAATATCATGCATCTTAGTCCTCAAAGTGACATCTTTGCTTTTTAACACTTTAAAGAGGTCTTTTGCAGCAGATTTGCCCAATGCGATACAGTCGTTTATCTCTTGACTGCTTCCATGGGCATTAATTGTGGATCCAGGTAAAATGAAATCCTTGACAACTTCAATCTTTTCTGTTTATCATGATGTTGCCTATAGGTACAGCTGTGGGGATTTTTGTTTTCTTCATGTTTAGGTGTAATCCTTACTGAAGGCTGTAGTCTTTGATCTTTATCAGTAAGTGCTTCAAGTCCTCTTTGCTTTCCGAAAGCAAGACTGTGTTATCTGCATATCACAGGTTGTCACTGAGTCTTCCTCCAATCCTGATGTCACATTCTTCTTCATATAGTTCAGCTTCTCAGATTATTTGCTCAACATACAGATTGAGTAAGTATGGTGAAAGGATACAACCCTGACACACACCTTTCCTGATTTTAAACGACGTAGTATCCCCATATTTTGTTCAAACGACTGCCTCTTGGTCTATGTACAGGATCCGCATGAGCACAATTAAGTGTTCTGGAATTCCCATTCTGTGCAATGTTATCCATAATTTGTTAGGATCCACACAGTAGAATGTCTTTGCATAGTCAATAAAACACAGGTAAACATTTTTCTGGTATTGTCTGCTTTCAGCCAAGATCCATCTGACGTCAGCAACGATATCCCTCATTCCATGTCCTCTTCTGAATCTGGTTTGAACTTCTGGTAGTTCCCTACTGATGTACTGCTGCAGACGCTTTTGAACTATCATCAGCAAAATTTTACTTGTGTGTGATATCAATGATATTGTTCAATAATTTCCGCATTCTGCTGGATCACCTTTCTTTGGAATAAGTATAAATATGGATCTCTTCCAGTCGGTTGGCCAGGTAGCTGTCTTCCAAATTTCTTGGCATAGATGAGTGATAACCTCCAATGCTGTATCTGTTTGTTAAAATATCTCAATTGGTATTCTGTCAATTCCTGGAGACGTGTTTTTCGCCAGTGTCTTCAGTGCAGCTTGGACTTCTTCCCTCAATACCACTGGTTCTTGATCATATGCTACCTCCTGAAATGGTTGAAACGAGGTTCCCTTCATAGCATATTATCTCCTTCTACATCAGTGCTAATATAATCTATGCGATTTGGAGTCAAATTGTAATTATAATGCCTATAATTGGAGTCCTGGTGGCACAGTGGTTAAGAACTGGGCTGCTAACCAAAAGGTCGGCAGTTCAAATCCACCAGCTGCTCTTTGGAAACCCTATGGGGCAGTCCTACTCTGTCCTACAAGGTCACTAGGAGTTGGAATAGACTTGCCAGTGACAGGTTTTTTGATTATATTGTTTTACTACATTTAACTCAGTGTAGAAATTAATCTTTCCCAAATAATATATTACTCTTACAACATATGTAAGTTACCTGAGCTAAAAGAGCTGCCATTTCTAATGCCAGATCCTTGTTCAGAGGAAATAGTCCATTTACTATTTGATCATTTGTCTGATACATTAACAGCAGCTTTTCTCTATCAGTCTCTCCACGAGCTTGCATTGAGAAATACAGTCTGTAAAAAAAAAAGAGGGGGAGGAGATGCTTCATGAAACAATACTCTTACAAAGGAGAAAATAAAGATATGTATGTGCCATCAATGAATATAGAGGAAATAAAGATATGAGCCATCAGTCAATGCTGGGGGTTGTTCTAACACAGTCCTCCAGGAGATATGAATTTAGACCACTACTATCCTCTCAGTGATCACTCTTTCTGTTCTCTATAACATTTCAGCAAACTGAAGAAAAACTGCATGTGAAGCTGAGGAACCCTACTGTGCTATTTTTATGCCTTGCAATACTAAACCCTTAACTTACTGAGGAAGGATCAAAGACACCGAGGGAAATTAAATGTGCCCTATAAAAACCTAATTTTCAAAGTACTCATGATCTTTCCCAAACAGCTTGAACACACCAGGGAGTAAAGAAATGAAAAAGGTTTCAATTCAAAATCAATCCAAAATCAACATTAAATAAGGGAGGTTTGCTCTGAGAATCTAAAAGATAATTATTTGCACATTTAAATGTGTTTTGACTTTCTTGCCACATTCCGATAAGCAGCTTTAGGAAGTGAAAAATACTTTATCTGTTATCGTTACGACCTGTTGTAATACGAAATGGCTTTTGTTTGCCTAGGAGGTCTTCATCGAATCAGGTACCCTCTTTATTTACTCACTGTGTCATTTATTTATATGTGAGATTCTGGGGTTCTGACTTCAGGCTGCACATCAGGCAGGGGGTGCTATAAATGCTGTGAATGCAGTGACAATGGGGTTGTAAGGGACACTCTGACATACCTGAATATTGTCATGACAACACAGTGGCTGGAAAAGAGCAATTTACATCTGCGGTTATTAAGTAAGTCAGTGGGTGGCACAAACGGTTTGCTCTCAGCTACTAGCCTAAAGGTTGGCTGTTCAAAGCCACCCAGCGGTACAGCAGAAGAAAGGCCTGGCCATATGTTTCCGTAAAGGTTACAGCCAAGAAAATCCTATGGAGCAGTTCTACTCTGAAGCACATGGGGTCACCATGAGTCGAAATCGACTCCACGGCAATAGGTTTGGTTTTGGTTTTAGTCGTTAAGTGTGCATCCAATTGACAATAACTGTGGATTTCAGCCTTTTTCTCCTACACCCTTGAGGGGGATGACACATTCCCATCAGCTACAGTACCTTTCTCAGAAATTATCTCAACTAGCAAGGAGTGAGAGGGCAGCAGTTCAGAATCTCTGGGGAAGCCTGTGGGGTATACTTTGAGAAGCTCCCCCCTCCCCATGATTCTACTCATTCTTCCTGCCCACCCCAGGTTAAGAATCACTGAACTGGGCAGTCATTTAGAGTGGTTTCCTGAAAGAAAAAAAAAAAAAAAAAAATCAATCCCAAACCCCATTTTTATCTACGACTGCATAACCACAAACAATGCAGGTTTGTAAAGCTGGTAGAACAACTCTGGGCAACATCAGCCAGCAGATGTAAAACAAAGAGAATAAAGTTTAACACGAAAGCCCTCCCTTTACAGCATGCTTACACTTACACATTTTGTACTGCATCTGTGTACGCAGTTTACTCTCTCTACTTGAAGTTAGGAGCTATACTAACTGTGATCCACAGCTAAGTGTCCACCACTGGAGGGCTCTTCATAAAAGTTTGCATTAATAATACTGGTGGGGGGGGGAGGAGGGGAGAGGAGACCCAACTGCACAAATGGCTACAGGGCAAGAAGAGCTAAAAGGCATTTTCTATCAATTCTGCCATGCCAATATGATTGAAACTGGGAAGGGAAATGGAAGCACCGTAAGCAGAAAAGGAAACAATCCTGAACACATTTTATGGGAATACAAAATGTAGAAATTATTGGCTCAAACCCCTAATGAAACAGTTCTTGCAACTATACAAGGATTTAGAGAGAATCTGGAGAAGAATTAAAGAAGAATCACAAAAATGACCACAGGGTCAGAGAATCAAAACCACAGAGCTTGAACAAGAAAGGCACCAGGGGAATGCGACAGGAGGCTCTCACAATCTGGCCTGTTTCCAGCTGCTCCCAAACCCTGAAGAGGCCAGAAGCAGAGAATGCAGGCTTCCGTACAGCAGGTAAGGCTGGGCTTAGATACCAGGAGCATCCCCAAATGCCTGGCTCCTCACCTGACACCCGGGAAGCACAATATTGTGGGATGGAAATCACGTTACTACACGGACCATTACCACTACCCAAACATTGCTTCCAAATTCAGCAGGGCCCTCAGCACTGCCTGGTAATCCTTTCTGTTTGCTCTGGATTAGCTCCACATTTCACTCCTCAGAGCGTTTATTTCCTACCATTGCCCTTCTCATCGTATTTTAAACTTACTGAAGGAGCAGCCCACCTTGGTCTCCGTTTACGTTCCCTTTACGCCTCTGTGCCACAGTCTAGTGATCACACTCCACTGAAACCACAATTGTGACCCCGCTTCTTGGCTCTCTTCCTGCCTCTCTGGCTACAACCTTCACTCATCTGCTCAGAAAGTCACCGCTCTGCAAGCTGTTCCTGACCTCCTCGATGTTCCTGCAGCATCTTGTCCATATAATGTTATATTCATAGTTAGGGCAAATATTTACTATACAGCAGGCTCTGATCTAAGCACTTTACATTTTCCAACACTTAATCCTTCAGCCAACCGTAGAGGTGGGTACTGTTTTCGCCTCCACGTCACACAGTGTATCTGAGGCCCAGAGACACTAAGGGATTGCTCAAGACCACACAGGGAGTGGCAGAGCCAGGATTCTAACCCTGGCCGCCTGCCTCCACAGCCCATGTTCTTCACTGCTCTGCTGTCCTGTCCCCGCTGTGACAGCATCAATCACAAGGAGGTGGGGGTCGGGGGGAGGAACAGTCATTTCCTTCAAGGAAGGACATTTACCAGCTTTGTTTTGTTAAAAACTTGCCTTGACCCTTACAACATCACATACACGGTAAGAAATGAAATTATATAAGCAGCTTCAATACGAATAGAATTTAAACATTGGTTTCCAAATGGTTATCTACAAGAACAACTAAGTTAAAAACCTGTTAATTAGATCTTTAACTCCTGAATCTAAATAATTAAAATTCCACAACTTCAAAAATTCCATAATAAAGAGAGTTGGTATTTTAGCTTTGCTAATTACAGTGCTACTTGACAGATAAAAAAAGTCAAGGCCTTGGCTGCACGATAGATCACAGCCAGTTCCTCCTTCAACGGTGTCACTGGTCAGGGCTCATTGTCTAAGCTGTTTATACACTTACGCAAAGCACGACCACATTTAGAAACACAGCACTTTCTCACAACTGGGGCTATCCAGCCATTTCAGATTTCTGTTAAAAATTAAACTTTCCAGTTGAGTTGCTTTTTTTCTGATGCCAAAGATACTGTCATAGGCTTTTTTGAAACAAGGTGATCTTCATCATGTATTATTCACAACTCTCTTTGTGCTTTCTGGTGGTATTTGCTAGACTTGGAGCATCATTCTTATTTGTGTTGTTCTCCATTTCATCCAAACTTAATTTCGGTACTGACCCTAGCCATCATAATCAAAATCAGTATATATCCAGTACTCATCACGTGTGGATTATCAGGAATAGTGTTAGACATGAAAGTCATTCCATTTGGCTCTATCAAAACCAGATGAGAATTCCTGGCCCTCTTCTACATAAAGATATATGGCAGGTCAGGTCCAGTAGCTGGCTCCCTCCCACAAGAGGTGAGATGAAAGACAGGGGAAGCTGAGACTAGAAAAACTAGACGGTGCCTGGCTACCATTACTGACCACTCTGATCAGGGCCACAATACATGGATCCTGATAGAAAGGGAGAAAAATGTGGAACAGAACTCAAATTCTTTAAGTCCAGACTTACTGGATCGTTTAAGACTAGAGGACTCCCAGAGACTATCGCTCTGAGATACTCCCTAAACCTTGAACTGAAACTATTCCCTGAGGTCACCTTTTAACTAAATAACCGACTGGCTCATAAAATAAAGAATATTACCAGTGATTACTGAGCACCTTTAAAAAAATCATCTATATGAGACCGAATGGTCAACAGTTAAAGCAAAGAAGAAAGGGTAAGTGGACAGGGAAACCAGATTACTGGAAATGAAATATCCAGAATGGAATTAATGAGAATGTGGACACATTGTGAAAAGTGTAACCAATGTCACTGAACAACTTGTGCAGTAATTGTTAAGTGGGAACCTAACTTGCTGTGTAAACTTTCACGGAAAACACAATAAAATATTATTAAAAAAAAAAAAAAAAAAAAGGGCAGCAGTGAGGCTCAGGAGCCTGGAGAGTTGTTAAAACACAGACTTCCGGGCCTCACCCCGAGGTCCTGATTCAGCAGGTCTGGAGTGGGGCCTAATAATTTACCTTTCTAACAAGCTTCACGTGATGCTGAGGCTGCTGGTCCAAGGAACACACTTTGAGAATGAGTGTTCTAGCCATCACAGAATTGAAACAATCATCTGGAAACTACAAGTTCTCCAGCCTGCTGTCTTTGCCAGGCACCAAAAAGCAACAGATGAAGGTTATCATCGGTGGAAACGAGTTCCCCCAAGAGTTGAACCCATTAGATTTCCACCACCTAAGCAGTGCTACGTTTCTCTAGGAAGGTATGATTTTAAAACCTTAAATAGCAAAGCTTCATAGTCACCTTCTTGTTACTCAGACTCCTGGCAAATCATTACTGCTCATGAGCCCCTGAATGAAGAAGCTCCAATGGCTCTCAGCCACCATTCTCTATTAAGGTCAACAGAGACTGTTGAGACCATGGGTGGCCCCTGATGGCTGTCACTGTGGCTACTCATACGAGAGGAGTTATTCACAATATGAATGTACCATATCTATTTAACCATTCCCCTACTAATAGACATTAATGTTTCCCCCCTAATGTTTCACTGTTACACAAAATGTGGCAAAGAAGATACTGGAATATGTACTCTTACCTACTTACGTGGGTATTTCTGTAGAATAGCTTTTTAGAAAAAGAAATACTGAACTGGATCAAAGGCTATTACGTTCTTTATGTTATATAGTGCCTTCACTTCTTACATTCCAATTTTAAGTCTATGAAACAAACATTGTCCAAAAGTAAGCTCTGAAATAAATCAGTACTATACTAGTAATTCCACCAAACTCAGTCTGATATTTTACAAGCTCCTTATTTTATAGGGTATAAGATCCAAATAAAACCAGCAGAGTATCCTTTTTTTGCAGTTAATATGTTAATAGTGTCTATGAAGCACCATTTTCTGTAATACACAGAAGAAAAGAAAATGTTTTTAAAAAAAGAAAGAAAAAAAAAATCTGGCTTCTGGCCATATGCCAAAGTGTCTTTAAATTTTACCTGTTGAGAAGGTATGTGCTTCATCCCCATTGGCTTTTTCCCAATTCCTAAAACAAGATGCACAACCTCCTAATACATACCTTTGAGCCTCCTGTTCTACTCATTCTGACACTCCCTCTCCTAACCCTTTGGACCTCAGGGGTTGGCTCAGGCATAATTTCCTCAAATAAGCATCCCAGATATCTCCAGTCTAGGCCAGGGTTCTCGCTGAGTGCTTTCACGAAACCACACTCTCTTCCTCCAGACAACTTAATGTGTAATTACACACTCACTGGAGTGATGATATGATTAGCAACCATCTTCTCCACTAGCCTGTAAATTCCATAAGGTCAGGAACTGTGTCTGTTTTTATTACTATTTAACCCAGAGCATCTAGCTAAGTATCTGGCTTATGGTTAAAGGTCAACAAATATTTAAAGGAAGAGAGAGAAGGACTGACAGAGGGAGGGAAAACATGAATGAGAATGAAGGAATATGAATATATCACTTTCAAGAGACCTGGGTAAACAAACATTTTTTCTTACAACAGATGTGCAGTAGGGTATTCGAGTATTCAGTTCTTATGAAAAATGTAATAATAGTGTTAAAGGAAACATTAAAGTGAAAAATTCACCCTTATATTAACTACCCTAAGGCAAGTTATTTTTTTTTCTAGAGTGTTTTCTAATCTTTGTCCAAACTCATATTGTCATAAAGTATGATGACATTAAGAGACAAGAATTAGAAACAAAATTTTGTGTGAATTTCTTCCTAGAGAAACAGAGATATCATTTATAGAGAAATAAAGATAGAAATAAATATTATAACTTTCAAGGCTATTCAGTAGGAAACTAAATTGTAGGTACATGATTTGAACGTAACTGTATACTCATACTTTTGCATTTGGAGATGTATTACACACCTGCTTTTATAAGTTAGACGAACAGTTCTTGTACCTTCACATTTCCCAGGCTGCTGCTCTTTGGAAGCCTGTTCCCATTTAGAAATAATGTCACAAATCTAGAAGAGAAGTGGAAAATTGAGACTTATAGTACTCTTAAGATCAGCATTTTCTAAAAAAGACAAGTATGCCTGTAGATGGACTGAAAATGTGCAATTAATATGATCAAACCAAATATACTGACGTTTTTTGTTTTCAGCTTCTGTGCAGCTCTGAGTTTAGGATTTAACTATAAATTACTCTTCGGTCCACTTATACTTTTGGATACACATTAACTTTGGATGGTGGCCATGAATTTTTTACTCAAAAAGGAATCTTAATGCAGGACTGCCTGAGACTGCGAACAAGAAGATTCCAGGAATTTTTTCAGGATTTGGTCACTGAAAAGGCAACTTCACCTTCTGAGTTTATAAAGATTAGAAAAACTGAAGTTATCCCCAAGAAATCTGGAATATAATCTTAAGACTCTTTGATTGGGAAAGAATAAAACTTCTTTAGGAACCAAATTAGTATTTTTATACTGGTGATTTACAGAATTATATGTAGACATTTAAAAAAATATGTGGTGAGGCAGTTATTCACCAAAGTCCCTAATATTTACTCAGCTCAATTCAACCAAAACTACAAGCTTATCTTGTTGACTAAATATTAACAACAGTGATCTAGGGATGTCCATCTCAAAAATTGACATTAAGACATGTTGACCTGTACAGGATACTCCTGGAGCTGAGGAGAAAGGAGATTAATTTATCAAGATTTCTCAACACGTAGCTAAAGAAATAGGGGGGAAATACCATATCTACTAGCCAACATTCCTAATGAACTATCATCAGTTTTCAATAGCATTTTGTAGAACCCCAGTGAGCCCTGGCAGCTTGAACTGGGCCTCAGGAGTTAAAGTACTGATGTTTTATGTACTCTAACCTGTGAGCTATTATTTATGAATCTAGTTCTTCTACTCCTCTCAAATTCTTTACTGTTCAAATCATGGAAACACCTTCGCCCTGTAACAAGGCACTTATTCCCAAGAGCAATCCAGGACCATATCAAATAAGGAAATGGTCCAGACTCAGTTCTAGCTGTGTTACTGTGGCTAAATAATATCCCTCTCTGGACCTCAGTTTCTTCATTTGTAAAGTAAATGGACTGTTTCTCTATGGCCCCTTATCAGCTGCCGTCAAGTTGACTCTGACTTATGGCAACCCCATGCGTGTCAGAATAGAATTCTGCTCCACAGGGTTTCCAATAGCCGATTTTTCAGAAGTAGATTGCCAGGCCTTTCTTCCAAGGTGCCCCTGGGTAGACTTAACAGCCAATCTTTCGGTTAGCAGCTGAGCACGGTAACTACTTGCACCACCCAGGGACTCCCTAAATCTCCTTGTAGTTCCATAATTCTGTGTTTCTAATTGTGCCATCTTAGATCGAAACTACTGAAATTATTTTACTATGACCCAGAAAAGGAATGACATTTCAAAAAAAATTCTCCAATCTCCTATCTTTGCTGATGATTTCCTTATGTCTAGAATCCCTTCTTTATTTCTATAGATCCATTTTTTTCTAACCATTGTTCAGAGTTGAGTTCAGGTCTACCCTAATTCCCCATGCTGACCCTAATCTCTCCCTTTTAGGGTCTTTCGCTGCACTCGTAGAAGATTTATCACTTTCAATTCTATTTTAAGGTTATCAGTGTATAAGGCTTCTCTTCCCTAGGAGATTATAAGTTCACTATGGCAGGGACTATTTCTGATTCTTCCTTGTATTCCCTAGAAGGTTGAGGCCAGCCCCTGGGACACAGTAAACAGTTCAATAAATATCACTAAGTGAATAAATAAAATGGAAAACCATTCTCTTATAGCTTCCACACCTCCACTTTAGTATCCTAATACTTAGGGTATTATTTCAATTATTACTCCTCTTCCTCTCTTTAACATGGAGTATGTATGTATGCAGATTGTGTATTTAGAGCTTCTATGGTTTCAACAAAGCCTTGCAGTTGTTTGTTTTTTATTGTGAAGACTAGGTAGCTAAATTTTTTGGAAAATTTCTGAACTAACTAAATTCTTTCAAATAGCTAAGCTTCTTTGCTGTTTGCTGGATTTGTTTCCTTAAAAGGCCTTGGTTTTACCTTGATGTTTCCTTGAAGACAATGCTCTAAATCCCTGCCAGAGGGATCATCTGTGAACAAAGCAAATCCAGACAGTGCTGGCTTCCTCATTCCAGTGTCCTGGTTCAGAGTATTCAAAAATTCTTCCACTGTGGTGGATGCATCAAATCCAACTACCTAAACAGAAATAACAAGGCATTTCTTTTAATAAACAGTATGTAAGTTTCAAACTTATATTTCAGGGAAGAAACAGGCAAAGTTGATGCATGATTAATGACAACATATATATTTATCTAGGTGCTTTAACTTTGTTTTCAAAGCTCCACTGAAGAAAATTAACAATGTCACCTCAGTATTTTGCTTGATGCAAGAATTCAGAAAGTTCAGCTTCAGCCAACAGACATGAATTCAAATGAAAAAGATCACGTGACAGCTATAAACATCTGGCAGAGACATTGTGCCCACCCATGGAAAGAAAACCAAGAACTCTAGTACAATGTGTGATCTTTAAGCAAATGAAAGAAAACAAACAAGAAATACATTTAAATGAATGGACATTCTTAAACATTTAAGGTCTGTTTCTTTAATAGGCAGTTAAGTATCTGAATTCCATGGTAAAAGACTCATGGCTACAAAGACTAATTGCTAGCTTTGGAACATGTCTGCTTCAATTAATAAGCAAGCATCCAGTGTTGGGAGGGCTAGGGGAAGTTTTTCCAGATAATTCCTGAGATTGGGAGACTTTAAAAGAGACTAAAATTGTCCACACACAACATTAGTGATCATTTTCTCACCAAACAGGTGTACTGGTGGGGCAAAGGCTCAACCAAAGTGTTTTTGTTTTTCTCCAACTGAATTACAGTGAAGCCCCTCCCTTATTTGCTTCAATATGGATTTGGTTTTGGTGTGAATCCTTTTTAGCAAAACTGTTTCAAAACTCAGATGTTTTGATAGAAGATTTAACACCTGTGCATGTTTATCACTGCTGGCTACTGACAAAGGTAGGTAGATAGGCTCACTTCTCTATTCCACAGAGGACACACATAGGATTCTAGGCTACGCATGTTTTCATTAGTGTCTTGCTGTTGTCAGGTGCCATCAAGTCCATTCTGACTCATAGCCACCCCGTATGAACGGCCCCATAGGGTTTCCTAGGCTATAAACCTTACAGAAGCAGACTGCCATATCTTTCTTCTGCAGAGTGGCTGGTGGGTTCGAACCGCCAACCTTTCGGTTAGCAGCCGAACGCTTAACTGTTAGAAAGTCTAGCCTACCTGATATATTCCATTCATGAAGTGCACTGGGATACTGAAGGGCAAAGAATGGTGATAAGGATTTCGAAGAAGGGTTGAAAGAATTTCCATTCTTGAGGGTCTTGCCTCTCGATCTCCATTTTGTTGCGTTCTTTCTACACATCGCTGGCAGTAAATGGCATATTTTCCAAATTCTGTCCTATAATACAAAACTTAGGTTAAAACCTAACAATAACTTTAATTAAGATAACCTAACATATATAAATCATTAAGAAAGCTTTCCTTGATATACATTATTACACATTTATTATGCTAATTTTGACAGTAATTTTTCTTTTTCAAACTGCCATAACTTTTCTCATATTCCAGTTTCTTTACTACTGCAACCAACTCAATCAAACTTCACCATCAAAGCAATTTTCATCTTTATTGTATTATTTTCATCAAAAATTGAATGTAAAATTACCAATCATTTAAAACATACAGAAATAGTAATTGTTAATAAATATAGAGATAATAATTATATAAATAATAATATAGGGTCACATAAGAAATCCATGATGGCAGCTGAGTTCACTTTTGAAGAATATAGAGGATAGTGCTTGACTGCTAGGGGAGGTGAGAAAATATCTTCAAATAAAAATAATACATTTTCCTTCTTTACCCTATAAAATATTCACTTCTTGAAAAACAGTAAGCATTAAACAAAACTGCCCCAGGAAATCAATGTAAAAGTTGGACAGAGATCTGATTTGCTCTCATTTGATATATAACTTTTATCCTGTTTATAAAAGCAGCTTGACAACACCTCTATATATATCTGTATTCAAATGACACCCTTTGTCTGCGGCTCCTCAGTGACTGAACTGAAATCACGTGGCCTTGATCACAGAGTCCCCAAAATACATCATGAACTGGAGGATATTTTTCTACTGCTTCCAAGCTGTTTGTCTGCTTGCTTCATTGTGTTTGTTTTAGTTCTGGAGTCTATTTAAGCAACCTTATGTGCACCTCTTGATGGACCAAAACAAAAAAAGACCAAACCCACGGCCATTGAGTCGATTCTGACTCACAGTGACCCTACAAGACAGAGTAGAACTGCCCCATAGGGTTTCCAAGGAGCAGCTGGTGGATTCAAACTGCTGACCTTTTGGTTAGCAGCCGAGCTCTT
>NW_004443941.1:18636668-18661782 GCF_000243295.1 Trichechus manatus latirostris
TTCCAAGGAGCAGCTGGTGGATTCAAACTGCTGACCTTTTGGTTAGCAGCCGAGCTCTTAACCACTGCGCCACCAGGGCTCCTCTTAATGGACAATATGATCCTAATAAGCCCTAGCCGGGTGTCCTGGGTCCCAATTAAGAGAGCCAGTCTGAAAGTGGATTTTACATGGTTTTTTTTTCCCCAAGGGAGTAAAAATTCTCAAGTAATTCATACAATTAAAACAGAAAGCAAGACCATAAGGGAAATCTTCCACATAAAAGAATTCTATATGGAGAAAAACAGTAATAGGGGAAACCAAGGCAACAAAACAGTTGCTTCTACTGAGTGAACATCCACTAATGCTAAGTCATTCATACTCAAAATGTACATAGACTTTTCACTTAAAAATATTCTTTGTCAGTTTTTCCAGCTTTTGCTGTAATCTTCCATAAGAGATTTAACATAACAAAGGAATTATCTTCCAAGCTCCACGTAAATGACTACCAAAGGCTTCTAGTACCAAATCTGTTTTACATATTCTACTGAAAATGTACCTGGCAGGCTATTAAATACTTATGATTTACTGTAGACTTTCAGAGGTGACAAACAGATCAGCTGGCTAGTTTTCCGCACACCTGGAATCAGCGTTCCTTTTTAGGTGGAGCCTGAGGAGCCACAGGAAAGGATGATGGGGAAGGAAGAGCCCAACGCAGAGAGCCAAGAGCTGCCAGCCCTGGACAAAGAGAAACACCACGTCAGTCAGATTCAAGTCAGAATGAGTGTGAGTGGGTGTGAGGTTGTGGGAGCGACAGGCTGACGGTAGTCTCTCTTAGCCCCAAACTGTTTTTGCCCCTTCCACACGTACATTATCTGTTTAGAGCATTTACAATACATAAAAACTGCACATTTGGTCAGATCTAGGATCTGTTTACTTGTGTACAGCTACCTACATGGAGATTCCAAAAACATGTGGATACGGCCATCCTCTTTGACATCACACTCAGAGATAAGGGGTATTATCCCTTTTTTGCTCATTTATACATTTACTTATTCATTGAAATGTAATAAGTAACACCTTTGAGAAAGGCAGATTGTAAAATAGTTAAAAAGTCGTATACCTAAAAAAAAAAAAAAAAAAACACCTACCCATACATACACGCATATGTATATACATACATACATAAAGGGCAAATATAAAAACATTAATACAGGTTATCTTTAGGTAATAGGATTATAAAACAATCAAACCCAAACCCACTGCCATCAGGTCGATACCAACTCATAGCGACCCCATAGGGTTTCCAAGGCTGTAAATCTCTACAGAAGCAGACTGCCACATCTTTCTCCTGTGGAGCCACTGGTGGTTTGGAGCCACTGACTTTCGGTTAGCAGTCAATTGCTTTAACCACTGTGTAACCGGAGTTTTATTCTCCCTTTGTTCTGTATTCAGCTTTTTATCTTCTTTTTTTTTTTAAATTTCATTACTTTTATTTTTTTCCCAAAAGCAATAAACGTTCACGGAGGGAATAAAAAAGACTTTAATACATTGTTTACTATAAAGTAAAAAGAAAACCTGCCCCCCTCCCCATGCCCGTTCCCAAAGGTAACACACTGAAACATTTGGGTGTTTTTCATTCTAGACCTTTTCTCTGTATATTCAATGGTTAGTTAGCAAATGTTTATTCAGCATCTACTCTGTGCCAAACCTTCTATCAGGAGCTAGGGAAACAGCAGTGAATAAAACACAAAATCCCTGGGGGACAGTTCATTCAAACAATAAACACAGAAGTAACACACATATATTATAGCTGTTTACAAAAATAAAACGAGATTCTATAAAATTATTTAATGTTCATCCAGTTTAGAAAATCAGAAAAATACCCAAAGCAGAAGTGAAAAAAAGAAAAAAATCCCATGAGTTTCAGCTTCATGACCCAAAGAAGCTGTATGTATAATAAAGCAATACATTCTAGTCTGTATAATACCTTGCAGTTGTTTATATACATGTATGCATATATTATATATATTTATAAAATAAAATAAAACTATACGTATTTTATACAGTTTTATTTGTATTATATACAAAGAAAATTATATATATATAATTATACAATTGTATTATATACTAATTTATACATAACATGTTATTGTTAGGTGCCACTGAGTTGGTTCTGACTCATAGTGACCTTGTCATGGATTGAATTGTGTCCCCCAAAAATATGTCTCAACTTGGCTAGGCCATGATTCCCAGTATTGTCCACCATTTTTTCATCTGATGTGATTTTCCTATGTGTTGTAAATCCTAACCTCTATGATGTTAAGAGATTAGCAACAGTTACGTTAATGAGGCAGGACTCAATCTACAAGATTAGGTTGTGTTTTAAGTCAATCTCTTTTGAGACATAAAAGAGAGAAGTGAGCAGAGAGACACAGGGACCTCATACCATCAAGAAACAAGAGCCAGGACAATAGCAGGTCCTTCGGACCCGGGGTGCCTGCACTGAGGAGCTCCTAGTTCAGGGGAAGATTGGTGACAAGGACTCTCCTCCAGAGTCGACAGAAAAAAGGCCTTCCCCCGGAACTGGCACCCTGAATTCGGACTTTTAGCCTCCTAGACTGTGAGAGAATAGATTTATCTTTGTTGAAGCCCTTCACTTGAGGTATTTCTGTTGTAGCAGCACTACATAACTAAGAGAGGCCCTTTGTACAACAGAATGCAACATTGCCTGGTCGTGAGTCAACCTCACAATCATTGCTACGTTTGAGCTCACTGTTGCAGCCATTGTGTCAATCCAATCCACTGGGTCTTCCCCTTTTTTGCTGACCCTGATGTCCTTTTCCAGGGACTAGTCTATATAGTATATGTATACCATATAGTATAATCATATACATATACCATATAGTATAGCATATAGTACAAAATACTTAAGTTTTATTTTACATAGTCATGATCGAACAGTTTCCCCTTCCTCTTTGCTTACTGCACAAGTTATGCATACATTATTTACAAAGAAAAACAGAAAATACAAACAAGAGCAAAATCCCTTGTAAATCTACTACTCAAAATTAATCACTGCGAATCCTTAATGTCATATATTCATTTAAAAACATAAAGAAGTTTGGGATCACACTGAATATATCATTTGGCAACCAAAACTGTTCTCATAACATACTTCCACATAGATCATTGTAAGTCTACGCTGTCAATTTTCAAGGCTGTAGACTTGGCCATCATATGGATTCAAGGCAGTGTGATCAACCAGCCTCCTTTCTTTGGATGTTAAGTTACTCTCACTTTTTCCTTTTTATTAAGAATACTGAATGAATGAAGCTAAATGTTTGCACATAACCTTAGTTACCTGATCGTATGATTTTATATTGGGTTTTTTTTTTGGCTCATTATGCTTTAACTACATCAAAATGTTCATTGTAGTTATCTTTGATGGTACTATACAAGATTATTTTGTTTTTATGCTTTTCTGTTTTCTCTAAATGCTTTGCAATGTACACGTTTTATTTCTGTAATCACAATATTTAAAATTATACCATAAAAATTTTTTATGACCACAGTTTTCATGGTGGTGGCTTTTTTTTTTTTTAAATTCCACATTTGTTCTTTTTATTGGCTATCCAGCATCTAAAACCTTGCTTTTGTTTGGGGAATCCCCCAATGTTATGAACCTTTGCTCCCCATGGGATGGAAGCTGAAATGTCCAGAAGTGGGCTTCTGTAGCACCTCTCTCTCACACACACACCCAGACCTACTTGTCCAGTCACTTAAACTAGTCTGAGATTTGAATCTGGAGTGAGCGATGCAAAGAAATAGGGTAAGTAGAGAATTCATTCTGGTGGCAGTAGCCACAGTGACAGCCACTAGAAGCAGTGCCAACGGCAGCATTCCTGTCCTGAGCTGGTGGAAACAGGTGGGTGAGCAGCAGTCTCCATTGTTCAGCTGCAGCCGTGATTCTACGTGCTTAGCCTCCCTTTGTTCCTGATTTTTTAAAATTTTATTTTATCGTGTTTTGGTGAAAGTTTATAATGCAAATCAGTTTCTCATTCAAATTGTTTTGTGACATTGGTTGCAATCCCCGCAATGTGTCAGCACTCTCTGTTTCCCTTTACACTCCGGATTCCCCATGTCCATTTGTCCAGGTTTCCTGTCCCTTCCTGCCTTCTTGTCTTTGCTTTTGGGCAGGTGTTGCCCATTTGGTCTCATATACTTCATGGAACTAAGAAGGATGTTTCTCATGAGTGTTACTGTTTGTTCTATAGGCTTGTCCAACCTTTGGCTGAAAGGTCGACTTCGGAAGTGGCTTCTGTTCTAAGTTAGCAGGGTGTCTGGTGCCCATAGTCTTGAGGGTCCCTCCCATCTCTGTCATACCAGTAAGCCTGGTTTTCTTTTCGTGAATGTGAATTTTGTTGTATGTTTTTCTCCCACTCTGTCTGGAACCCTCTACTGTGACCTGTCAGAGCAGTTGGGGTGGTAGCTGGGCACCATCTAGTTCTTTTGGGCACAGGCTGGTGGAGGCTGTGGTTCATATGGTCCATTAGTCCCTTGGACTGATAATTTCCTTGTGTCTTTGGTTTTCTTCATTCTCTTTTGCTCTGCACATGATGGAACCAAAAGATGTATCTTAGGTGGCCGTTTGCAAGCCTTTAAGATTCCAGACGCTAGTCACCAAAGTAGGGTGTAGAATATTTTCTTTAAAAACTATGTTATGCCAGGAGACCTAGATGTCCCCGAAGACCACGGTGCCCAGCCCTCAGCCCCAGTAACTCAGTTCCTCAAGGCATCTGGATGTGTCTAGGAAGCTTCTTTATGGCTTTGCCTCGGTCAAGTTGTGCTGACTTCCCCTATATTTATCTTCATTTTTTTTTCATTAAGTAAGTATAACTTTAGTAATTTTTAAAAATGTTCTATAAAAAAGGAGGGAGGAAAAGATACTATCCCTGCCCTTGAGAAGCTTATAGTCTAGTGGGAGATGTTATATATTTAAACAGTGATTTATATTACAACACAGTTAATAATTTTTTCTAAGTATAACCAAATGAAGAGAATGACTAACTGCTGTAGGAATCAGAAGAATTCACAGGAGAGATGTTGCTCAGCCTATACAGTAAAGCTTAGAGGTGGGAAGGAGGAAGGGAATCCAGGTAACAGGAGTAACACCAGCTACAAAGTTGAGGATAATGCAAAGCCGGGTACGTTGGAAGGATGGAGAGTATTCTTTGCTGTATGCTGGAGGCAGGATGCATAAAATGGAGTAGAGAGAGATGAGGCCACTGAGCCAGATTATGAGGGTCCTATGATACAAACGAAGCTTCAGGGTCCCTAGCTTGCACAAGCCCCTTCCAAGGACCTGGAGAGGGTCTTATCAATTGTGTTAACCATAATCGTCTGTTTTGTTTTTTAATTTTCAAAAATAAGTTATTTTTGTATTCTTTTTCTTAAAGAGGGTTCCCCAAGTTGTATAAATTCCATATCCCACAAAACCTGGATCTACCCATGTGGGCCCTGTATGCTGAGGTAAGAATTTCTATTTTATCCTGTGGTTAGCAGGGCATCAATAAGCGAGGGTATAAGCAAGCATTCATTAAAGAGTAAACACAAATGACTAAAAAACACTGGAAACAGGGCCCTATCTATGGAAAATAGTGTCTATGGCAATTAGTTTTAAATTGCTGAATGATCTCTTACAGCCAGAAAGGGAAACTGCGAGGCCAATAGAAACTGCTCATTAGCACCCTCCTTAAGCGGTGCCCAGGGCATGCGCCCTGCCTGCCGTACCTTAGTTACGCCTCTACCTGGAAAGTATATCCACCTGCACTAGTAATTAAAGAACTACATCATAAAGCGATCGTGAAAGGTCACTCTTTTTACCTGGAAAGAATTTAAAAAAAAGAATTACACTGAATATTGTTGAAGACATAGGGAAATTCTAGAAATGAATTCAAAGGAATTAACTGGACGTGCGGAAACCGTGGTGGTGTCGTGGTTAAGAGCTAGAGCTGCTAACAAAAAGGTCAGCAGTTCAAATCTACCAGATGCTCCTTGGAAACTGTACAGGGCAGTTCTACTGTGTCCTATAGGGTCGCTATGAGTCAGAATCAACTCAATGGCAATGGGTTTGGTTTTTTTTTTGGAACTGGACATGTACACAAAGATTTAGGTTCAACGATATCTAATGAAGTGATATTTATTTTAAGAGAAATAACTGGAAAAAACTAAAATTTTAATAACTGACATTAATGTGACCATGTGTTTTGAAGAATGTTTGAGAATACAGAGGAAATGCTAATGTTATATATTTTTAAAAAGTAGTATACACATTGTAACTCCAGTCATATGAAAAAGGGAGACCGTGCAAACATACACACATACACTTTTATATAGAAACGTATAAATAAATCAAAAGGACAAACATCAAAATAGTAACAGCTCTTTTTCCTTTTTACACTTTTTCTATTTTCTAAATGCCTATATTGAATGTGTGTCATTCTTATAATCAGGGGGAAAAAAAACCATCATTTTAAACTGCATTTATATGTATCAATGTATACCTGCAATGGTCCTGGTTGATTCTGTGGCTGTCTTCGTCTTGTCTGTTTAACGAGCTGACAGCAAATTTCATTCTGTAGCTCAGGATGTGTCAGACAGATCTGTAAAGCACTCTGGGCTAGAGATATGTGGTAGTCAATCGCAGGGGAGTCAACTGCTGCATTTATAAAAAGCTGGCAGGTCTGAATTAAACAAAAAAGAAGATATATTCAAGGTAAGAAATGATTAGATTTATTCTGCATGACTTATCTTGATTCTCTTTACTTCTCGATGAAAGGAGGAGAGAAAGATATGTTACGATAATGCTAAACAAAAAACACCTGGAATAGCCACATTACTGTCAAAGTAGAATTCAAAGCAAGGCATTTTACCAGGGATTAAGAGGATCATTTTATAATGATAAAGAGGTCAGATCATCCAGATGACATAACAATCCTAAGCGTTTATGTATCTAATAACAGAGCTTCAAAGTACACAGAGCAAAAACTGACTGAATTGTAAGGAGAAACAGACAAATTCACAATTATTGTCAGAGATTTCAATGCCCCTCTCTCAATAATTGTTTGAAGAAGTAGAAAGAAAATCAGTAAGGATATAGAAAACTTCAACACTATCAACTAACTTGATCTAATTGACATTTATAGAACACACCACCCAACAACAGACTATGCATTCATTTAAGGGCACATGGAACATTAATGATCTCTCTTCCACTAGACTATAAACTTTATAAGGGCACAGACTATCTTATTTATCTTTGTATTCACTGCATAGCATACAGCAACATAATATGTCCACAGTAAATTTTTAAAGAATGAATGAGTTTAAAATTAGACTAAATATAATAGCTATATAGAAAGGTTAAGAAGTGTTCATAAACACCAAGGGTTGGCTTTAATTATGGTGTTGTTATATAGTTGTTGTTGCTGTTAGGTGCCATCAAGTTGGTTTGGAGTCATAGCAACCCTACAGGATAGAGCAGAACTGCCCCATAGTTTCCAAGGAGCAGCCGGTGGATCTGAATTGCCGATCTTTTGGTTAGCAGTCGAGCTCTTAACTACTACTCCACCAGAGCTCCAACTGTTATACGGTAGGTAGTCTATCTCTGCTGAAAACAGAATATAATCAAACTAAATTTACTCTCTAACCTAAAACATCACCGTCCAAAGCATTACCTGAAATGCTCAGTGAAAAAAAGATTCCCATTGTCAAACAGTTATGGGAAAATCTTGGAGATTTTTAATGCACATTAACATATTATAGGGTCTGAGAACTCTTGCAGGTATAATCCGCCTCCCCCCTCAAAAAAAAACACAACAAATACCTGTTTCATTTTGTTTAACCCAGAGTTTTCTAAACTTATTTGACTACAACCTCGTCTTATTTTTCTTTTTTCCTAGTAATACCATTAGCATCTTGAAGAACTAGTTTACCAGGAAAATATTTTGGGAAATAGTAACCTAATTAATTTAAAGAGGACATAATTATATAATTAATTTAAAGAAGAAACACTTTTTTTTCCCAAAGAGATTAAATTTTCGAGTAGCTTACTAGGAAAAGGTTATAGCATAATTTTCTCTAGATATTTTTAAAAGTAGGATATTAATAGTTATCATTGTTCATTTTTCCAGCTCATTGTAATAAAACTGCAAAAATGTGTTATGTTTGTTATCGTGACTAGAGAAGTAGCTACTCCGGCTTGAGGCATTTTGGGATGGCCTTGCCTGGAGGCATGGGAAGTATTTTCAATCTTCATATACTTTTCTATGAATTCTTTAAAATATCTGTATGCTGATTATACAATCACAAAATTATTGTTTAGTGCATTAAATATACTGGGCTTATTACTGACATTAAAATTCATCTGGGAGTGAAATAAATATATTAAGTGCTTTTGAGCAGGCCACTACATCAATCTTCCTTCTTTAGAACAAACGGTAGGAAACAAAAAAACTACTACTTGTGACAGTATATAGCTGGATCTTGCTTTTTTATATAATCTGATAATCTCTGCCTTTTAATTGAGGTGTTTAGGCCATTAAATGTGATTATTAATACAGGAGAATATAAATTCATCTTGCTATTTGTTTATATTTGTCCCATATATTCTTTTTTCCCCTTTCCCTATTTTATGGCTTTTTATTACTTGAGTATTATTTGTTATTCAATTACATTGGCTTATTAGCTATACCTCCTTGCTTTGTTGATTAAGTGTTAGCTTCAGGGTTTATAGTATACATTTTAATCTTATCAAAGTCTACCTTTTAGGAATATTATACCACTTCATGTAGTTTAACAACCTTATAGCAGCAGTATACTTCCACTTCCCCTCTCTCAGCATTTGAGCTATTGTTGTCATATATTTTACTTCTACATATATTATAAACCTCATAATATATTGCTGTTATTTTTGCTCCAAACAATCAATTCTCTTTCAGAGAGATTTAAATAATAAAGAAAAATTCTTGTCTATTCACCCACATATTTTCTGTTTCTACTGCTCTTCATTGCTTTGTGTAGATCCAGATTTCCACCTGGAATTTTTTTTTTTTTCTGCCTAAAGGACTTCCTTAAATATTTCTTATAATGCTGGTCTGCCGGTGATAAATTATTTCAGCTTTTGTAGGTCTGGAAGAAACCTTTATTTCAGCTTTGTTTTAGAAAGATACAGAATTCTAGGTTGACAGATTTTTTTCTTTCAGTTCTTTAAAGACGTTACTCTCCTGTTTTCTGGCTTGCATCATTTCTGATGAGAATTCTGCTGTTTATGTTTCTCTGCATGTTATTTCCTCCCCCACCCCATCTGCATTTAAGACTTTATCATTGTCTTAAACAATTTCATTACGATGTGTCTTAGTGTACTTTCATGTTGTTTTTTTTTTTTTTCTTCCTGCTTGGGGTTCATTGAGTGTCTTGGATTTGAGGATTTATAAACGTAATTAAATCTAGAAAATTCTATGTCATTTTTTTAAGAATTTTGTTTCTGTTGCCCACTCCTTTTTTGTGGGACTTCAATTGCACATATATATTAGGCTGCTTAGAGATGTCCCACAGCTCACTGTATGTTTTTCGATTTTCTTCACACTGTTTCATTTTAAGTAATTTTTATTGCTATGTGTTCAAGGTCACTAATCTTTCCATCTGCAGTGTCTTCTCTGCTATTAATCTCATCCAGTGTATTTTTCATCTCTAGAAATTCAATATGGGTCTTTTTTATATCTTCCATTACTCTCATTAACATGCTCATGCTTTCCACTATCTTCTGAACACAGCCAGTCTCTAAGATTGTCTCCAATGATTCCCACCTCCTGCTATTCAGATTCTTGGGTAATCCCCTCCCATACTGTACCAGGGTTGGTTTGTGTGGCTAGAATATGGTAGAAATGATGGCATGTGATTCCATTAGGTTATGAAAAACAATGTAGTTTCTGTCTTGGTCACTCTCTCTCTCTGTCTTAGATCACTTGCTCTGTTGGAAGGTACCTGCCCAGTCTTGAAGAGTCCTATAAAGACATCCATGTTAACAAGCCCTCTTGTTAACAGACATGTGAAGGAGCTTAGTGTCTCTTAGGCCCAGTCAAGTCTTCAGGTGACTACAGTCCCAGCTGATAGTTTGACTGAAATCTCATGGAGACTCAAAGACAGAACCACTCAGCTAAGCTGCTCCCAGAAATTGTGAGATAATAAATGTTTGTTGTTTTAAGGCGCTAAATTTTGGGGTTATTTTTAATGCAGCAATAGATAACCAGTACATGAAAATGTACTTGTCTACTATCATCTGTTATCAATTCTAGATCTGTTTCTGTGATTGATTTTTCTCCTCATTGTATGTCATATTTTCCTGACTCGCTATATGCCTAAAGGAGCCCTGGTTAAGTGCTTGGCTGCTAACTGAGAGGTTGGCGGTTCAAACCCACCAGCTCTCTATGGGAGAAACATGTGGCAGTCTGCTTCCGTAAAGATTACAGCCTTGGAAACCATATGGGGCAATTCTTCTCTGCCCTAAGGGTTACTATGAGTCAGAATCAACTTGATGGCAATGCTTTGGTTTTGGTCTTCTATACGCCTAGTGATTTTTTTATTGGATTCCATAAATTGTGAATTTTACAATGTTGGGCAGTGGATTTTTTTCTTTTTTTGGTATTCTTTAAATATTTTTGAGCTTTGTTCTGAGATATAGTTTAATTACTTGGAAACAGACTGATTCTTCCAAGGCTTGCTTTTAACTTTTGTTAGGATGAACTAGAACAGCCTTTAGTCTAGAACTATTTTTGGCCCTATTACTGAGGCAATAACCTTCTGAGTACTCGATGCCCAGTGTCAAGAGATCTTTCCATTCTGGTGGATGGGAACATGAACTATTTCCAGCCCTGGATGTGATCCAGGGATTTTTTTTTTTCTGTTCCTTTCTTGTGGTTCTTTTCCCAGCCTTGGATAATTTGCTCCCATACATATGGTTATCAGTTCTCAGCTGAAAATTAGAGGGGAGCCCTCTGCAGACCTCTGGAGCTTGCTCGCTCTTCAGCTCTCTCCTCCTTGCCCTGTGGATTCTAACCACCTTGGCCTCCTCAAATTCTAAACTCTTTCTCTGCATCTCAGGAACACAGCCAGGATCTGTTTGGGCTCCCCTTCTCTGCACTGCGGTCTTGAAACTCTTTCCAGGCAGTAAGCTGCAGCAATCATAAGGCTCGCTTCATTTATTTCCATGAGGATTATTGTCTTGCATTGCCTGTTGTTCAATATATAAAAACTATTGGTTCACATATTTTTTCTGCTTTTTCAGTTGTTTCAAAAACCAAACCAAACCAAACCCACTGTCGTCGAGTTGATTCCAACTCATAGCAACCCTAAAGGACAGAGGAGAACTGCCCCACAGGGTTTCCAAGGCTGTAAATCTTTATGGGAAGCAGACTGCCACATCTTTGTCTGGCAGAGCGTCTGGTGGGTTCAAACCTCCAACCTTTTGGTTAGCAGCCAGGTGCTTACCACTGCACCACAGTTTAAGGGAGGGTAAATCTAGTCTCCTGTTACCCCATCATGACCAAAAGTAGAAGTTCTTTTAACCTTCTAATTGGTTGTTCTTTGTATATATAAAAACCTTTGGTTTCTGCCTATTAATTTTGTACCCCACTACCTTGTTAATTCTCTTTTCATTTCTAAGTTTTTTAGTTTGTTCTTTTGGGTTTCCAGGTATACAGTTATCTGTAAATAGTGATGTTTTATATTTTCATTTCCAATTTGTATACCTCTAATTTCTTTTCATTGCCTAAGTGCATAGGAAGTACCCCTAATAGAATGTTAAATGATAATGGAGATAAATTGTATATAAATTATACACAAATTTCTCCAGTTGCTGTCAGTCATTAAAAAATAATAATAATGGGGACTGGATATCCTTGTCTTGTTCCTCAATTTAGTGTGAATGTTTCTAGGATTCCCCATAAAGCATGATGCTTACTTTTAGCTAACACAGAAATATTTCATAATGTTAAAGAATTTTTTATCACTTGCTATTTTATGAATGTTTAATTTGTTTAATGCCTTTTTAGTATTTACAGAGATTATGTTAATAGATTCCCTAATATTTAACCATTCTGATTTCCTGGAATAAATACCTCTTAGTCATGGTTTAATATACTTTCTTAACGCTGCTGGATTCTGTTTACTCATATTTTATTTGTTTTTGTATGAAGTGCTCTCTATTTTGTACAATTTTTGCTGGGGTTTGGTATTAAAGTTATACTCATTTCATAAAAATAATCTGGTGGCAATGATTGAGAATTGCTTCAAAATAAACCAATGTGAGGGAACAATGAGGGTGGGCAGATGAAAAAAAAGTTAAACGTGTTACTAGGGGCTGGTGGAGAAGGAAACAAGGAGTTATTGGTTAGTGAGTATGAAGTTTCTGTTTGGGGTGACAAAAATCTTTTGGAAATATATAGTGATGATGATTGCACAACAATGGAATATAATTAATGTCACTGAATTATATACTTAAAATAGGTAAAATGGCAAATTTTGTGTTATATATATTTTACCACAATAAAATTTAAAAAATATGTATTACTAAAAAAAAAAAAAAAGATTGAACTTGTGTTGATGACTGTGGAGCTGGGTGACGGGTACATTGGGCTTCATTACTGTAATAATCTCTTTACTCTTATATGGAGCCCTGGCGGCACAGTGGTTAAGAGCTATGGCTGTTAACCAAAAGGTCAGGAGCTTGAATCCACCAGCCACTTCTTGGAAACCCTATAGGGCAGTTCTACTCTGTCCTATAGGGTCGCTATGAGTCAGAATCGACTTGATGGCAATGGGTTTGGGGTTTTTTTTACTCTTATATGTTTTTTAAAAATTTCAAAAGAAAAATACTAGAATTTCGAAATTTTCTTTTTTTTTCCTATGCTTTGGGACAGTTTAAAGAACACTGGAATTATTTATAAGGTCTGGTACTGTCTTAGTGATCTAGTGCCGCTGTAACAGAAATACCACAAGGATGTCTTTAAAGAACAGAAATTTATTTTCTCACAGTTCATGAGGCTGGAAGTCTGATTCAGTATGTGGCTCTAACAGGAGGTCCTTCCTTATCGGTAGCCCGTGAGTTCCTTGGTTCCTGTCTTCCCCTCTTTGTGCACCTCTAGGTCTGTTCTGCTCTTTTTATAACTCAGAAGTGATTAGGTTTAGAACCCACCCCACTCTGGTATGACTTCATTAACATAACAAAAGAAAACTCCAATTTCTAAACAGGGTTATATTTACAGGTATAAGGGTTAGGATTTCAACACGTATCTGGGGGGATACAATTTATTCCATAACAGGTATATTCCCCTGTTCTACCTCCTGTAGAATCAATTTTAGTCATTTATATTTTGCTATAAAATCAATGACTTCTTCCAGATTCTTGGATATATTTGCATAGAGTCTTTCTTGCTTTGAGTCTTTGTGCATTCTATGGTTAGATTTTTTATACTTCCCATTATGAAAAATTTAAAACATGAACAAGAGTACAGAGAATAGTATAATGATCATCCATGTATCCATGACCTAGTCAAAAATTATCAGCATTTTACCGCTTTTTTTTCTGGAATGTTTTAATGTATATCAGGTTAGTTTACCCATAACTATTTCTGTATGGCTCTCCAACAGATAAAGATTTTTTTTTCCATAACCATCATGTCATCAGCATACCCAACAAAATTAACAATAGATACTTAAAGCCATCTAATAAACAGAATTTTTTTTTTTTTTTTTTTGAGATGGGAGAAATGTAGGCAAGAAGAAGCCGTAAAAAAAGACAGAGCCTAAGACGCTAAAAGACCAGGAAAAAATGAAGTACCAAGGTCCTGGTATGGAGTCAAGACCTGGATGCATAGAAGGGACACCATATTCTGAGACTGGAGGAAAATACGAAAAAAAGAGATGAAGATACAGAATGTCTGTTATAGGGAGAGAGTTGAGGTAACCTTGTCTGATTTTGTTTAATTTTCTCAATGAAATGGGAGACAAGTTTCTCTGTTGTGAGGAGTACTGAGTAGGGAACTTGAGGGGGATGTGAGCAAAGACAAGCAAAAGGCAGAGAGCTGGCCCTGAGGGATGAAGACCATGGATTTACACTGGCTCCCATCCACCTGGCTGTTTGATGCTCTCTAGCAGTGTGCATGTGATCCGTGTTGCAGCACAGAAAACAGCATGGATCTAGGCTGGGGTTTGGCTAAAGAGTGCATGGAAGCAGGGGCCCCAAGAAACTATGAGTATTAATCAGAATAATCCAGACTGCATAAAGAAAAAAAAAAAAAGCCAAGAGGCAGTTATCATAACCTCCTGTGGTCTCAAAGAAAATATATGGTTCAAAACAGAAGTCTAAGTGAAGACAAATAGGAAGGAGTAAGAAAATAAGAAAACATATAGGATAGGAGATTATGGTTAAAGAAAGAGATATTAGAATTTAAGAGTTTAGATGTGGCATACTTATAAGGAATGTAGAGTCAGGATGTGAACACGGTGAATGGGAAGATGTAGTAAGTAGACCAGAGGTGAAGCTCACTGGAATTGAGATGGTAAGGAATCTTGAGAATAGGCTTTGATGAGTAAAGTGATAATAAAGTCATTCAGGATAACTGCAAGATTTGAGGTAGAGAGAAAGAGTGTAAGTTGGGAACCAAAATCCTTAAAGAAATTTGAAAAGTTAGGAGAAGGTGACTGATGACAGAGATGGGCAAATAGTGATACTTGGTGAATGTCAAGCCTCAAGTGATCAGGGATTTCTAAAAGATGAAAGAGAGTACTCACCCCCTCTCAACGCTGAAGTAGATGTGATGTGAGAGAACTCTGCATTTAAGAGGTCAAAGGGCAAATGATATCTTCTGGAACATTTACGAGTTTTTCATGTCTACCAAACCATACATAGCTTTTTCTCTTAGTAAATTCCAAATCCTCACTCAGGAAGCATATTAAATCCCCACTACTTTATTTCAGTAGATTTTCTTACTAATAATTGATCACATTTTGAGTATTCTTGGGAAGGGTAAAACTTTATAACCCAAATTACTGTTTTTTTCCAAATTAAATTATTTAAAAATGTATAACCCCATATAAAATTTTACCTTAAATAATTTAATTGCTTCTGTCTGTAGAGCTTCAGAAGGTAGTGTTGTCAGAGGGGAAATGATTCCTTCTTTGCTGTGACACAGAGTGGGGTGCCTCCATATCTGAGAGGCTAAACATCGAATCAAACATGAACAGAAAACATAAATAATCACTTATTTTGTCCTCCCATTAAACTACCGCTTTAGAAATTAACTCATTCAGGCCTGTCCCACAACTTTAAGTCACAAAGGTCAGGAAAACCTTTGACAGCAGAATTTTATTTTAGGACTAAAAACCAAACCAAACCAAAATTTTCCTTTGATATACAGTTTTTAACAAAAACAGACATGGTTTTGCCCTCCTGAAGTTTACAGCCTAAGAGGCAGGACTTTTTCAGTTTTAGGCTAGTAGAATTCTTTCTTCTGTTTCAAATACACTGAACCTAGAAAAGCTTGGCCTAACTTATTAGGCTGGTACGACTCTACCAGGACACTATCATATTGTCAAAATGTGCTAAAGATTGGTAACACAGGTAGAGAGATATTAATAGATAAGAAGGAGCTGAGGAAAGATCTAGAGAGAAGCCAAAGTAGAAGGAGCTATAAAGGTAATGAAGCATATGAAGTCATTCCTAAAATCAACATTTATTAAACTCTTATGATGGACAGTAAAAATTAAATATGGTTTCTGCTATTATGTAAAGCATAGGGTAGAATCTATACTCTCAGTGGGGGAAAATTTAGCCATAAAAAATCATTTTAATTTTGATGCAAAGCAACAAATGCAAAAGAGTTAAATGACAAAGTGCATTGAGACATAATTTTAACAATTATTAAGCACCTTTTAGGAGCCTGCTGGTGAGATGGGTTGGCTTGAGAGTCCCTAAGGCTAAGGAGTACTTCTTCAGATCGGTGGGGAACAGGATGGAGGAGGGCATCCCAAGCAAGGGTGCTCCAGTGTCAGCAAAGGCAGGGAGTGGGAGAGGACACAGCATATTGGGGAAGAGTGACGTCCTTGGAGCCTAAGAGCCACTCTGAGAACTCTACGCCAACAGAAGCAAAACCAGTGAAAAGGTGGGTGCATTGCAGGGAAACAGGAACCCACAAGGCAAAAATCCCATTAGGATAAGGAGGTTGGAGGCCATTTCATAAACCAGAAAGCATTATAAGCGCTGAACTTACAAGGTTCTCCTTCTATATTTAGCAATTTGCAAACAAGTTGTTCAAATTCAGATCCAACGTTTACACTGTTACTTCCAGCTGCAACAGTCAGATGATAAAGCCAAGTGTCCTTAAAATCAAAATGTATTAATAAAAACGTTACCATGTATAGTTTTGATTATTTAAGGAAAAAACCAATTTTCATAAACTGTACAAAACTTCGAGGCTGAAAAACCTCATTTTTATTAATTTTTAAAGAATAACTAAAAGCCACTCAGTCAAGCAGTTCAAAAGTAGGCTCACGTAAATTGTGCTCATGTTACCATACCCCCAAGTAATGTTCACGTTTTTATTATTTTCTATCGGTGTTTCTTAGAAAAGCATTTATTCCAGTCTCTTAGCATCTTCTAAGAAACTAGAATAAATATAACCAGTCAATTTTTGTTTAAGAAATACAATAAATTCTATCAAACTAAAAATTTGACTCCAAAACTAATACATTCAGAATACTTAGGAAATCCAGGAAGTTTAAAGATGAAAATAACACTCAATTTTTCCATTTCCCAAAGATAACTATGAGTGTATTTCCTTCCTGTCTATTTTCCCCTCTATGAAAATATAAATGTAGACTACATTTTTATATAATTGAGATTACACTAAAAATAAGTCATTATGATTTCTGAATTTTATTTGTTATAAGCATTCTTCCTTGTTGTTAGAATGGACTCAGGATATTCTATTATATGGACATACCACACGTATTTAATCAATTTCCTATTGTTAAACACTTAGATAGTGACTTCTCACTCTAAAGTAAACATCTGTTAAGTAGAAAGGTGGGTATATGTGTATCTGTTATCTTTTCTGTGTTTGAAATATCTCAGAAAACAAAGTTATTTTTAAGAGAATCCTGTGTTCAACAAATTTATATGTACATCTTTGCATTTATCTTCATTTTCTTAGTCTATACTGTTTGAATTATAAGTCATTACTAGGGCATAAATATGAATTCTTGAACTCTTGAAATACTAACTTTTGAAACTCTTGAACTCTGAACTCTTGAAACATACTTTCTTTTTTTTTCACTCTATTCTTTTTTTTTATTTTTGTTGCAATTAAACGAAGTTTACATTTAAAGTTAGTCTCCTATAAAGAAGTTTGTTTGTTTGTTTGTTTTACATACATTGTATAAGACCCCAACTGCTCACCCCATTCTGGGACAGCACACTCCTCCCCTCCGCCCCTGATTCCCCATGAACATTCAACCAGCTCCTAACTCTGCCTTCCCATCTCACCTCTGGACAGAAGCTGCCCCTTTGGTCTCTTGTATCTACCTGACTAAGGGGCACATTCTTCACAAGTACCACTTTATGTCCCACAGTCCAGTCTAATCCCTGTCTGAAGAGTTGGCCTCGGAAATTGTTTTAGTTCTGGGGTGATACAGAGTCCAGGGGCCATGCTTTCCAGGGTGCCTCCAGACTCAGACCATTAAGTCTGGTCTTCTTACTAGAATTTGAGTTCTGCATCCCATCGTTCTACTGCTCCATCAGGGACCCTCTGTTGTGTTCCCTGTCAGGACATTCATTGGTGGTAGCTGGGCACCATCTAGTTCTTCTGGTCTCAGGCTGATGAAGTCTGAGTTCTGTCTCTTGGGCTAATATTTTCCTTGTGTCTTTGGTGTTCTTCGTTCTCCTTTACTCCAAGTGGTTGGGACCAATTGATGCATCTTAGATGGCCACTTGCAAGCTTTTAATACCCCAGATGCCACTCACCAAAGTAGGATGCAGAACATTTTCTTAATAAGCTTTGTTATGCAAATTGACATAGATGTCCCCTGAAAGCATGGTCCCCAGAGCCCCCATCCCTGTTATTCTGTCTCTCAAAGTATTTGACTGTATTGAAGAAACTTCTTAGCTTTGGTTTAGTCCAGTTGTGCTGGCTTCCCCTGTAGTGTGTGCTGTCTTCCCCTTCAACTAAGATGATTCTTATCTACTATCTAGTTAGTGAATAACCCTCACCCTCCCTCCCTGCCCCCATAACCATCAAAGAATGTTTTCTTCCGTGTTTAAACCTTTTCTTGAGTTCTTATAATAGTGGTCTTATACAGTATTTGTCCTTCTGTGACTGACTAAATTCACTCAGCATAAGTTCCAGCTTCCACCAAGTTATATGATGTTTCACAGCTTCATCATTGTTCTTTATCGTTGTGTAATATTCCATTGTGTGGATATACCACAGTTTGCTTATCCATTTGTCCGTTGATGGGCACCTAGGTTGCTTCCATCTTTTTGCTATTGTGAACAGTGCTGCGATGAACATGGGTGTGCATATATCTATTCGTGTGACGGCTCTTGTTTCTCTAGGATATATTCTAACGAGCGGGATAGCTGGATCGTATGGTACTTCTATTTCTAGCTTTTTAAGGAAGTGCCAAATCGATTTCCAAAGTGGTTGTACCATTTTACATTCCCACCAACAGTGTATAAGTGTTCCAGTCTCTCCACAACCTCTCCAGCATTTGTTGAAACGTACTTTCAAGTTACTTTCGAGAGTTTATACCAATTTGTAACCCCACTAGTAACGTATGAGTGCTTCCCTCATCATATCTTCATTAACTCATCATTTTTTTAATCTTTGATAGTTTGATAGAAAATAAAAGCTTTATCATTTTTAAAACTTGCATTTCTTTGATTACAAATGAGTCTAAACATTAATTAAACATTTGTAAGTTTTCCTCCTCAATACGTTGTTCATCAACTTTCCTATTTTTATTGGAAACATAGCGCTTTTCAAATCAACTGGGAGGAAGGAGAGGCAAGTGTTCAGGAACAAGGGCTTTAGCATCAGAAATACCAGCTCAAATACCAACTGTGCCTCCTTCTAGATGTATGACCACATGAAAGTCACCTTACCTTTTGGTTTGTCAATTTTCCCATCTGTAAATGGGAATAAGATCACCTCCCTCACAGAGTTATTGTGAGGATGAAAAAAGAAACACGTAAGGCACTCAGCACTTTGCTTGATACATGTGGTCAAAAACAGACGATTAATAGAAACAGTAATAATTTGTAAGAGTTGTTTATATGTTAAAGATACAGTAGCCATGCATCAAACATTTTGTTCTTTTGTATTATCATTTTAATTACCTTTATAATTTTGTTAGATGTAAAGAAGTGTTTCTATTTTTTGGTAGTCAACTCCATCAGCCACTTCCACTGCGACTTCTTATATGGCTTTTTTTTTTTCTTTAGAAAGTACTTTCTATTCAGAGATTAGATAAATGTTCACCTTAACTTTCCTCAAGCTTTTTTAAAAATATAATCTCATTTAACTCTTTTAAGTCTTTAAATTCATCTGGAAGTTATTTTGCTTATATGGTGTGAGAGGAAAAACTAAACTAGTGTTTTTCTAAATGGCCAATTTCCTCTATATAATACACATACAATACTATGTATGGAACAGTCCGTTACTTCACCAGTAATTTGTGGTTACTTCTTTATCAAATACGACTACCCATACATATAATATGTATAATTCATTTCACTTGTATGTAAACCAAAATTTTATTGAAAATAAGTAAAAAATATAAATTGGAGACCTTAGATTCACCAAAAATTATCCAGTCTGAGAGATCCATATTTTCAACCTGAAGTCCCTTTGTCCTATACCTTCCCACTAATTTCAGACTTGAGACCACTTTTATCAGTAGGACTGAAAAATAACACATTAGAATAAAGCTCATTTCCAAGGATGCAAAGAATCTGAGAACAGAGCTGAAAGTCTTTAGCAAAGTTCTCTTCTTCACTCCCATAAAATCGATTTGAAAATCATTACTAATACCTGAATGATATTAGCTAAATCATTCCAAACCAAGCAGTCCACAACAGTAAGTCAGTCAATACCTTTTCATGCTTGGATCCAATTAGAAGATAAGTTGGACCTTGGTCTTTGGGGTGAATGACAATGGTGTAATGTGTGGATAACAGACTACGCCCACTGGCCTCGTAATCTTCATCTGAATCACAGGATCTATCAACCTCTTCAACTTTAGCCTCCCAGAGTTTGATCTGACCTAAAGGAAACTAAAGTAAATGTTAGTAATTGTGAGGAAGGTATTTTCTAAATCTTTTCCTACTGAAATTTTTCATAGTCCTTTCCATTTTACCCCTATAATGCATACTTCTTTTTAAATGAATGACTAAAGGTAATTTGATTACCTATGTGTAGTAGCAACAACCAAAATGCCCAATTGTAGTATAAAAGAACAATTTGAACACAACATTTAACTTTTGAGGGAAAAGCAAGGAGCTATTTCTATACCAGTTGCTGTAATGTAAACAGTATAGAGACTATTACCAGTACCAGTTGTCATCTAGTTGATTCCTACTCATGGTGACACCATGTATATCAGAGTAGAACTGTGCTCCACAGGGTTTTCAATGGCCGATTTTTCAGAAGTAGACTGCCAGGCTTTTCTTCTGAGACACGTCCAGGTGGACTTGAACCTCCAACCTTTGGGTTAGGAGCTGAGCACGTTGGCCGTTTCCATCCAGGAAAACATACAGGCTGCTCCAGATTTACAACTCCTAAAATGTTTGGCCAGATTTGCGTTCTGAAAAAGTTTATTCTAACTCTAAGGACATTTATCATCATACATTTTCATGCTCAGACCCAGGGCTCGATGCTTTGACTTTTTTTCCATCTACTCTCGTGGCTTTAATATCAACACATGTTGGTTTCTCCCAAATTCCTAACTCCAAATTCACCACCTCTGCTTAGATATCTTATGGCATCTCAAACTCAACTTGTTTAAAACTCAGCTCCTAATTTCCTCTCCATAACCTGCTCTGGCTAGTCTTCCCTAGCTCTATGATGGTAACTTTATCTTTCCAGCTGTTTAGGCCAACTTTGGTTTCGTCACTGATCTTTTTCTTTCTCTCATATCCCATATCTTATTGGTCAACAAACCCTGTCACCTATCAGCAAGACTTGCAGAATATATCCAGAATCTGATCACTTCTCACACCTCTATTGCCACCACCAAGCCACAATCATCTCTGGCCTGGATTATTGCAAGAGCCTCCTAACGAGGCTCCTCCTTATTCTCTTCAGTCTATTTGTAAACATCAGCCAGCGTGCTCCTGTTAAACATCGGTCAGACCATGTCACTGCTCTGCTCGAAACCCACCAGTGGCTTCTCATCTCACTTGGACTAAAAGCCGAAGTCCTTACTATGACCTCAAAGGTTCCACTGATTTAGCCCGTTACATCTCTGATTGGGAGCCCTGGTGGTACAGTGGTTAAAGTGCTCAGCTGTTAACTGAAAGGTCAGAAAAATTTACAGCCTTGGAAACCCTATGGAGCAGTTCTATTCTCTTCTATAGGGTCACTATGAGTTGAAATAGACTCAACGGCAATACCTGAATAGCCTATCTAAAATGCAATATAATCTGCCTACTAGCTGATTAATAGTGAAAAGATAATTCATTTGATTAAATGTGTTGTCCTGCATGCAAAATAGACCATTAAATCAATAATAATTATTTACTAGTAGTTACTATGTAACTATGCAGTAGTTACTACATGCAAAGCACTATGCCGGGCACTGAAGGAAGAAAATTTACTTCTGAAGGAGAAAAGCAAAATTAACTTATCTATACTTTCAGAAAAAGAAAAGTAGTTTCAAAAAGCAAAATAATAAGGCAGAAAAGACAAAATGATTAAAAAGCAAGCATAAAGATACGGAAGAAAGAAAAATAATTCTACTATAATACATAACAATAGTACCCTAATTATCTAAAGATAATACTATAGGTGCATCTTGCTTTAGGCGCATCCAATCACATGAAAATCTAGGTTCCATGAACCCCAATATTTAAAGATGATTATTCATTTTACCAAAAAATTCACCATGATTTCATAAACAGCTAACAGATGTAGTGATTTTAAATATTTTGATTTAATAAAAAAGACATCCATTCAGATTAAAAAAAAAAAAGTTTCTAAAACATCGATAGCACAAAACAAAGGAGGCCTATGCTGATTCACATGTATTCTCAATACTTCTCCAGTGAGTATAATGGACTATAATGCTCTCTCATCTACATTCTTCTCGTTTGTTTCTTTCGCAACCAACAGTATCCATTTTTATTAAATTATTTTTCTATTTTTAAAAACAATACATACCTATTATAGAAACTTGGTAAGTACAGAAAGATACATTTAAAAAAAGAAGAAAAATATCACCCATAATTCTATCATCAACGATAATCACTCAACATTTTGGCATAGTTCTTTCCAATCTTTCTGCTATGCACAGCTGACAGATGTGTTGGATGAAGAGTTATAAACTCAGCATCCTGACCACCCTCTTGTAAAGTCTCCCTGTAATTGCAGAAGAGGAGGTGGGAACTGTATTTGCTAGAATCCTCTTCCCTGTATGGTTTCAGGTTCGAGTTTGCCTAGGAGAGAATTTGCACAGGATGTGGAAGGTAGGAGTGAAAGGGAAGTCACTACGCGCCTGAGACAGTTGCAGTCAGATGCCTGGGCTGATGTGAGATTCACAGAGGCTTCCTGGCAAATTCTCAAGGACCACCTGCTTCATTGCTTTGGGCTGAGATCTTTGGTGCTGACTTCTCTGACCTACAGTGGCGGCTTCTCTAATCTCCATTCCCCTCACTTTCCCAAAAGTTATACATGTCCCTAATTCTGTATTAAAACTTTTGTACCTGGAATACACAGTGTGGCTTCTGTTTTCCTGACTGGTAAGTTATTCAGGATTACACAATTTTGTATTGTGCTTATTCATTTAGCATTTTCACATGAGCATTTCACACATTACTATAATTCTTCCAGAGGAATTGTTTTTAATGGCTGCACTCTGTCAATTTCCATCCAATCAGCAATATTGGAAAAAATGTTTTCGTTTTTTTTAAACTGTGCTTTAGGTGAAAGTTTACAGAGCAAATTAGTTTCTCATTAAACAATTAATACACAAATTGTTTTGTGACATTGGTTACAAACCCCGCAATGTGTCAACACTCTCCCCTTCTCAACCTCGGGTTCCCCATTTCCATTCGTCCAGCCTTCCTGTCCCTTCCTGTCTTTTCGACCTTGCTCCTGGTTGGTGTGCCCATTTAGTCTTGTATACATGGTTGAACTACGTGTGTTATTGGTTGTTTCAAAGACCTGTCTCATTTTGGGCTGAAGGGTGAACTTTAGGAGTGACTTCAGCACTGAGTTAAAAGGGTGTCCAGGGGCCATATTCTCAGGGTTTCTCCAGTCTCTGTCAGACCAGTAAGTCTGGTCTTTTTTTGTGAGTTTGAATTTTGTTCTACATTTTTTTCCTGCTCTGTACGGGACCCTCTATTGTGATCCCTGTCAGAGCAGTTGGTGGTAGTAGCCAAGCATCATCTAGTTGTTCTGGACTTAGTCTGGTGGAGGCTGTGGGAGTTGTGGTCCATTAATCCTCTGGACTCATCTTTCCCTTGTGTCTTTGGTTTTTTTCATTCTTCTTTGCTCCAGATGGGGTGGGACCAGTAAGATGTTTCTTAGATGGAATAATGGGGCATTTTAAATACAGCTGGTCAGAATTGAGAGTGCAGTTTATAAAAATGGAACAGAGAAATATTAACTGATCCATGAGGGCTGAACTAAGAAGTTTAGCCTCATTAACACTAATCAGTCACAGGGTGCTATTCTGTCGGGTGGACATCATTATTTTATGCAAATATTCTTGGCACATGCTGGCACAGTTTTTATAGTTTCAGGAATCAAAGGTTACATGGACTACTCATAATGGTAACTGGGCATACATTTCACCTTTGGAGTTGTCCCATCTTTTTACTCTGAAAGTGAAGATAACTCAAGTTCTCTTGGGGAGAGGATTAGTTTAAAAATGAATAAACAGTATATAAATAAGCAAACGGATGGACACCTGAGTGGTGTCTAGGAATCTGAGGGCCTGGGACAAGACTGGATTCCTTTTCCTCCCCAACTCTTCCTTCCTAGCTTGCTTTGCTGTTCCCTCCTTCCAACCTTATCTAGTCTGTCAGAACCTGAGAAAATATGAGAAATTGATGGTTAGGGGTGGAGTACAGGAAGACTTTTCTTTTCTAGGTCTAAGAAGATGCATTAATTAAAAGCTGCTAAGGCATATGATTAAGAGTCAAGACCCTTGCAGGTGATAGGTATGTGATTATCTCAGTAACAGCTTTTATGCAAAATTTCAACCTTATTAAAAACTCTAAAATTTTACCAAGCAACAGAAGAGTGAAAGGGAAAACTTTAAGCCATAACAAACAAAACATTTTCTCTAATTAGCATAGTAAAAAATGCATACATACCTTATCTTCTTGACTACGAAAATAATACAATGTTTTTCCTATCAGTGTACACCAGACTCTCTTGGAGTAGCCATGTTTTACCTGAAATCACATTTCAAAGGCGTTACAAATGTAGCTCAGAACTCTGACACCTTAAAGTATAGCTTATATATCCTATGTGCTGTTCTATATGTATGCAGTTTGATCAGGGTATTATTGATACTCCAACTACACTGTCTAAATGCTGTTTAAGATTCACCTGTTATATGATGGAATAATTTGGAAAAGGATAGTGAGAATAGCAGCACAACTGGAAGAATGTAATTGATGTCACTGATTTGTACATGTAGAAACTTCTGAAATGGTGTAACTTTGGCTGTGTATATTTTCACCAAAAAAAAGGTCCTCCAAGGTCAAGAAGGGAGAGTGTTGACATGTCGTGGGGTTGTTAACCAATGTCATAAAACAATATGTGTACTGACTGTTTAATGAGAAACTACTTGT
>NW_004443941.1:18661882-18726975 GCF_000243295.1 Trichechus manatus latirostris
AAGGTCAAGAAGGGAGAGTGTTGACATGTCGTGGGGTTGTTAACCAATGTCATAAAACAATATGTGTACTGACTGTTTAATGAGAAACTACTTGTTCCGTAAACCTTCATCTAAAGTACAATAAAAAAAATTTAAAAAGCAAAAACAGACAAAAAAAAGATTTAAGGCCAAAAAAAAGAAAACGTTTACCTGTTATAGCAATAGCTTGACACATTTTGCTTTTATGCTAATCATTAACATTTAATAGATACATACAGTCCCCAACTTACTTCCATTCCAATGACTCTGCTGTCTGTTCTGATGTAAGTCCAATATCTCATTTTTTAAAAAGTTTTTATTATTATTGGCTTTTATTATCAGTATCTTTATAAATCCAATCTTTATTGGTCTTTAGGGGTTGGAAACATCACATACAAACTTACAGATATGATGACATCAGCAAATTACATGCTGCAACACTGTATGTAGTACATGTTACTATCGATAAGATGTACAAAAAAAAATGGACTGTCATAAAGTGCAGTTTGATATAACTCTAACATGCCATAAGTCGAGGACTACCTGTATTTACTATGTATCGAGTACTACGCCTAGGACTGAGGATTCAAAGATGGATCAAACAAGGTGCCAGTTTCACAAGTAAGTATATTTGAAAGTTTTCATATTTCACAGGTTTCAAATAACCTTGCGGATCTCTGGGTTAACACCTGAATGTTAGAAGTGAAAAGATTAAAACTCAAGAATTCTAGTGACTTACCAAATGCAAAAGAGTCATTCATTCAATATATTTATGCTTTCTCCAGAAGTAACAATACAAAATTAAAAAAAAAAAAATTCAAGCCATTATATATATCAAGTACCTCCTATACGTCAGACACTATGATAGGTAAGTGACTAGGAAAAGGTTTGAATCCAGCTCTTGATGCTGACTGGGCTAGGTATTGAGGATACAGATATGAACAAGATATAGTCTACTTCCTCAAGAAGCTCACAGACTTGTGAGGAAGACAGACAATTAAACCAGCAGTATGCTATATACCTTCAGCAAGATCACAAAGAGTTTACATTTATATACATTTCTGGGCAAAACATTTTACCAAAATTTGTACTGAATATTTCAGATTTATCATTTGGTGGTGTTATGAAGATTCTTGCTGCTCCAAATCTGCCCAGTTATATGCATTGAAAATCTTTACCTGATAGGCCCAGCTATACCCTTAATTAAGCCTAGAAAAACACAAAGAATCTCACTCCCATCAGTGAGTAAGGTTTAGAACAAGCCCTGATGTCCCAGACCTAGCATGTAGTGTGCCTGGTTGAGCTTGCCCTATACTCCTCACTTAGCAAGAGTCCTGCTGACCTAGACCCTCTCCTGGAGGAGCTGAGTCAGAGTGGGCTTTAATCTAGAGAGGCTCATCGCCTGCAAAACAAGACACTGGCCACTACAACAAAAGCCCAAAATTCTGTTGTCATGTTTACCCTTGATGATAACTATAAAGGAGAAAATAAAGCAGGAAAGGAGAACAGGGAAGTGCTGGGGCGGGGTATATGTGTGTGTGTGTGCACGTGTGTGAGTGTGTGTTACAATTTAAAACAAGGTGGTGGGGAGGCCTCACTGACACTGAGTAAATTCCTGTATGAGGTAAATGAGCTGTGCAGTCATCTGAGACAACACTTCTGGCAGAGAAATAGCAAGTGCCAAGGTCCTGAGATGGTGCATTTGAGGAAGAGTAAGGAGGCCTGTGTGTCTGAGGCTGAGCGAGTAAGGAGAAAGGAGGTCAGAGAGGGTCCTGGGGAAGGTGAGGGGCACAGGTTGTGCAGGGCCTTATAGGCCACTGTAATGACATCCATTTAAATGGACTGCATTATAATACCCTGAGAAGGATACAAATTACTGCTGTGAAAGCAAGCCACTGTAGTAGAAATGGCCCGGCTTTGAGTTCTAATGGACTTCCAGTTCTACCACTTACTAGATGGATGTCCTCAGGCAAGTGACTTAACCTCTGTTTCTTTATCAGTAACGTGGGATTACTGTCCACCTCAGTGGGCTGTTGTGCTGGCCAAATGAGAAAATGTAAATAAAGGATAATAGTAGTTACACAATAAATGCTTCCTTCCTCACCATGAATAAGGAAGAGTAAAACATATGTTTTCATTTAAGCCCACAAACACCACAAGTCTTTTGGCTTTCAAAACTATGGTTTAAGCAAACAAATAACTCTACCTAACAGTTTGATGAATTTAGAATGCTGCTTGAGAAAAAAACAAAAAATGTTTCATTTGGCAAGACATGTTTCAGTTTAATTAAATTTAGAAACACATATTTACAGACAAATTATCCTGGGAAGTTTTAAATAGTTTGTGCTATACAGTTTTTTTTTTTCCTTTTATTTTCTTTTAAACAAACTCCAGAAAGGAGTCTCACCAACACTGGAGTAAAATGGATCCGGCTATAGAGAGTGCAAAGGCATCAGACTGTGTGGATCATAACAAATTATGGATAACACTGCAAAGAATGCGAATTCCAGAACACTTAATCGGGCTTATGCGGAACCTGTACATAGACCAAGAGGCAGTCATTCCAACAGAACAAGGGGATACTGCGTTGTTTAAAATCAGGAAAGGTGTGCATCAGGGTTGTATTATGCTAAGAAAACAATCCAAGAAGCTGGACTATATGAAGAATGCAGCATCAGGATTGGAGAAAGACTCATTAACAACCTAAGATACGCAGATGACACAACCTTGCTTGTGGAAAGCGAAGAGGACTTGAAGCACTTATTGATGAAGATCAAAGACTACAGCCTTCAGTATGGATTATACCGCAACATAAAGAAAACAAAAATCCTCACAACTGGACCAATAAGCAACATCATGATAGAGAGAGAAAAGATTGAAGTTGTCAAGGGTTCACTTTACTTGGATCCACAATCAATGCCCATGGAAGTAGCAGTCAAGAAATCAAATGGCATGTATCACACTGGGCAAATCTGCTGCAAAAGACCTCTTTAAAAGTGTTAAAAGGCAAAGATGTCACTTCAAGTACTAAGGTGTGCCTGACCCAAGCCATAATATTTTCAACAGCCTCATATGCATGCAAAAGCTGGACGATGAATAAGGAAAACTGAAGAATTGATGGGTTTGAATTACGGTGTTGGCAAAGAATACTGAATATACCATGGACTGCCAGAACAAGTACAGCCAGAATGCTCCTCAGAAGGGAGGATGGCGAGACTTCATCTTACGTACTCTGGACATGTTATCAGGTGGGACCAGTCCCTAGAGAAGGACATCGTGCTCAGTAAAGTAGAGGCTCAGTGAAAAATAAGAAGACCCTCAAAGAGATGGACGGACACAGTGGCTGCAACAATGGGCTTCAAACATAGCAATGACTGTGACGGCGACACAGGACCAGGCAGTGTTTCATTCTGTTGTACTCAGGGTCACTGTGAGTTGGAATCAACTCGATGGCACCTAACAACATAGAGAGTGTGCTTTTAAAATGATTTATCTTTAAAATAAAACAATGTGTACCTTTAAATCTTTGCCAATTCACCGTCAAGGCTCTGTTTTAAAAAGAGAGACTTTTTGTATGTAAAAGTAATTATATTAGGATTGCTTAGAACTGTGACTCATTCCATAAATAATTAAAATAAATCACACTAGAAGAATCTTCATGAAGATTTAGAGGTAATCTTTAAGCTCAAGGCTTTGAAGAACTATATAACCAAAATAATAATGCATAACAAAAGAACTTCGTATCAATTGTTTTAAACTTTGAAGAAAGACAGTATATCGTATCCCAATTAGCCTCTGTCATCACACAAAACAAGCTCCCCCAGTCTTCCCTCCTTGCCTATATTCTCATTCCCATAATTTTCTGGGCTTTCCCCAGCAGTCTCAAATAATTTAATGTCTACTAGAGAGGGGAAGATTATCCAACAGGCAAGGTAAGCGTGGTGCTTACCTTGATACTAGATCATCTGTAGTGAACAACTTCACATTTTTTCACCACATCAAAAATTCTGCTTCTAGGTATGGCTGGTATCTCTCTCTGTCCCAAACCCACAGTACCTTCCTACAGAATCAAAGCCTCTTTTCAGATTTACAATCCCTGACAGGGACAGATGACCCAGTAAGCAAGGTAAGCACAAGCTTACTTGTGCTTACTTACTTAATCTGTGGTGAAATTGTTCACTACAGATGATCTGGTTATTGGATAATCTGCCCCTTATTCATACCACTCGTATTCTTTGACCCCTGATCTTTCCATTTTATTCCGTTTATCAGTTCCTCCTCCTTCTCTTCCTTCTCCACCAAGCTTGGATCCCGTGTTTGATCACGAAACTACTCCTGCTCCAAGGCCTGTGATCATGTTGTATTCCTATGCTTCTAACAAATCCACTGAACAAAACTTCATCCGCTTTTAAATAATCTAGTGAGGGGTGTGGGAAGAGAAGGAAGGTTGTGTGTGTGTGTGGTAGTGGTGGTAGGGGTTCATATGAAACAAGATTAGCCACAGTTAATCATTATTGAAACTGGGTGATGAATACATGAGAGTTCATTACAGTACTCCATCAACTTTCATATGTTTGAAAATGTCCATAATAAAACTTTTTTAAAAAATCATCTTGATAGATATGTGATAAAGCAAGTAAAATGTTAATTGTAGGATCTAGTGGTGGGAATATGAGTGTTCACTCTAAAATTCTTCTGACTTTTCTGCATATTTGAAAATTTACATAATAAAATCTAAGGAGAAAAATAACTTGTCCCCACATCACTACAATGTAAAGTCTCTGCTCATGTTTCTGGGTATCTGAATGCTCTTGGAGAAAAAGAGCCAATATGAACTCCAATTGCTACAGTCAGGTGAGCCCTCAGTAACACTTAGCAATCCTTCTATTTGTCCTTAGGTACATCCTACTTCCCTAAATGATTATTCTCAACGCTTTTCCCCACCCTCAGTAGATAACTGTTTTATGGAGTAATCTTCATCAAGAAAACAGGACTTTTGGAAGAAAGAAGTGGCAGTCTGCTCCCATAAAGATTACAGCCTAGGAAACCCTATGGGGCAGTTCTACTCTGTCCTATAGGGTTGCTATGACTTGGAACTGACTCGACGGCACACAACGACAATAACAACAAGCTATGTATAGTGCTACCCTGTCATTCTGCATTTTATCTGAGCTACGCTTCCCTTCACAAGCCAAGTGTGATATTAAGGTTGTGTGTCCACTTGGCTGAGCCATGATTCTCAGTGGTTTGGCAGTTATGATGTAGGTTGGCAGTTATGTAATGATATAATCACCTCCATGATGAGATCTTCTATGAGCAGCCAATCAGTTGAAAGGGAGTTTCCTTGGGGTTGTGGCCTGTATCCAATATATACGAACTTTCTGGCAAACCTTGCTGGCTTTTGCTCTGCTCTGATCCTGTATTCAGCTCATCATCATCTGACCTCTGGTTCTTGGGACTTGAGCCAACAGCCTGCTCTCTTATCTACCGATCGTGGATCGTCAGCCTCTGTAGTCCGTGAGCCAGTAGCCTACAATCTGACCTGTCCATCTTGGGTTCATCAGCTCCTGCAGCTATGTGAGTCTGGAGAAGACTCCAGTCTGATGCTTGACCCATGGACCTGGGACTTGCCAGTCTCTACAACCTTATGAGCCATTTCCTTGATAGAAATCTCTCTCTCTCTATATATATATATATATATACACGCTTCAGTAGTTTTGCTTCTCTAGAGAACCCAGCCTAAGAAAGCAAGTGGATTCTTCCTTAACTTGTTAATTAATAAAGAGAGCAAGAATGTTAAAAAAAAGAAGAAACAGAGGACTTGATCTCGCTTAATGCCCTACAAACTTCTTCACCTTTTTTCCAGTCCATGCCCACCCACCTACTCTTCTGGATTTTGTTCCTGACCTTCCATCTCTCCTCATTCCTAGCTTCTTGTCCTCAGATAGTAAACTCAAGGCACATGTCTTTGGCATCCTAAAAATGCCTCTCCTGACTCCACATTCTGTTCCAGTTTTATTCTTTTCAATATACCAGAAAGTGTGGACAGTCCTCCAAACTCAAATTTCCTCTTACTCATATCCCATTCACCCTTCAACCCACTGCACCGTGCTTCCTTCCCTGAACACTACCACATCTAACCCCAGATTACTCCTTCCTCGCCAAATGTTCCTCTCCTGGCCTCCAGGACACTACTCTCCAGGACTTCTTCATACCATCTCTTTTTACATATCCTTAAATTTTGGATACCCAGTATCCAGTATTCCATTAACAGTCCCCAGCTCTACCTAGCCTATACGTTTTTCCCGGGTGATTTCTTTTACTTCATAGTTTCAACTACCAGATATTTGCTGGTGATTCCCCAAATCCTTCTTTCCAACCTACTCTAATCCTCAAATGTCCAGACTGGTGTTGGCACTGCCTGCCAGACTTCTTAACTATGTCCTCACAAACTCTAAAAACTACATGCTCCAAAATAACCTCTGTAAAAAAAAATTACGGTAAAATATATACAACAAAACATTTGCTATTTCAAGTATTTTTTTACATGTACAGTTCAGTGGCATTAATTACATTCATCATGTTGTGCAACCATCATTGTTGTCCATTTCCAAATTTTTTCATTACCTTTAACAGAAACCCAGTACCCCATAAGCAATAACTCCTCATTTTCCCTCCCACACTCCTTGATAACCACAAATAAGTTTTGCCATCTATGCATTGGCCTATATCAGATATTTCATATAAGTAAAATATATACCTATACTAGATAATATCTATACTAGATATTTCAGTAAGTCCTTTTATGTCTGACTTATTACACTCAGCATAATGTTTTCAAGGTTCATCCATGTCATAGCATGTATCAGAACTTCATTTCTTTCTATGGCTGAATAATATTGCATTGTATGGCTATACCACATTTTGTTTATCCATTCATCTGCTGATGGACACTTGGGTTGTTTCCACTTTTTGGCTATTGTGAATAATGCCTCAATGAACTTTGGTATACAAGAATCAATGTTTGAGTCTCTGCTTTTAAGTCCTTTGAGTATATATCTAGGAGTGAAATTGCTGGGTCACATGGTAATTTTATTTTTAATAATTACCAATAACGTTTGGCTCAGTAAATGCCAAAATTTTTTGCACAGCAGTCACACCATTTTACAATCCCATCAATAATGGATAAGGGTTCCAATTTTTCCACAACCTTGCCAACATTTACGTTCCATTTTTCTAATAGTAGCCATCTTAGTGGGGATGAAGTAGTAACTAATTGTGGTTTTGATTTGCATTTCTCTAATGACCAATTTGGAAACCCTGGTGGTGTAGTGGTTAAGAGTGATGGCTGCTAACCAAAAAAGGTCAGCTGTTTGAATCCACCAGGCGCTCCTTGGAAACCCTATGGAGCAGTTCTGTTCTGTCCAATAGGGTCGCTATGAGTTGGAATCGACTCGACGGCAACAGGTTTTGGTTTTTTTTTAAACGACTAATTGAACATTGAACATCTTTCATGTGCTTATTGGCCATAGTATATCTTCTTTGGTCAAATGTGTATTCAAGTCCTTCATCCATTTTTTGATTGGGCTGTCTTTTTGTTGTTGAGTTGTAGGAGTTCTTCATATATTCTGGATGTTGAACCCTTATTAGTTGTAAGTTTCCAAAATATTTTCTCCCATCATGCAGGTTGTCTCTTCACTTTGTTGATAAAGTCCTTTGATGCATAGAAGTTTTTAATTTCAATAAAGTCCAATTTATTTATTTTTTCTCTTATTGTTCATGCTTTTGGTGTCATATCTAAGAATCCATTGTTGAACGCTAGGTCCTGAGACATTACTCCTATGTTTTGTTCTAAGAGTTTTATGGTTTTAATTCTTACATTTAGGTTGATTCATTTCGAGCTAATTTTAGTATATGGTATGAGGTATGGGTCCAGCTTCATTCTTTTGTATATGGAGATCTAGCTGTCCCAGCACCATTTATTAAAGAGACTATTCTCTCCCCATTGAATGGACTTAGCAGCTGTGTCGAAAATCAATTGACTATAGATGTATAAATTTATTTTTGAACTCTCAATTCTATTCCAATGGTCTATATATCTATACTTATACTAGTATCAGATTGTTTTAATTACTATAGCTTTATAGTATGTTTAGAAATTGGGATGTGTGAGCCCTCCTATTTTGTTCTTTTTCAAGATTGTTCTGGCTATTCAAGGCCCTCTGCAATTCTATATAAATTTCCGGATTGGCTTTTCCATTTTTACAAATATGCTGTTGTAATTTTGATAGGATTGCACTGAATCTATAGATTGCTTTGGTTAATATTGACATCTTAACCATATTAAGTCTTCCAACTCACGAGCATGAAATGTTTTTCCATTTATTTAGGTTTTCTTTAATTTCTTTTAACAATATTTTATAGTTTTCAGTGTACAAGCCTTTCACCTCCTTGGTTAAATTTATCCCTGGGTATTTTATTCCTTTAGATGCTATTATAAATGAAATTTTCTTAATTTCCTTCTCAGATTGCTCATTGCTGGTGTACAGAAACCCAACTGATTTTTGTGTGTTGACCTTGTACCCTGCAACTTTACTGAATTTATCAGCTCTAGTAGCTTTCTTGTGGGTTCTTTGGGATTTTTCTATACATAAGATCATGTCATCTGAGAACAGAAATCGTTTTACTTCTTTCCTGATTTGGATAACTTTTCTTTCTTTTTCTGGACTAATTGTTCTTTATATAACTTAAAGTACAATGTTGAATAGCAGTGGCGAGAGTAGGCACCATCGTCCTGCTCCTGATCATAAGGGGAAAGCTCTCAGTCTTTCTCCATTAAGTATGACGTTATCTGTGGGCTTTTCATAAATGCCCTTTATCATCTTGAGGAAATTTCCCTTCTATTTACAGTTTGTTGAGTGTTTTTAACATAAAAGGGTGTTAGATTTTGTCAAATGCCTTTCTACATCAATTGAGATGATTATGTGGTTCTTTTCCTTTGTCCTATTAATCTGGTGTACTACACTGGCTGATTTTCAAATAAAGAACTACTCATATTCCTGGAATAAATCCCACTTGGTCATGGTGTATAATCCTTTCAATATGTTGAAATTGGTTTACTAGTATTTTCTTGAGGATTTTTGTATATCAGGGTAATGCTGGCCTCATAGAACAAGTCAGGAGGTGTCCCCTCCTCTTCTATTTTTTTGGAAGAGTTTAAGAAGGGTTAGTACCAATTTTTCTTTAAATACTTGGCAGAAATCCCCAGTGAAGCCATCTAGTCCAGGACAGTTTTTGTATTGGGATGTTTCTGATTATTGATTCAATCTCTTCACTTGCTATGAGCCAAAATAAACTTCTAATCATCCTCGTAAAACTCTTTTTTCCTGAACTCTCTCTTATCAATACCACCTTTCAATCAGGCATCCTTATTTCTTTTGCTTCCTAACTCCAAATTCAATCCATCTTCAAACTGATAAATCTACCTCCTAGCATTATTTAAATTCATCTTCTCCTCTTTCCCTATGACCAGTTCAGAGTCTCATCCCGTTTACACAAACCACTCCTTCCAACTGTCCTCACAACCTCCATCTTGCCCCCCAACAAGTCCATCAGCAGAGTAATCTATTAACAATATGAATATTGCCACTGACTGTTAGAAACACTGAAGGGTTGCACACACTTTTAGGATGAAGACCAAAGCGCTTAAGACAAAAAAAGCCCTCCATGGTTGAGCCCCTCCAGCTTTTTCTCCAAAGGACTGTTCCCAGCATTGGCAACACAGCTTCAAGATTCTGTGCCACTACCCATGCTGTCTCCTGTCCCGGGTTACCTTTCCTGCCCACTCCCATTTTCTGTAGATAACTCCTACTCCTCCGTGAAGACTCAGCACGGGTAAATCTTTTCTGAGAAGTTGTCCCTGAACTCTCAGCCTTAATTAGGTTTCTCTGTGATGGTGCAGTGGTTAAGAGCTCGGCTACTAACCAAAAGGTCGGCAGTTTGAATCCACCAGCTGCTCCTTGGAAACCCTCTGTCCTATAGGGCCACTACAAGTTGAAACTGACTCAGTAGAGAAGGACTTGGTTTGGTATTCTTATATCATAATAACTGCACTTTACTCACATCATTATGAATATGATTTATAACATTCTCTGAGGGATGGGGTCTAACCCTTGTAACGGCCTATCCATCTTAATATCCTTCAGCCCCTTGCCTGGTATGTAGTAACTGCTCATTATTATTTTTTTTCTTTAAAAAAAATTATAAAGAAGTGTTTTCCCTAAGCATTAAGATAAAAATTGTAAGAGTGAACATCCAGAATCAAATTAGTCAAGTTCTTAATATTCTTGACATTTTCTGTTACAAATACTTCTTCATGGGTCTTACAGTTCTATGTTAGACCATGAAACATTTGCATACACATCGTCTTTAATGTCACTTTTATAACTTTTTTATGGTTCAAATGTTCATCTGTATGTCTGTACAGACATTTTCTTTGTGGATTTAATATGAAAATCTTCAGGTTTACCCTTCTTCCCTTTCTGCTCACTCCAAGAAACTTCTTATGCTTCGTACTAGACTGTGTGACTTTCTTCATCTTTTCCTAGTAATTGACACTTACATAACATAAAATAAAAAAAATTAAGAATAATGTTAATTTGACAACTGGAAAAAAGTTCCTCCCCTCCAAAGTATTTAAATGCTGCTCTACAGTATTTCAAATAGTCACCTGAAGATGAGCTCAGAACACATCACTCAGAATAGCTGAGGGACACTTTTCTCTTATAAGGCTCTGACAGTGAAAATATGGGGGTGGACAAGCCTTCACAAGTGGTAGGAAGGAAATCTAATAAGCATCCTGTCTATAAACCCTAATGATTTAGTCACCTAAAAATCACATTAACTTATACTCATTTAAAATTAAACTAAAATAGGAAGCAGGGAATAGCAGAAATGTAATATGAGCAGAAACTGACAGTGCCATGTTGATAAAGCAAAAACAAGCAAACAAAACAAAAAACTAACTGCAGGAGAACTGATGAACCCTAGCCACAGAAGCATATCAAACTCTAAGGATTTGTTATACATGGTCCTTAAAACAAAAGAAAAACTAATTAGTATGAATTATGGTAAGAATTTGATTTAAAGTAGCGCTGTGTCTTTTGGAAAATATGTTTGCCTAACACCAGGGAACTCTCTAACCAATCAGCAACTGAGAAAACATTTTCATGGTAATGTAATATTTCAGGGAAAAAAAACACAGTATAATCTGTTTGCTGAATGCACTGATGAATTTTTTCCCTTACTCTGGTATAGTTGGTTAGTCTCTGTGAATAAAATACTCCTGGATAGCACCCACCAACACTCCCACCTTATAACTAAGTATAAATTACAAGGTCATAACTCCTCTATATCTAAATTTTTCACCTTAGATAAACAAAGCATATGAGTGATGACTGATTAGTGAGAAGTTACTATTTTGTATGTGCGTGCGGGTGTGCAAATATTTTATTGTGTTTTTCTAAAAGTGACCGACTTTATAAAAATTAAAAACAATATTTATCTTAGTATAAATCAATGCTTATTCATTCTTAAAAAGTTAGATAACAGAATTAAGCGAAAATAAAATAAAATCACACAATCAATATACCTTGGTATATTTCCATTCAGACATTTTTCTATAAGTACATATAACAAAAAAGGGGATAATAACGTAATACTGCACTCTGCTGATTTTATCACCTAATTGTACATAATAACGTATTTCTATAGCATTGAAAGGAGCCTTGGAAGCACAGTGGTTAAGCACCTAACCACTAGGTTGCTAACCAAAAGGTTGGCTGTTTGAACCCACCAGCCGCTCCACAGGGAAAGATGTGACAATCTGCTTCCATAAAGATTACAGCCTTAGAAACCCTATGGGGCAGTTCCACTCTGTCCTACAGGGTCACTATGAGTCTGAATCAACTCAAAGGCAATGAGTTTTGGTTTAGATAGCATTAAATATTCTTATAAAAGAGACTATTTTTTCTTAATGGCTGCATAGTTTTTCATTAACTGATTGCATAAAAATTTATTTAAGCTGTTCTCTACTCTACCCTACCCTCTAGGTTCATTCCAACTTTTCTTTACTATAAACCATGCTGTGCAAGAAATCTTTATGGGATAATGGAAATATTCTTTATCTTGATTGAGTAAAGGTTACCTATTGCCGTCGAGTCAATTCCGACTCATAGAGACACTATAGGACAGGTTAGAACTGCCCCATAGGGTTTCCAAGATTGTAACCTTTATAGAAGCAGATTGCCATATCTTTCTCTCACAGAGCAGCTGGTGGGTTTGAACTGCTGACCCTTCAATTAGCAGCTGAGCGCTTAACCACTACACCACCACGGCTCCTTGAGTAAAGGTTACACAGGTGTAAATATATGTCAAAACTCATTAAACTCTATGTTTAGGATCTGTGCATTTCAGTGTATACAAATTCTGCCTCATTTAAAAAAACGAGGAACAAAAATAAGCCATTCTATGATGCACATCCTTATATTAAAATTTTTTTGCAAATTAAGACCATTTCCTAAGGATAAATTTCTTGAACTGAGACTGCTAGATCAAAGGATATATATGTTTTCAAAACACTTACTGTTCACTCATTCATTTGAACAGTCAACAAATATTTACTGAGCAAACACTCTGGACACTGCCAAACTGCCTTCTAGGGTAATACTCTTACAAGCAGATTTTTTAATCTGTGTGAATACTAAGTTTCATAATTTTAAAAATTTCCCCTTTGACCAGAATTTTTAAACTGATATCCATCATTTCAACTTGTGTTTTACAAAAATTATTAATGATAGTAAGACATCTTTGCATTCGCTTACTGATCACTGGTATTGCCTATCTTTACTATCACTACTTCTCTTTCATCATGTCCTTGTTCACGTTCGCCCGTGCATATTCATCCTTTACTCACCAATTCGAAAATTAAAATTAAAGCTTGTGAAATATCAAGGATAGTTAACTTTTTTTTCACGTTCCAAATACCTTTTCGAAGTTTTTCACCTGTCTTTTAAAAATTCTCTTACAGAATTTTGATAGTTTACATTTATATGTTTGTGTATGGTAGTCAAATTTGTCATTTTTCATCTTTATGGTTTTTGTCTTTGGCATCATACTTAAAACACCCTTCCTCACCCCAAGTTAATGTAAATAGTCAATATACACATATCCTCCTACACCCACTTTTCGTGATCAGTGTCGCTAATTCAAGCAGCTGCTTGAGACACTGCTATATACACATAAGGCTCCCACCTTGGTGAGCAATCCCTTCACAGTTGGTTTGCCCTCAGGTTGCAGAAAAAGTGGGTTGGCAGCTTGTACTCGAAGAACATTCTGTAACACTTTAATCCATTCCTCCAATATATTGGGAGAATCTGCAGTCAGATAGTACGTGTGTTTTTCAGTGGTCAACTATAATAGATGAGAAAGGATAGGAAAGGAAATCCTGAAGATTTAGGATTATAAGCATTTCCTCTTCCATTCTTTAAACATCATTAACATAGAACAAACATGCCAAACTCTGAATCCTAGCTTCTAAATAAATATGACTCCATAATAATTTAGATTATTTCAACCACTTTGTGAGAATTACAATATTTAAATTTTTCTTGAAATGCTTTTTTCACTTCGGTCTACTTAAAAACTTTTGATAATACTAAACTTTTGAGTTATGATTTATCTTGTTTACTCATCACATTTGCCTTTTTGCCCTTAAATGTGCTACAGGCTCCTGGTTGTTGAAATGAAGAGCAGAATGATTGGAGACTATAATAAAAGAACACATTTTTAGCAACTAAAGAGAAGTTATTTATTACAGAAATGAAGAAATCAATTCGAAATAAAACTTTGCATATAAGAAGAGATATTCTTGGAACTAACACGTGATCAGATGTTATGAACTCTCAATTTTCCAGTCTCAAATTAAGCACATTGCAAATTTTCCAAGTTTTTCAGAAGCTTACAAATGATTCTTGCCTGTCTTTCGGATTCTCTTTTCTAAAATTTTCAGCAGTTCTTGTTCCAGCCTCCAAAGAAGCAAGATAAGAAAAGAATGATTACTGAAGGCCTTTCAGAAAGAAAGTGTCTGAATCTAAATCACATACACCAGATAATCTCCCCAGCCTATGTCTTGCACTGAACAAGTTTCTGGCAAGACTGGCCTCAGGCACGGGTAAAACAGGCAGCAGCTATCTCTATGGTGTGACTCAGCAGGACCTAGGACAGCTTCTCAGCTCACCAATATCTTTCCCACTTAGGTGTTAGAGCATCCGGAATTCATATAAGAACGGCCATTTTACGGTTCTGTATTAAAATGCAAACATTTCTGAATCTAATGTTACATTAAATTACTAACATCTAATTGGGAATTCATTTATCAGATAACCCTCCCCTAAAACAGCCTGGCAGTTTAGGAGCTGCGAATACCTGGGAAATCAAATATGAGGAAAGAACAGTATAAAGGAAGAAAGAGTAAACAGAGTGTAGTGGGGAATTACTCAACACAAACTTAGCTTATAGTATGGTTTAACTAAGAAATCTTGGGGTCCTCACACACTTTTGAGGCATCAATCTGAGCCCAGCTGAATAAAGAAACATGGATTCATCCAATCTCCTCTCTATTAGCTTGGCTAATTAAGAGTTGAGTTTTACATGCTTCTCCCCCCAAAAAAATTAAGTGAGAGTTTAAAAATATAAAAAACATATACCTGAACTGTTTGCTTGTTATCTCCTCTTGAAATACTGCAGGATGCACTAAGTTCAATATGGCCCTGGGGTTTTCTAATTACATCACTCTGCATGAAAGAAAGAAAACCAAGTGTAAAATGGTTACCTGTAATAGTAATAAAAAGAAATGCTTTGTATTATTAGCTGCATTACAAGGATGAAAATCAACCAGGAGTCTGACTTATAGGTGGAGGGAATCAGTTCTAAGCAGCAAGCACTTTATACTCACCGGAGATTTGTAGTAAAGTAATTCACCGCCTTTAAGAACAAACCACCTCCGCTTCCAAGTCTTGACTTTACCACTCATTTTTAATAAATAACCAGATTTTTCCAGTGGTTCCTAATTAAAAAAGATTAAAAAAAAACATTTTAAGTTTCCTTTTGAAGGCTCAAACTAACTGATTCATTCATGTGCAAAAAAAAAAGAAAGAAAAACCTGATTTAGTGTTTACATTTTTCCCATTATCACTGGAAGACGAGCATGTTTTCGGGAGCTTCTGCTCTGGCTGTGAGTATTCTGTGTCTGTGGAGTAAGCATCTGGGGGAATAGCATAGTCACTTTCAGAAGTCACAGAGGAGAGAGACACGCCTAAAAGAATAAGGAAATAAATCACAGCAACATTAAATACTGGGGTGGCTCAAATGCTGATTGTTAGTTCTCCTAACGAATACATCTAGTCCTAAATCATCAGCTTTCCTTGACTAGTTTTATTCTCATGCTTTTCACCATGAAAAACTTTCAAAGCAGAAAATAGAACTAAGGGATAGTGATAGCTAATGCAAATCTCCAAAGAAGTTAAAGGAACATAAATAATAAAAAGATTTTGGTATGATTAGAACCACAGCAATTTTTACATATATAAAATATAAGCAATAGTCTACTAATATATCTTTTATTAAGAATTAAAGATATGTGTATTTACATATTGATATAGGCAAATATGTGGAATCTTAATTTATTAAGATTTGCACAATCACATTTTAAACCACTTAATTTCAGTAATCACTTTTAAAGTAACTTCACATTAAAAAAAATTCCAAACAGCATAATTTCAGTAGTATTTTTCACATAAGTCCAATACAACACTAACTAGTTCACAGATTTTTAACAGCTTTCAGAAGCAATAAGACTTAAAGATATAAACTATTTTATTTGTCAGTAGCTATAAAGTAATATTCAATGGCACATTTTTACAATAATTCACTTGTCTTCATAGAAAACTTCTTGCAAGTTTCAAGCCACATTTGGAGGATTACTAACTAGAACTGGAGATAAAATTTGTTAAAGTAGTTTTGCACTCAATTTTGAATATATTGAATAAAATCAAGAACTAGGTCATTATCCTTTAAAGTATCCAGCAATTTTTTAAAGTGCTTACTAACATTTTAAGGATATATTAGGACAATGTCAATAGATCATTCTGAATTACGCATCTGTCAGTCATACCATGGTGGATTATATGCTGTTGTGATGCTGGAAGCTACACGATGGTATTTCTAATACCAGCAGGGTCACCCATGGTGGGGAGGTTTCAACAGAGCTTCTAGACTAAGACAGATTAGGAAAAAAGGCCTGGAGATCTATTTCTGAAATGAAAACCTTATGGATCACAACACAACAATGTCCAACTCACTTGCTATGTACACGTCCTCAAGAGGGATCAACTGATAGAGGAAGACTCCATGTTTGGTCAAGCAGGGGGCCAACCACGCATAGGAGACCCTTGGTGAGATGGGTTGGTACGGTAATTGCAATGGACTTGAACGTGCCAGCAATTGTGAGGATGACAGAGGACTAGGCAATGTTTCATTTTGTTGTACATAAGGTCACCAGGGGTTGGAGGAGACTTGACATCAGCAATCTATCTGTCTGTCTAAGATGTTCCTCACCTCGTTTCATGGCTCTGGGGCTGCCTGGCCCACTCCTGCTGCGCGTATCTGACTCGGATGTCCGGGAGCTAGACCTGGAGCTGTCTTCTTCCTCTGAGCCAGAGGAGTCATCCAGGAATGGGCTGCTGCTAATTTGTGTCGCCTTCTAAAGAAAAGCAGAATAGCCTCTCTGTATCCATCTCTAAAGTTCTCTCTCTCTTTTGGTAGGGAATGTCTTACAGGAAGAAGTCACGGGAGAAGATTTTTTTTAAGGAATACAAGAATATATTTTGCCATTATCGAAGTTATGTTGTTAAATCCCCAATTCTAATTAGCACGGCATCTGTCAATGATAAAAGATTCCCGAAAACACAAGGTCGCCAACACCTGGCACCTGGCGATCTTTATTTTAATTAGTTACTTCAAGTGAGTAAGGCAGTAACCTTGGCACTGGCACAAAGATCTTTCTAACATTAGGAGTTTTCATTACATCACTTAATAATATGTTTCTTTCAAACAACAGTCCTGGGGGAAAACATCATATAGGACATAACAAAAACGGACTCAGACCTCTGATACTCTGTTAAGAATAAATATCTTCTCCAGACCTTTCCATTTCTTCTGTTTGTACGATATATTAGCGTGAACTTCTAAAACTCTCTATAAAAGGAGAGGCTATGTAAAAGGTCAACAATGGAATCTGGAGTTTGAATAAACAGTTGTCTTGATCCGTTATGAAGAAAACCACATGTTTAATAGTAACCGTAATGTGTTACCCCCTTCAAAGTTGTATACACTGGGGTTGTCATATTCTTGTATATCAGCGATGTATAAAGTCCCGATGTAGTATAGGAAAGCACTGCAACAGAATCTGAAACAGGAAAAAAAAAAAAAAATTTAAATCCTCTAACTAGCACATTGGCCTTTTTCTTTGAATGTGAATTAGCAATGTTTCCAATTAAAGAGAAAATGGATTAACAAAGGTGGTTATCCATTATATAGTCTACATCATGAATTACTGCATTTCCAAGTTTAATTATACACTCTCTCACATGGTTCATTATTTCATCAAGTATTCTAGTCTCCCCAACTAGACCGTAAGCTTTTGAGAACAGGGATCACAGTTTTTATATCTTTGGTATTTCCATCCATGCTCAGCTCAAGCTGGGCAGAATTGAGTATAAACACCTGCTTATTGACTAACTGATCCAAGTGAGTAACACCCTATATAAAGAAAGATATTCTCTGATTATTCATAGCCCTATTACTGATATGGTGTCAAAACATCTTCATTCTTAAGTTTTTATCATGTGATCCTCAGGTTGAAAGGTTAGAATATAATTTCCTAAATGGTAAGACAGCTGAAAATGAATAGACTATCAACTGTTACTTCTAATAAAGTGCAAAATGGAATTGCCATTGTGGAAAACAGTCCGGTAGTTCCTAAAAAAATTAGAGGCAGAGCAGTCATATGACTCAGCAATTCCACTCCTAGGTATACAGCCTAGGGACCTAATAGAAGTGACATGAAGAGACATATGCATACCTCTGTTCATTGCCGCACTATTCATGATAGCAAAAAGATGGAAACAACTCAAGTGTCCATCAGTGGATAAATGGAACGTAAAATGTGGTACACACACACAACAGAATATTACTCAGTGATTAAGAAAAAAGACTTTCCAAAACATCTTTCCGTGTGGATTAACTGGAGGACATTATGTCGAGTGAAAAAAACCAAACACTGTATGTTCTCACTTTTATGAAATGACATGAACAGGTAAATATACAGAAACTAATGTGCATTTGTGGTTATTGGAGAGGAGAAGGAGAAGTACTCTATAGGTTGTAGCCACTTTTTGTTTATACAGTAAAACCCTGTGAAAGCCAGAACCTGTGTAAGATGGAAACATGTCAGAGAAGGAAAACTCAAATACTTTCCACTAATAAGAGAGTAATAGAAAAGTGGTAAGACTGCACCCTGTCAAAGGTGGAAAACTTGCAAGACCCAGAAAAACAAGGCAATCCCGTCAAGTTCTGGCTCTCACAGGTTCCACAACAGAAATGGAAAAGGTGGCACTAAATATGGGTGAAGTTTGTACAACATCACTGATATAATCTATGTCAATAAGCTGAACATAGGGAAAAGGGATGAATGGGCAAATGCTAAGTTGTGTATGATTTTGTAACAATAACAACAACCAAAAGAAGGCGGGGAGCCTACAGATGCTGATACTAATTAGACATAACCAATCACCTCATGGGATTAGTTCTCTTGGTTTGGGGGCTTAGGGCCTTGGTCTCATGGGACAATCCACCTGACTGGCATAATATAGTTCTTAAAGTTTATTTTACCTCCCAGCACAGTGAGCAGTGTCTGGGGTCTTAAAAGCTTACAAGCTTAAAAGCTTAGTTGTATCTAAGATAGCTAAGATATAACTATTGGTCTTTATTTATCTGGAACAAAAGAGAAAGAAGGAAACCCAAGAATCAGAGAAGGAACCGAACTGCAGGACTAATTGTCTACATGAACCACTGTCTCCTCCACCTTGAGACCAGAAGAACTAGATGGTACCCAGCTACCACTACTGAACATTCTGATCAAGAACACAATAGATGAATCCTGATAAAGAGGGAGAAAAATGTGGAACAGAACTTCAAATTCTCAAAGAATCCAGACTTACTGGACCTACTGAGGCTGTAGGAGTCCCCAAGTCTATTGCCCTGAGTTGCTCTTTAAACCTTTAATTGAAACTATCCTCTGGAGTGACCTTTAAACTAACAGTTTAACCCAAAGAGTGAAGACTGTCACCCTTGAGTATTGAATTAAAAAAAAAAAAATTATCTACATAAGACCAAAGGGTCAACAGCTATTTTAAAGTATAGATGATAAGGCTGAGGGGCAGGGAGATTAAGTAAATGGATGTGAAACAACTAAAACAGAAACAAAGAGAATGTTGACACAATGTGAAGAATGTAACCACTGTCACTGATCATTATGTCTAGAAACTGTGGAAAAGAAACAGGTTTTGCTGTGTATATTTTCACCAAAAATTAAATCAAATAAATTTAAAAAAAGGTAAAAAGAAAAAAATAGTTACTTCTAATACATGGTTTAGGGGAAGGATAAGAAGGGGACTGGTAGAAGACACTACAGTGCTGCTATTCTCACTTTAGATGAAGGTTTACAGAACATAACAGTTTCTCGTTAAAAGAGTTACTACACATGTTGCCCTGTGACAATGGTTAACAACCCCACTACATGTCAACACTGTCCTTACTCAACCTTGGGTTCCCTATCACCAGCTTTCCTGTCCCCTTCTGCCTTCTAGTCCTCGTCCCTGGACTGCTTTGTAAAATTTTTTGAAGAAAGAAAACAAAGAGGGGGAAATGTGTTTAAACTCTGGAAAAAAAGGACATAGAAACAAATGTTTTTACAATTTTAAACAGCTGAAGCTCTACAGTTTTGTTGCTTTTGCCTCTTTCAGGTAAAAACACAGTGAGGCACTCTTTACGTAAGAGTTGAATATGTATGTGCCCCTATATGCCAAGTAAAAAGAATTTCAATTTTAAAATATAAATCAGCAACCTTATATACACAAAATCACTTACTTTTATTAGCATTCTCCATATTGAAGGCCTCAGACATTCGAATACCTGATTTGGCTACAGCATAAATTCTGCTTTCCTAGAAGAAAGGTTTGAATGGGGCATTTAAAGCAAAAAAAATGATTCCTTCCAATACACGTTTTTCATTTGTTCTTCATTCAATATTCACTAGAATACAGCATTACTACAAGACTGTCACCAATGTCCACTCAAATAGCCATTGTGAATAGCACTGCAGAATCTTTTCCATCCATTAGTCCTTCCGCTATGTATCTTTGTTCCCAAATTTTTGTCTGGTATTTTAAATTCTTTTGAAGAGATGAGAAAAAAAGTAAGAGACATATCCGCAATCAATGATCACACATAAACACTGCCTATAATATTCTACCAATCTATAACACGGGTAAATAAAAAACTTGAAGTCAGAAATCGTATCCAAAAAAACCAAATCCACTGCTGTTGAACTGATTTCAACTCATAGCGTCCCTGTAGGACAGAGTAGAACTGCCCCATAGGGCTTCCAAGGCTGTAAATCTTTTTCCAAGGCTCAGAAATCATGTATCACCTCCTTATTTCAATGAAGAAGCCCTGGTGACGCAGTAGTAAAGCACTCTGCTGCTAACCAAAGGTCAGTAGTTTGAACCCACCAGCCGCTCCACGGGAGAAAGATGTGGCAGTCTGCTTCCGTAAAGATTATGGCCTTGGAAACCCTACGGGGCAGTTCTACTCTGTCCTACTAGGATGTTATGAGTTGGAATTGACTCGACGGCAGTGGGTTTTGGGTTTTATTTCAATGAACATTTCATTCAAGTACAAAAAAAGGACCTGAGGTCAAACAATGAATGAATCCCAAACAATGAGAATTGCAAGGGAATTTATAATATTATCTTGTTCCCAAAGTAGGCTGTTATTTTGCTTTCTCTACAGCTGCTAACCAAAAAGTTGGCAGTTCGAATTCACCAGGCGCTCCTTAGAAACTATGGCGCAGTTCTACTCTGTCCTGTAGAGTCAACTATGAGTCAGAATCGACTCAACCTCAACAAGTTTTTTGTTTTTCTTCTTCTTTGTGAGATCTCTGAAACAAGTACTGGAAAGGCTATTAACTTTGCTCCCTATGAGTAAAGGGACCCCTTGTAGTTCCTAATGCATACATCACCATGGCCTGAAATTTTGTACCGTGTCTAAGCTGGACACAGTTGACGGGCTCAGGGCCCAGTGAGCAAGCTAACACAGGCCCTTTGGGCTAGTCAGCAGCTTGTGAGGTAGCTGGCATGGGATGTCTACCAGAGATACACTGAAGAATGGCTGACTGGACAAGTCAGATGCAATCTCTTCGAGAGTGTGATTGAGATACACAGAGAGAGAGACAAACAGAAGAGTGGGCAAAACAGAAAGACGGTAAGCAGGAAATATGAGGCAGTCAGGGCCATGAGACTGGGAGACAGTAGTTAGAAGCAGAAAGAGAGTCACTGCAGATGTGAGAGGACAAGCTGAAACACTAGAGCAGGAGCAGTGGGTTCACCTGTTTCTAAGAAGCTAACTACCAGAGGTGCTGTTGAACCATCAGACATGTTGTCCCACCACTAGAGCAACTGTTGTATTTTAAATGATATTCCAGTTCAATCAGGATGGGCTAACCCTCAAAATAAACTTAGTGAGGTAACTAGAACACATCTCTTTTTCTTGAAACCTTAAAATGTTTAACAAACTCAGAAATAAAACCTTAAACTGTGCCAGTCTACTTGGAAGGTTTTTGAAAAGCAGTATCATTTTTTCAGCCTGAGCAGCTTCAGAAAAACGAGAGAGAAGAGCAACAAAGTAGTAAAATGGTTTGCCAAATATAATGACTTTGAGAGCCTAACCCCTGAAAATCTCAACATAATAAGAGGTAAAAGGTCAACTTCTCAATGCCTAAGAAGTAATGTAATTAGTTTTCCAGAGATTTGCATGCCAATAATGTCTACTTTTTTGTACCAGCCAGAATTATGTGATAAACTACAGTTTCATATGGACACTGAATTGAAATGTTCCCTTGAAAGCAAATAAGAGCAGATACACCTCAAGGTCTGAATTTATACCAGGAAAATATAGCTGCCTTAATTTAGGAGTTTAAAATTATATCAGTCTCTAAATAAAAAAATAACAGAATATGACTCAAAAAAAAAAAAAAAAAAAAATGTGACCGAGATGTTTCTTTGTAAGCCAAAGGTTAAATTATGTCAACATGTGAAGGAAACTTAAATCTGCCAAACAGATCATTTCATTTTGTTTCAAATACAGGAAGAATTTTTTTGAACCTAGCCATGTAGATGTTCCTAAGAATCACACCACTGATGGGTTAATTATTTTACTAATGGTTAGTGTTTCAATGAAGGAAGATTCAATATATTCTAGATACACAGGAAGATGCTTTTAGTAAAGCAATGGATTGTTATGCTCATGAAGAGTAAAATTAAATTTCTCTTAAAGCCAAGAGTTCAAAAGTTAAAAAACTGATGACCAGTAAGAGTTAAGTGCCCTGGTCCAAATGCACCCAAAAGCATCTCTTAAGTATCCCCCCTACACACACAGAATATTTCCTTCCATGTGGAAAGAGCTGCAATAAATCAACACTCCCGATCTCCCTCCCTCCATTCACTTTCTCCTCCCCAAGGAAAAGGAGTGGCTTCATGTGATTGGTGAGCTTGGAAGGAGAAACTGGGCACGCAGAGCCCAGACCCTCCCTCTCTTCTCTCTCTTGAGAGGTGGCTGCCTACAAAAAACATGCATCTCTACAGTCGTATGTTTTAGTGGGGCAGGGCCTCACCAAAGGAGGCCTGTGGTGGGGCAGCACTGCCTGAGACTGAGTGAATAAATCTAGCTAATGCTGAGATTCAGTACTGGGAAGCCCATGTGCCCTCCAATTCTCTAAAATAAATTTTATCAGTGATAAAGGTAATATTTTGATCTTCCATCTGTCTTATCCCTTGTCTTATTTCTCAATTGATTCAGAACTCACTGGGGAAAGAGAAGCGCTATTTATTGAACCTCCTCGTTCCTCCAACAACCATCAGTTTGGAAATCATATTCTGAAAACTGGGAACTAGCAGAACAAAGCTGAATTTTAAGAGGAATAGGAAAAGAAGTAAAGTAAAACCTGAAAATGAGTGTCAAGAAAAAACTACTGTGTACGTGTTGCAGAAAGTAATATAATTACCCAAGAGGGAAACCGGTGCAGGGGAGGTGTTGGAGGCTTGCTGCACGCTGCCTTCTTTGCCAAGTCACAGGTCTCCTGGTCGTCTGAACATGGGGATTCCAGGGAGTCACAGGAAAATAATCCATCATCACAACTAGTGTCCATGTTCTCTAAAACTTCTGTACTGTCACCATCAACTAGATCAAGATCCGTTTCCTGAGGTCTCAGTGGTCGTATCATGCTTATAGCATTTCTGTTTGTACCAAACATCCTATCCGAACTTAACTGTGGCTGGCTTAAGTGCCTTTTGGCTAGTGCTGCACTGATACTGAAAACATTAGGAATCCTTAACTTTGGTGGCAGGTTTGATGAAGGCATTAATTGTGTTCCTTTTCCAGGTAATAAATTAGGATGCTTTGGAGTCAAGGCTGGAGTCAAAATAGGGCTTGGGGTGTTGGCCTCACTCGATGAAGAGGAATAATCCAGTCTCTGAGACTGAAATTTCCTATTCAGTTCATCTGAGGAACTACCTTGCTCCTTTTTACTTGACTGAGAATTACCCTTTCCGAGGGGATTATTCTGAGCCTTCCATTGTGCTTCCTGTTGCCAAGAATACAGCTTCTTGTGTTCTGGTATCTTTATGCCAAAAGTCTCTTCTTCAAATACAGAACTGCTGTCGTCAGAGGCCGTCAGACACGTTTCACTTCCCATCCTGCTACACTGGACCCCTTCCTCTGACGTGTGACTGGAAAGGGTGGATGTGCACCTCGACTTGGATCTTTCTTTGCTTCCCTCTTCCTCATCAGAACTCCAGTCACTCACTGGAGCCCCGGAATTCTGGGACATGCCACCATCTGTTGCAAAGCTTGTTCTTGCTTTCTGATTCTGTTCTGAGCCACAAGAGATTTGATGCAATGTTCTCTGACCTCTGTTGTCTTCTTGAACTTGTTTATCGACAGACTTTTCAGGAATTTCCATTTCTAGAAAAGCATACATCAATTGGCAAGTTGCCTTTAATAACACAATCTGTAAACTCAAAAGTTTATGCAACTGCATTTTAGAAACTGGCAATTTCATAGGAATAAAGTTAGTTTACATTATCCTTTGTAGGTTTTGTGTCATCTTAAAACACAAGTTTGCAAACTATAAGCATTACATAAAACATGGAGCCCTAACACTCTATAAAATAGTATCAAAATTAAACTGCTTTTTATAGAGGAGAATGTTGGAAAAGAAAACTGAAAATAGCCTAAGGAGAGATAATAAAAGAAGTAAAATATGAAGTATGGCAATTCTATCACCAAGAAAGTAGCTGCCAAAAAAAAAAGAACACCATTAATTCTATTTTAGAGGCAAAAAAATGACAATCCTTTTCTAACTAAATTTCAAAATTATCATAAAGTAATTAAAATATAATAAATTCAATGCTACAGTTAAAAAACAAACTTTTTACCCAAGTCTCAATACTCAAAACATGCAAAACCATGAAGAAACATTACTTTCTCTACTTTTGGTTTAATCATAACTACAAAAGGTGTTTTTATAATATGAATAACACTCTTTTAAAATGTCATTAGATATGATTCATTTTTGTTTATAGCCTAATTAATAGATATGAACTATTGGCTTAACAAACAGTGAACTAAACCTTTACACTGAAGAGTAGAAGAGAAACTGTGAAATTATGAAAACATAGATATGGCCTTAATAATTAAGGAAATAAAGTCTGAACAAATAAAACTCTAAAATTCTCTTCCAGAGGCAGTTTGTTAAATTTGAAAGTGAGCAAGAGTTTCAATAAAGGCAATCTTAACTGAAGATGACACATGATATACTGATCGTTAGGAAATTAATATGGCTTCTCAGAAAAGAAAAAAATGCAAGTTACGGCTTGAAAGCAAATAGCAAAGGGGCCTTCTGTTGGGAAAAGCATTATGCAGTTTTCAGAATTTCATAACTAAGCATAGAGCATAGGCCTCTTAAGGCTATCATTTTTCTCATTTGGAGGAAGGAAGCTGGAACTGAAAGTAGAGAAGATGTAACAGCAAACTCAAACCTCTCTAAAATGTTCTGGAAAAGTCAAACAAAAGAGATCACACTAGAGGTGGCAAAGCCAATAGGTGCACACTCACATAAAATTTAGAGGGGCTTTAAGACTAAAACATATGTAGAAAGCTGCATACAGGCCAAGGGTTTAAACATCTAGGCAAATACTTCCCCCTCTGAAAGAATAACAGGAAAGCCAAAGCAGTTATATTTACTAAGAAAGGCACTAAATTTTCCCTTGCTGTTCATTTTCTTTATGTTTGCTGTGCCATATTTAATTTCATGCCTCATAATAAATTACTTTTTTAATTTTATATAAATAATGAATAGAATATCCATAGTTTTGATTGAAACTCAGCTTTAACAAGCACCTTGGAGGTAAGACTGCAAACTTTTTGATTCTAAATATCACTGCCACCTAGCGCAGAAAAAGCATTAAGAGGAGAAAAATCAGTTTCTCCTATACCTCAATGGCAAAGACTTCCAGAAAACACAAAATAACTAGATACCCAAAGTTAAATGCTGTTTTGCCCTTTAGAAATATTCTCATAAAACATCAAGTTGTCAAGAAAAAAAATAAGTAAAATTAAGCACTATTTGGATTAAGTCTAGCAAATGACCTTTCCTTTAAAACAATTCCAAAGTAAATTCTTATAGTCTGTAAATACCTTCTATGTCTTTTCCTTCAGTGAACTCAGGCTCCTTAGATGACAGCTTGCTCACTTCCTCAGATTTTATTACTTGAGGCGGACTCCTTGCTCGGGATGAAAAGCACCCAAAGGTCAAACTGCTTAGGCGCTGGCCTTCCGAAAGCTTTGGTGTGGAGACAGTCGATGACTTCCTCCCTTGAACTTCTGCAAGACCGTTAATCAAATCAAGATTCAATGCAATCCCAGTGAAAACCCCAGCAAGCTTCAAGCTCTTTTGTAGAAATCAGCGAGCTATTTCTAAAATCTGTATATAAATGAAAGGGCCAAGAATAGCCAAAATAACTTAGAAAAAGAATAGATTAACACATGAAAAGATGGCTTGACATCATCAGCACTAGGCAAATACAAATAAAAACCACAATTAGACACCAGTACATACCCACTCACTACCACACCAGCTGCCATCAAGTCAATTTCAACTCACGGCGACCTCGTGTGTCACAGTAGAACTGTGCTCCACAGGGTTTCCAATGGCTGATTTTTCAGAAGTAGATCGCCAGGTCTTTTTTAGAGGTGCCTCTGGGTAGACCCAAGCTACCAATCTCTCGGTTAGCAGCCAAGTACTTAACCATCTGTGCCACCAAAGGATTCCACCCACTAAAATGGCTAAAATTAAAAAGACTGACCATACCATGTGCTGGTGAGGATGTACAGCAACTAGAACTCTCATACCCTGCTGGTATGAATGTAAAAATGGTGCAACTACTTTGTAAAATAGGTAGTTTTTTCTTAAAAAAAGTTGAACATATACTTTAGGACACAGTTATTCAACTGCTAGATACTTACTCAAGACAAATAAAAGCATATCTCTACACAAAGACTTATACACAAATGTTCACAGCAGCTGTAGTAGCCAAAACCTGGAAAAAACCCAAATGTCCACCAGCAGTTGAATGAATAAACAAATTATGACATATCCATATAATGAAATAATACTCAGCAATAAGAATAAACTATTGATACATGCAGTAACATGGATGTATCTCAAAATAATTATACTGAGTGAAAGAAGTCAAAGAGTACACACTGCACAATTCCATTTACATAAAATTCTAGAAAGTACAAACTAACAGTGACAAAGAGCAGATCAGTGGTTGCCTATGGACCAGGGCGAGCAGGCAGGGAGGAGAGTTCACAAAAGGGCAGGAAGAAACTTTTGGGAGTGAAGGATATGTTTATTATCATGAATGTGATGATGGTATCATAGCTACATACATCTGTCAAAACTCATCAAATTGTACACTTTAAATATGTGTTTATATGTAAAATTGTATATTAATTTTACCTCAACAAAGTTGTAATAATACACAAACATCTGGTAGACCTCTGGAGTACTGAAGGCCATACGATAAAATGGGCTTCCATTATCCCCTCCCGATTATCCCCTAGAACTGCTGACATAAGTACTCTGGTTATATAACATATTTTTTTCCATATCAGAAAACTACAGGAACCTCCACCAGGTCTCCAGGAGCTTTTGGTGGCTCTGGGGCTACCATGACATGAATATATTCCATGGAGGTTCTATGTCCAGGCTAAGAACCAGTCTTGAAAATAAAAAAGAGCCTATATTTCTTGATAAACTCTTTTACCCCTTGTCATGGATTGAATTGTGTCCCAAAAAATATGTGTCAACTTGGTTAGGCCATGATTTCCAGTATTGTGTGGTCGTCCTCCATTTTGTGATTTTCCTATGTGTTATAAATCATAATCTCTGCCTGTGGTTAAAGAGGATTAGGGTGGGATGTAAAACCCTTGCTCAGGTCACATCCCTGATCCAATGTTAAGGGAGTTTCCCTGGGATGTGGCCTGCACCACCTTTTATCTTGTAAGAGATAAAAGGAAACGGAAGCAAGTAGAGTGTTGGGGACCTCATACCACCAAGAAAGCAGCGCTGGGAGCAGAGCACGTCCTTTTGACCTGAGGTTCCTGCACTGTGATGTTCCCAGACCAAGGGAAGACAGATGCATCACAAGGACCTTCCTCCAGAGCTGACAGAGACAGAAAGGCCTCCCCTGAAGCCGGTGCCCTGAATTCGGACTTCTAGCCTACTGGACTGTGAGAGAATAAACTCTTTGTTAAAGCCATCCACTTGTGGTATTTCTGTTATAGTAACAGTAGATGACTAAGACGTTCCTGGACTTCAAAGTCTCTGGATTTTAATACAGACGTACCCCATTCTCAAGACTTTTACATCATTCCTGTGGTGGCAGAATTTCCTCAAAGACAGCCTTCTTTATATCTTGTCTTGGGCAGCAAACAGAGTAAACTTTTCCTGATTGAAGAGTTTCAGCAACATAGACTTCTAGACCATATAATATCTGGCTGCATCCTTCCCCCCAACATTCACACTTGCCTCTCAGTGGAACCCCATGCTTCGAAACTCTATCTGCCCATCCCATAGCACTAGACTGAGGCTGGGAAGAAGACTGCATTTCAACAGGGACCAGTGTTGTCTAGGGGCTGCACGTACGTGTAAATTGGTCTAAAAAAAGCACTCAGCAGGGTACTCACATGCAATAGAGTGGCAAAACAGGTCCAGGTCAAGAGGGCAAAATTATTTCTACTTCACAGTTGAGCCCAGTTGATAAACGGGTGATCAGTCAACAAAGGGAGGAGCCTGAAGTGCTACAGATGCTCAGCTTCTGTCACTCAGCCTCCTACTGTGTTCTTTCTTCCAATCTCTTGATCTCCCTTGCTATATCTTTGCTGCCCATCCTCCACTTGCAACCTGACCCTGCTCCTCCAGACTGATAAACAAACAATCCAGCTACTTTCCCTGGCTCTTCCTCTAACTATAGCTTTCATCTATCTTCCTTGGCTCAATGATTCCACAGATGAAAACACTCTCCTGGAATGACCTACAGCTGGGGAACATGGGAGCCTCTTCGTTGGCCCCACCGCTTTGGTGGATCTGCACATCAGTCCTGTCTCGTTGTGCCTTCCACTTATAGACCCAACATTCACTTGGGTGTAGGAGTTTGGGTTTGTTTAGAAATTCTCTCTCATTACATGATAATAACTTCTATGATATTCATAATTATGTCTAAAACACCAGCAAAAAATAGCACAATTCTATATAGCCAAATCTAACTAACTAAGCTACCATAGTCAAAGTATTAGTACCTTGTAGTTTTGCCTGTATTGTTCTTATTTCTTCAGTTTGGTTTTGGTTGATCAAACGAAGATTCTGATTCTCCAATTCCAGCTAAAAGAACATAATGGTAACCTTTTATACAAGGATAACACCTCTAAAATGTACTAGTAAATTATTATACTTAGAAAATGTTAATACATAGTTGCTCTAGATGTAAGCAAAATACAAAGGAAATGATGAGCAAATATTAGAGGAATATATCAGCAAAGGCTATCAACCTAGATAATTATGGCTTCAATATTTATTTTTTTCAGAGCTAAGAGTTTTAAATGATTTCACTCCCTGTACTTTTTCCACTGTAAAATTATTTTAACCCAAAACTATTTCCAGAATTTAATCTGCTATATAAAGTCAATGATATATACTTCTCATATGCCAAAAACATTCATCTTATGAGGTATAGACATATGTTCTATATTTATCTTAAATTAACTAATTGGAACAAGACTATTTACACTGATTATCATGAGTCTTTCAATGTTTTTAATTTTAGAAATTCATTGAATAGTTCTAAATATTTCTAATATCCAAAAGACAGCAGCACCACCAACTGATCAGAATTTGGTTTCACTCAGAATGATCATAGATTCTAATGACTTATCTACTATTCAAAAGAAGAAAAAGGCAAAGGAGAAGCAAATGATAGCAATAAATACCTCATTTAACTTAACTGTTACCCATTCTTTGATCTTAGCTGCTTTTTCTTCTATTATTTTAGCTTCTTGTATTCTTATTTGTTTCTGAAATAACATTAGCAGTTGGTTTAGTGTTGTTCAAATATAAGCTTACTGATCTGGAAATGTTACATCATTGGTAAAAAAAAGAAAATCCACTTAAAACCTATGTCCAAGTTAATACATCTATCTTCAAATTACCAGACAGAATAAAAAATGAAAAAAATTATCCAGCAGATATAATAATAAACCATAAAGGCATATGCAAGCATTTCTAGTTTTAAGAGTTACTATTTTTTCTCTCCAAGTTCAAATACTGAAATCAATCCACTGAATTTATCAACAAAATAAACTATTTCTGGAAATGGTCTAGGGTTTAGAGCAGTAGAATAGGGGCCAATCGGGTTAGGGAGAGAATGAGAATCTCTTCTGGTGCTTAGGTTTTTTAGCAACCCCATGGAGCAGTTCTACTCTGCACACATGGGGTTGCCATGAGTTGGAACTAACTCAACGGCAACTAACAATGACAACAACAACATCTGGTTATGGTCACAAAACTGCTGAGAATGTGACTATCATATAAATCCCAGTGGGTGGGGGCAGGGGAGGTGAAAAGCTGAAAAACACTGAGCTAAAGAAACAGTGATCCCCAGAGAAATGGAAAACAAATGCTAAAAATAAACAAAAAATTTAACATATTTAGCAAAACAATATCATAGTGGTTGTATTTAAATGATGCTGTGATCATTTAGGTAAATAACCCTCAGGCAATTTTAAAATAAATTAAACACTATGCTTGCCAATAAAATGACTTTAAAACAGTGTATACCTTTTCTAAGCATACTTTTTTCTAAGCAAGATTAGTATCAAACATATATTTAAAATATAATGTTCTACAAAACATTTCCAATATCCTAACAATCTAAAGCAAAAATCTGTTTAAAAGATTTTACAGATATAAATGTTTTCAACTTAAAAATCTGCACTCAGACTCTAAAGTTTAAATGTTACGGAGCACAGTCACAAGCAAAAAGTGTTAGAGCTTGCCTTGGAATCACTTAAGATTTAACAAGAAAAGTCAATGCCATTTTCCTTGCACCTTTCACCAACAAGTCTGATGCAATTCTACACGCTGACCAAATAAGATTTCTCACCAAAATTCAGAAATTTAGGCTCTCTGTTTTAAATCTCTGTGACTACACATAAATGAATGCACACATTCAGAACCCTTTAATGATCAAATTCTTCCTAACCTGCTCTTCAAGCTGCAGCTCCAAATCATGAATGATGTCATCTTTTTCCTGTATTAGGGTCTCCAGATCTTGGCACTTTTTATACAACCTAGTCTCTGATTCACTGGTTTGAATATTAGCTGCTTTTAATTTCTCTTCCATAACTTGTACCTAAATTCAGAGGATAAAATTTAAAATTGTGCTTGTACTTAATTTATCACAGTATTAAACTCAAAAGTTTTACTTTAACATTATATAGATTCCTAAAAGGTATTGTCATAAAAGAAAAGTATTAAACAGTCAGTTTTAATATATTCAATCATCATAAAGTCTGAAGATTATTTTACAAAGGGGTGTTAAATTTGTATCTAAGAGTATGTGAGTATCAGGACACTGCTATCGCTGAAAGTAACATACATGTCTGTAAGAGCAAGGGGAATATGCAGTGTTTTATAAAAGCAGAGAAACACAGGAAGTTTCTACCCTTTATCTACTCATATTTTAAACAAAGTAGAAATAGAAAGTAGAGAGACGTGAGTGGTGAGATATGACTCAGATTGGATGACCTGTCATAATAAAGCATTTTGGGGGAAGAAATGGGGGGGGCGCTTAAGAGATGAAAAAGAAACACAGACATGATGGAAAGGAAAAGGAAAACCTTTCGAACTTTAAAGCTCAAAATAAAGGAATCATAAAAAAATTTGAGAGCCAAAAGACATATAGGCAATGAGAGTCAAAATACAGGCAGGAGAGGGTTCACTGCTTTACTCATCTAACAAATATCCACTGAATACCTTAGGACTTAAAATTTAAGTCACCTTAAGACTTGGAAGGGCATATATGCCTATTGTGTTTGCTGACCTACACTGATTATGTAAGTCTATTTCACTCATATTAAAATTTAGATTTTACTATTACCACCTTTTAGTTCTTACTTTCACCTCACCTTTCTGTGAATCACAAACCTGATCCCTGACTGTGGATAAGTATAGTGAATTAGAACCCTCAACAGAGTAGGAAAGAAAAGAAACTATTGGGAACTGTATATAATATTAAGACTTTTCTTCCATATACTCCAAATAGGTAAGAATGTGATTTTAGCAATGTTTTAGATTATGGGATGCAAAGAAGAAAAACAATGTAAAAGCATTTGAGAAATTAAAGGTTATTAGTAAAAATGAAAAATCTTAAAATATTAAAAAGACATCTGAAAAATCACAATGAATCCTTACTTAAGTTTCAAAAAAAACATGTGACTAATGAGAGCTTGCAGAAGAAAGGTGTTAAGGTTAGTTTCGGTTGTGTTTTGTTTTTAAAACCATGAATACCACGTTTCACCTATGAATACACTGTATAAATGTAAAGATGCCAAAACTGTCCTATATAAATACCACCCACATCACTGGAAAATTATCAAAACAAGCGCAGAGCAAAAATAGGAGAAAGAAGTTATTCTACTATTCAAATGATAATTTTAAGTCAAGACAGATTAACTAATGGAGTGGACTTCCCAGTGCCGGTCAAGAGGTCAAGGACAGAGGTCTGCATCAGGGATGGTGTCATGAAAAACAGCCAGGGCAGGACAGAGAGCTGGACAGTAAATACCAAGGGTCAGTCTTAAGATGGGATAGCCACCTGCACACAGGACATGCAGTAGCTGTGGAAGTAGTTCTCCTCTGGGGGTAAAGTCAGAGAAGATAAACCTCAAAAAAAAGAAAAGGAATTGAGTAAGAATAGAAATAAATATTACCAGACCTACATTTTCAGGCTTATTAAGTCAGAACAAGCCACCCTACAGATAGCCGGTTGCCATGTAAAACTATCCTATTATTGCTTAGAAAAAGTCTATACTCATAGAAAACTATGTTTGGGGAGTACTCTTCTCTCAAAAACATGTTCAATTGGAAAGGTGTTCGCATTTTATGAATGAATGCGACAGTCAGAGCTCCTGGGATGCATCTCTGCCAAGTGCAATTTTTTAATTCGACCATTACTTTTAGATAAACAACTTTCCTGGGCAAGACAAATATTGGCAAACATAGCACAATCTCTTAGGGTGAGAGATCACAAAGTAGTTACAGACAACTTATTTACCAACTTACTGTGTTAGAATCAAGTTCCACAGGACTCACCAGCCTTCCTTAGAAATAAGTATGAATAAAAGGTCTATACAAAAGCTAAGAGGCCTAAAGAAAAATTAAGCAGCCTTTTAAAATACATTACCACAAGTAATTGAAACTAACAGCCCAGTTCTTTTTCCATTTATTCAACCTGACCCACATAATAACTTTAACTACTCAAAGACTGGCCAATAACACACTCCTCTGAATGCAAATTGGTGTTCAATAGCTTTAGCTATTTAACAGAGGTTGTTAGTCTATGCACAGATACCCTCCAGTGTGGGATGCTCTGCACTTTTAGGCTAGCCTTTCTCCTTATTTTCTAGGACAGCCTCTGGCTGCATCCACCCCCCTCAACATACTCCTCACCATTTCCCCAAAGCCTTGCAGATCCTGAGGTCCTTATGCTCCTGTGCAGTAAAGGAGCAAGCTTGGGGTACTCACACACTGTGCATTCCAAAGAAAGGACTAGCCCTTGATCAGCTCCTAGGAGACAGCCTCTGAGCTTCTGGAATATTCTGCCTGATAAGATTGTCTTTGTACACCTGAGACCTTGAGCCATGACAGATAGTTTAAGCTAACAATGTTTAACTTATAGTGAACACCTGTTTTTGTTCACCTGGGACCCTAGGCTATGTATCAGTTTGACTCTGTAGGGGATGGAGATTGAGTAGCTAAGCTCAGTCACGCAGCTACCCCATGCATATGTGACTGACCCCCAATAAAAACCCTGGACACCAATGCTTGGGTGAGCTTCCCTGGTTGGTAATACTTTATATATATTGCCACATATCATTGCTGGGAGAAATAAGCACTGCTCCACTGGAAAAGGACATGTGGAAGTTTGTGCCTGGTTTTTCCTGGACTCTTCCTCATATCACTACTTCCTTCTTCCCATTTCCAATCTCATCTCTTCCTTTCCCATTCCAGGTAATGAAGATATGACTGTACTTTTGAGTAGAGGTTTAAAGTTTCAATTTCTACATGTACGCTGCAATAGCGTGACAAAGATTCCTGATAGTTCCGAAACAGAATGAATTGTTAAAGAGTATTTGAATCCCAGACTATTTTTCAGTTGCTTAAAATTTACTGCAAATTAATTAATCATTCTAATCACAATTATTTTGACGAAGTGCTCAGTAATGTATGCAGTAGAGCCAGAACTCATCTTCCCTGAAGGTGAAAAAGAATGGCATTGGATAAAGCAGCTTTCTATGTAATGAAGATGGGCCTTATGTAGCAAAAGCATTATAAAGTCCTAGATACTAGGACGATCGGGCAGTAATAATTTATCAAGAATAAAAAATGACTGGACACTACCAACCAACTTTACAGAAAGGCAGATTAGCCTACATATTAGAATTAACATTGTGAACTTTAAATCCAATTCCTTCAACTTCTGAATCAAACAGAAGCAAGAGATTGAGCCCAGAAGGAAAGGATGAAAACACACACTTCTTTCTACAGGAGAAATTCTCTACCCCTCTTCAGTTAGCACAAATCAGTGTAATAGACTAGGGTATACACCTAATCAGATACTTGAGAATGAATCCTGTGTCTTAGTATCTCTCAAATATGCTCCTGGCTGCATTTCTACCTCACAAGAGAGAAATAAGTAGCGCTGGGTTGATTTGGACAGACTGCTTTCAAAGCTGTGAGCAACAACAATAAAAAAAAGTATTATACTACAACATTAAGTATAAAGATCGCCAAGTCTTATCTGGCACAACGTGTGATCTTTTTTTCTAGACAACTTAGTTTATGGTTATGGAGGTGGTACCACTCCTTAGTAAACAGGAGAAAAACATACAAAACTGAAGGGCAGAGTTGAGCTGGTTTCAACTGACTACTGCTTTTCGTGGTGAAACATTCCTTTTTGGTTAATATAAATATAATTGTTTAGGTCTCAGGATATGGTTCAATGAGAAAGGACAAGCTGAATTTATGCAACATAAACAGCAGATAGGCCACAGTCCCGTGAAAACTGTTAAAGATAGCAAAGGATTCAGTTACTCTAAGTTAATACTATTTACTTAGTCTTGCAAAAGCCAAAAAAGGTGACATAATCAGTACATGAGAATTCATTTGCTCTCTGTTTATGATTCTTGTTAACTTTTAGGTTCACTATGAGGTATTCAAGAAAAAATTTCTTCTGAAGCATAACAAAATCGGTACTGAATAAATGTAAAGTTTTGTGATAAAGAGAAATAACTACAGATTTTAGAAATTCTGGGAGACTTGCAATTCTCATAATTCTCATTTTATTTTTGGTTTTGCTTTAAGGGAGTATGTCTAAAATGACCAATCATGGTGTCTTTTTGCTTAAAAACCTAGCACATGGAATTAAATAACTTTAAAGCTGATATAAAAATGACAACTTCAAGTAAGTTCTTCCTTTTAAACTCATCAAGATCAGTGGCTGGGCCCTGATGGCTGCAAACCTCCATGGTTTACTTTCTTTGAATTTGGAGTGGGGATTCTTTTCTTCTCTCAAGATGCAGTGACTCAAAGAAAAAAAAAATTATTTGAAAATCACAATTAAAAAAATACTTAATTTAATTTTCAAAGGTAAACAAATTTGTTGCATATGTGAATTAGGAATTTTAAATGAAGGAAAGGCAAAACAAAACCATTCTCAATTTCTTTCTTTTCTGTAATACGGGCAGTTAAGGAAGAGAAAGGAAGGAAAAGGAAGGAAAAGGAAGGAAAAGGAAGGAAAAGGAAGGAAAAGGAAGGAAAAGGAAGGAAAAGGAAGGCGAAGAACGCACAGAGATCATGTAGAGACAGCCATGCACAGAGGGGTAAACAGAGATTTCAAGAGGAAAGGTCAAAGTCAGAAAGGGAAAGATAAGGAGGGGGACATCAAAGTCAGAGAGGTAGACAACTGACAGATGTGTGCTGCACGGTGTGCAGCTAAACAGGAACACAGGCAGTCCCGGTTACGTCTGACTTCTGGACAACTCCTACTGGCCCTTTATGTTATATAAATTTGCCCTCACTTTGAGATGACTGAACCAACCCCTACTCACAAGTTCTTCATCACAACCACCTTCGCTTGCTGCACACGCAGCTTTGAAATCATTGAAAAGGCTTCGAGCCTTTTCTTGCACTAAAGTAAGGCTAAATAAGAATGGTATGCACCTGTTCTGATTTACCTACAAATTCAACTTAAAGACACAGTTAGGAACAGATCTCATTCGTAATCCAGGGACTGCCTGTATACATACAGGGCCCACTAATGAAAAAAGACAAAGACATTTGGCAAAGGATGACAGAGAATGACATAAACAGAAGAGTCTTGCATAAACCGTAAGTGAGCTTTTTGTGGTTTTACTGTTAATTATTGCCTTTTTATAGGTACCAGTGGGATATCACTATTTGGCACTATCAGCTAAAAAATATAAAACACTAGGCACAGCATAGATCCTTACCATTAGTACTAATACTTCTACCACCACCATCATTTATTGAGGGCTGACTCTATGCCAGGAAGTTTACTGAAATTAGTTTCAATCTTCATAACAGCTAACACCTATAGGATGTCTATGTGCCAGGCACTGTTCTAATCACTTTATTCATAGTAACCTATTCAATTTCCAAACAACTCTATTAGACAGCAATTAGATTGTACTCCATTTTACAGAGAGAAAACTGAGGCCCATTTACCTAAAGCACAACAAGAAAGAAAACTGACACCCCGAAAGGCTAGGTCAAACAGGTGGTAAGAGATGGAGGCTGACTTGAATCCAGGCACTTTGCCTCCAGAGTCTGCATTCTTACTCACTATGCTACAAGCCTTTACACAATACAGAAGCTGTTAAAAAAAGACAAAAAAAAAAAACCATTGCTGTCAAGTTGAATCCGACTCATAGCAACCTTGTAGGTAAGCCTCTGCAAATATTAGCTCCATTTTATAAGTGAGAAAACTGAGACCAGAGACATTAAGAAACTTTTCCAGTCAAATAAGTGGTAGAGTTTGGATTTAAGCCCAGTTAAAATTTTAACTCTGTTCCCAAGGCAGAAAAACATGAATTCGTCTTTATTTCTCTTTCTCTGTACAAACTTTAACTCGCCAATATTTGGCCCCATATTCCTCCTCTATCTTCAGCCTCCTCTCCTCCCCACCCAAAAAAAAGAAGAAAAGAAAAAAAGAATGAAACTTCTTACCTCAAACTCTGGACTTTAATTCTATGTGTTTAGAATACTACATTATGCTAAAGATTACAGTAAAAAAAAAACCCTATGGAGCAGTTCTACTCTGTGACACATCGGGTCACCATGAGTCAGGGGCCAACTCAACGGCAGCTAACAACAACAAGAAGTACCCTAGAGAAGAGCTGGGTTAGAATTAATCTTGAAATTTTCCTTGTCCACAAGTTTCTGGGAAACTTCTACAATCTCCTTAGATTGGTTTTCTCTTATGTTATATTCCACACTCATCGTGACTTGTCTTGGCAGACTCACTGGAAGCATTTTACAATAAGAAAAATTTGCTCAGAGAGTCCCTTCCTTTATTTTTCTATGTAGGAACCACTACTAGATATTAAAAAATAAGTTCTGATCAAGCTATATTCAAACTATATAAATGGTATGTTTGGTGTACACGTAAGTTTTATATAAAACTGTATGTTAAGTCAATGAGGAGAATTTAGATTAGCATTCTTTTCAGCATTAACTTTGCCAAAGTGGCTAAAATTAAAAAAGACTAACAATGCCAAGTGTTGACAAGGATGTGGGAGCAACTGGAATTCTTACATGCTGCCAGGAGGAATGCAACCTGTACATCCATTTTGGAAAGCTATTTGGCAACATCTATAAAGGAAAGATTTGCTCATCCTAGAATCTAGCAATTCTACTTCTAGGTATATACCCAAGAAAAACAAGAACACATATCCATCTTAACATAAGTATGTCTGTAGCAGCTTTACTTGAAAGCAAACGACGTGTCTATCAACAGATGAATGGATAAAAACTGAGGTATAACCACAGTACTACTCAATAGTAACAATACTTTTCTAAAAAGAATGAACTACTGATACACATGTCAACATGGAGGAATTTCCTAGACATAATTTTAAGCTAAAGAAGCCAGAACAGCAAATAGTACATTAATCAAGAACAAGCAAAATCAATCCACAGTGATAGAAGTCAGAATTATCTTTGGTAGAATGGGGGTACTGACTTGAAAGGAGCAAAAGTGAATTTTCTGGGGTTATGAAACATTCTATATAAAGTGTTATGCAGGTGTGTACCTAGATAAATTTTCATCAGTACTTAAAGATTAGTATACTTTACTGTTGTGTATATTGTATCTTGATTTTTTAAAAAAGTTTTTAAAGAGTAGTAACATTCTTGATGAAATAATGGATCTAAACAAGATCTTCAGTGGCTGCTAACATCACAAAAAGAGATAACTAGATATTATGTACCTCTTGATGGAAGCACACAATACTACCTAAGAACTAATCTAGCCAAAAAAAAAAAAAGAAGGAATCAAAACACAACCCAAACAAGTTTTCAGATCTAACTATACCTTACAGGAAATAAAGGCATAGAGGAACATGTTTAATAGTATTATGGGGACACATTCAACGAAATCCAGTATGTGGAAAAACTTTAGAGGAAAAATAACTCCATTTCTTCAACAAACAAATTGTAGGGAAAAAAAGAAAGAAAAAAGGAGGGAGACCCTGTAGATTAAAAGAGTTTAAGAGCCAAACGCAATGTGCCAATCTTGTTTAGGTCCTGATTTGAACAAACCGACAATGAAAAAAAAAAGCAGTATATGCCCCAAAGAATTAAAAATAGGTTCTAAAATAAATACATGTACACGCTGAGGACAAGCACAACAGCCAAAAGGCAGAAACAGCCCAAATGTCCATGGATGAATAGATAAACAATTTGTAGTGTATATATACAATGGAATATTATTCAGTTATAAAAAAGAATGAAGTCCTGATACATGCTACACATCATAGACGAACCTTGAAAACATTAGGCTAAGTGAAAGAAGCCAGACACAAAAAGTCAGACACTGTATTATTCTATTTTTATGAAACATCCAGGATAGGTAAATACATACAGACAGAGAGCAGACTGGTGGTTTCCAGGGACTGGGGGAGGGGGAAGTGAGGAGTAACTGCTTAATGGGTATGGGGTTTCACTAATGGGTATGAAACTAGATAGAAGTGATGGTTGCACAACATTGTAAATGTACTGAATGCCACTGAGCTGTTCACTATAAAATGGTTAATTTTATTTTATGTGAATTTTACCTCAATTGAAAAACAAAAAGCATTTATGAGATATCTGGGGATATTTGAATACTGATTAGATCTCTGACAGATGGAAGAATGATTGGTAATTTTTTTTGTTGTGATGATGGTACTGTTGTTATGATCATTTAAAGTCTATACTTTTAGATTAATTGCTAAAACACTCATGGATGAAATGATATGATGCCTGGGATTTGCTTTAAAATAATCCACTATGGGGTAAAACCAAAAAGCGGGGGGGGAACAAATCCATTGCTGTCCAGTTGGCTCTGACTCACAGCTAACCCTATAGGAAAGAGTAGAACTGCCCATAGAGTTTCCAAGGCTGTAATCTTTACAGAAGCAAACTGCCACATCTTTATTCCGCTGGAGCAGTTGGTGGGTTCAAACCCATGACCTTAGCACTTAACCACCTTGCCACCAGGGCTCCTTAGTGTAGAAGTAGGTGGAGGAAAAAAGTAAATGGAAGTATAGACTAACCATGAATTGACTAATTATTAAAGTTGGTGATGGGGGATCATTATACTATTTTCACTACTTTTGTACATGGTTGATATTTTCTCTACTATCACCATGGTTTTTCCATGATAAAGTTTTAAAATCTTCTTTTCAAGTATAATTATGAAAATCAAGGATTAGATTAGATTTGGCTTATTTAGAAATTTGTTAGGCCACTAAGACAATCTACTGTGTAAAATCATATCTTTTAGGTGAAAACAAGATTTAGTAACATTCAAATTGAAGGGCAAAAACATGACAAATTTATAAGAAGTATAAGAAATTTAATATAATTTCTTGAAAGAAGTAATTTTATATCTAAACTGTTGAAAATTCTTTATTGAATCTGACAGAGATCTTTTTTAAACAGTGAAGGTATGGATTTAGGATTATTAGACAAGCTTTAGGGCTGGGCTGTCCATCCAAACCACTCATTTTATTATTCAGAAGCCCAGAAAGGGTTAACTGATAAAAAAAAAAATTTAATAAGTAGTACAAAAAATCTAGAAACTATGAAAATATAGAGGGGGAAAAAACAAGCATTTCTAATTCCACAATTTTAACAAACTTCTCTTAAAATTTTGGGGTACTTCATATCAGTTTTTTTTTTCCATTTAAAAGTTTGCCTTTTATCCCTGATAACTGTAAATATATTATGTAAAATTTTTATATGTTTTTCCTAATATATACTTATATGTAAATACGGTTAGTATTATCAAGGTCATATTTGATTTTCTCAAAAAAGGAAACTTCCTTATGAAAGCCTCCTGTCCTCTTGAAATTCTGTTAATGGGCAGGATAGATTCTCCATTTTCTCCATGGATCAAGCTTATGAACAATGAAAACGTGAAGATGTAGAGGAAGGCTGAGAACTATCCTCCTATTCTAGATAAAACAATATTTTGGTAGAGGCAGAAAATTTTTTCAACTAAAATTATACTCTACCTGTTGAAAAGCTTTTTCTGCTTGACGTTCAGCATCAATAACTTGTCTCTCAAGCTGCTGCATCTGTAAGATGAGTGGGATAAAAACAAAAATTCAAATTTTTCCATGTGAAAAGGGACTTTAAGATCTCACAATGTTATAAATTTCTTTAAAAGTATTTAGTGTACTTTACTGGATATGGATTACATACAATTAGCACACTAAATGCTCTTCGAATATTTAAAACCTGATCAAACAGAATGCCAAAAGTTTAATATCTTTAATCAATGTAATATACACCATGTGAGTATTCATCACTGGAATTTTCTGCACTGAATTGAAAACTAGAAATTACTGGTCAACACATACTAAGGATAATAAATCCAAAAGAAAAGTAAGGCCTCAAATGTCATGTTTGATGTGTTGATCAAAAGGTCACAATCATATCAGGGAAGTGGTGTGTTCTCATAGGCTCCATTAAAAAAACTCATTGCTGTCAGAATCGATTCTGACTCATAGTGACCCTATAGGACAGAGGAGAACTGCCCCACAGGGTTTCCAAGGAGCGGCTGGTGGATTTAAACTGTCGATGTTTTGGTTAGCAGCCGGGCTCTTAACCACTGCACCACCAAGGCTCCATAAGCTCCGTAGGCAGTATGTTTAAGTCAAGACTCTAGGTGGTTTTACATCCTTACAGACTGATGAAACGAAACTCTGATTAAACCCACATATATAAACACACGAATCCACAAAAGCATAGAACACAGGGAACTGAAAAGTATCAGAGTATTTTTTAAAAAGTTTCAGAGAGAATAAAATGTTCAGAGAGAAAACACTAAAATGAATATATGTAAAATAAACAAAAGCCATATAAAGGACTCAATGCAAATTAACATAAGAGACATGTGTACCAGGTACTGAACCTACACACCATGATGCAAAACTCAAATTCTTTTTTTGCTCAGTGTTCTCATTAAAAAAATTAAAAAAAAACTTGTCCTCCTATGGATTCTGACTCATGGAGACCCCACGTGTTTCACAGCAGAGCTGCACTCCATGGGGTTTTCAAGACTGTGACCTTTTGGAAGTAGATCACAAGCTTTTCTACCGGGGCACCTCTGGGTGGGTTTCCACTTGCCAATCTTTTGATTAGTAATCGAGCGCATAACCGTCTGCGCCACCCAGGGACTCCAGTATTCTCATATTCTGTGTAAAGTATGTTGAAGTTTGGACAACTCGAGAGCCATCTGTGACTTGATCTATGCACATTTTCAATTTTATTGTTGGTTGGTATTTGAGACACCCAGAACTTCAGGTCCACCTCAAAGTAACAGCAAACAGGGTCCCGCCCCCAGCCGCCAACACGCCGGGGAACACCACCGAGCAGCGGCCTCCGGCAGCTAGAGCGGCCCAACAGGAAGAGCAGCTACTGGCTCAGGGCGCCGTGGGCAAAAGAGAGCTGATCCGAGGCAGTCTTCGATCCGTACGAGCTGTATGTACTCAACGCCTCAAAAATGGTTTCCGATGGCGAGGCATCCTTTTTTAAGGGTATGCTGCTTGGGAGCATTTCCTGTGTTTTGATAACTTTGTTTGGCCAAATTAACATTCCACACGAAGGTAAAATTCAAGATCATGAGCACCATCACCTTCGCGCACCTAACAGAGAGGATTTCTTAAAAATGTCGGAAGTGCAACGCATGGAGCTTAGTAAAAGTATCCGCGTTTATTGTATCATACTTGGAGAATCCAAATATGAGAGTTATCGGGCTATACTGAAAGACACTTGGACCAAACACTGTGATAAAGCTGAGTTCTACAGTACTAAAAACAGTCGTTTGTTCAATACAGAAACAAATGACATGTGGCTACAGATGAGGGAAACCTACAAATATGTCTTTGAAAAGTATGGCTATGACTACAATTGGTTCTTTCTTGCACGTCCCACTACGTTTGCTGTCATTGAAAATTTAAAGTATTTTTTGTTTAAGAAGAATGCAACCCAGCCATTCTATCTGGGCCATACTATAAAATCTGGAGACCTCGAATACGTAGCTATGGAAGGAGGCATTGTCTTAAGTATGGAGTCCATGAAAAGACTTAACAGAGTTCTCAACTCTGAAAACTGTGAAGATCAAAGTATCCTTTGGAAGTTATCTGAAGACAGGCAGCTGGCCATCTGCCTGAAATATGCAGGAGTTCTTGCAGAAAATGCAGAGGATTCCGAAGGAAGACATGTATTTAATACAGAACCAATTGTACACCTTATTAAAGAGGCAATGTCTAATAACCCTCAGCAAGTAGTAAAAGGCTGCTGTTCAGATATGGCTATCACTTTTAATGGACTGACTCCTAGAAAGATGGAAGTAATGATGTATGGCGTGTACCGGCTTAGGGCGTTTGGACATCATTTCAATGACGCACTGGTTTTCTTACCCCCAAATGGTTCAGAAAATGACTGAAGGCTGGGAATTAATAGTAGAACTGTGCTATCCAATACAGCCACGTGCCACATGTGACTTTTGAGCACTTGAAATGTGGCTACTCCAAATTGAGATGCAGTGTAAATGTAAAATACATTCAATAATACATGTATTATTTGAAGACTTAGTATAAAAAAACTTAAAATACCTCATTAGTCATTTTTTAGATAGACTATGTTGAAATAATTATATTTTGGATATAGTGTATTAAATAAAATATGCTATTAATTTATCTTTTGTCTTTTATTAATACAGCTACTAGAAATTTTAAAATCACATATGTGGCTCACATATTTTTACTGGATAGCAAAGATGTAGAATACACCCACTGCTCACTTATTGACATGGTTAGTTTCCAAAGACTAGGATGTATGTGAAAATCGATGTTATGTGAAAATGGAGGATGGCCACATCAGATCACAAAAATGGAGGATGACTACATCGTAACTGCCAAATTACATAACTGCCAAACCACTGAGAATCATGGCCCAGCCAAGCTGACACATAACCTTAACCATCACAGCCAGTGTTACGCTCGCCTTCCACCTCAGCATTCATTACTGCCAGACATGTCGTTAATGTGCAAACAGTAGATTTTTTACTATCGTTGTAAATGCGAAATGTCAGATAACGAGATAGTCGATAAATGAGGAGTAGGTGTATTCAACTGTAACCACAAGTGGCAATTTAACTGCCTGTGCATGCCTTTTAAGTTGAAAAGGCAGTCTACTGATCTAGACTCTGGAAGGAGTTTCAAAAATTTGATAATGTAAATAGCCATTTCCCAAGTGCATTTTCTGGATCTCATATGAGCTTTCATTTTGATGAAAATATTTAAAATGTTTAGTGAGCAAGTGTTATTGTCTAAAAGCATTTTATTAGGAGTTACTGTTATGGGCTATGTATGACATTATGCAGAAGCAGTTGGACAAGCATTGTCTCTTCTGTCTAGGATATTGCTTAAACCAAAAAGGCCAATGGCAGACATAAGCCAACACCATGTTCTTCCACAACTGGCAATATTCTGACAGCTGTCACCTCTACAATGTAACTATATAATATGTTCAGGGCAATTTTTGGCACATGTGGAGCCTTAGCCTGAATTTTGAATATTGTTGGGTTTGCCAAGAGAAGCAGAAAAATTGACAAGCAGGTTGTGGATCTATAAATTCTGTTTCTGGAAGGAAAAAAAAAAAATGACTGAATCGTTTAAGAGGACTACAAATATCTTGTCAGATTTCTCTTTCTGAAATGTTTGATTTCTAATGATAACAGTGCTTTACACAGAGTTAAAAACCTGTTGCCATTGAGTCAATTCCAACTCATAGCAACCCTACAGGACAGGTAAAGCTATCCCATAGGGTTTCCAAGGAGTGTCTGGTGGATTTGAACTGCTGACCTTTAAGTTAACAGCCAAGCTCTCAACCACTGTGACACCAGGGCTCCTTACTCATAGTAGGTACTCAATATATACTATAAATTATTGAATGAAATGTTAAAGCCATTTGTCATCTGTAAAGCACCATGGATGTGAAGGATAGTATCATCTTATTTACCAGTGCCATAGTTCCCCATTCAAATAACTTTTTATGCTCTTATGGCACTTACTTTCTATCTCACATTATTTTCCCAACTACACTATAAATTGGTTGAAGGCAGAATTCATGTGAGTAACCTTTATATTCTTCATAGTACTGTACTTGCACATACCAGTCACTCAGTACAATTCTAAAAGCTTAGTAGCAAGCAGTAATCTTAGAAAAAAAAACTATCACTTTCATCATAAAAAGCATACACACACACTATTTCATAGGACTTGCGATGCAAGGTTACAAAGATTGTTGGTGTGTGCCATTGAGTTGATTCCAACTGTTGGCAAACCCTGTAGGACAGAGTAGAACTACTCCATAGGGCAGTTTCCTAGGCTGTAGTCTTTACAGGAGCAGATCACTACAGAGCTGCTGGTGGATTTGAACTGATGATCTGTCAGTTAGCAGCCAAGCGCTTAACTCAAGGTTATAAATAAAAAGGCTAAATTTGCTGGACAGGAAAATTGTTTCTCTGTAAGCATATGCCTTTGAACCAATGAGTTAGTTAAAAGTACAGATTCAAAATGTCATTTTTGCTTTCTTAATAAAAAAAGGCTAGTCAGAATCGACTCAGTGGCAATGGGTTTGGTTTGGTTTTAGTCCTTGAAATATTAATGTAGGGAAAAGTGGAGAGATCACTGAAGTAGGAGGCAGAAGACCTAAATCTGAATCCAGATTATACTGCTTACAGCTGAGGATGACGTAGGACCGCAGAACATTTCATTCTGTTGCACATAAGGTCGCCAAGAGTTGGAGTCAATTCAAAGGCAGCTATCCATCTATCGAATAAAGAGTGACTGAGGGGGTATACAGTTTAAGTAGGGTGGTCCTAGTGTTGTAGTGGACTGTAATGTGAAAGCATGAGACTTCTCAGGTCAGGATACTTTAGAATCCTGACCAGGATTCTCTCCCTATGAGACAATCCTAGGCTGCCTCAGGGGAATCATATTCACAAAAGGAAGACAATGTGGCAGGAAATCCCAGATGATATTGCTGCTTCAGGTAAGAGCAGCATTAGGTTATGAGGGCTGTGCTGATGCTAACAGGGAAAATTCTTCACCCTTTCCTTTTCACTGAAAATCTAACCCATTAGAAACAACATTTCACTTCAACTTAAAAAGATACTTTCCCTTTCTTCTCTCTGACTCATGAAACTGACTAGTAATATTGTAAAGTAGGAAAACTACTTAAATCTCAGCTTCCCTGAAGAGTTTATATTTGGCATACTAGAGATATTTCCAACACCATTCCTTAAATTCCTCTAAAGACCTCTCCCACTTACAGCAGTGCTTGCCCAAAACTTCAATAAGGCCTTTTTCTTCACAAGCTTCAGTATCCAAAGTTACTTACAAATTATGATGGTTAAAAAAAAAATGGTGCAAAAATAGTTTTTTTTTTAATCCCACGTATTCTCCGACTCCATCTCCCAGAAATATATGGCATATATAATTGAAATCTATATTTATCCATAAAGTCACTCTGAGATCATCTCACACATTTTTCCTAAAAAATTCAGAAATATATCTACCACTCTGTAATTAAACTTAAGTCATAGCCTTGTATGCTTAACCAATGTGTTCATTCAGAAAGACACAGGAAAATAATAGTAAGAGTTACTTCTCTGTGCCAGGTACTCTATTAGCTACATCACAAAAAAAGTCTGAAACATCGAAAGTTTAATATCAGCTCTGTTATTTGTTAGCTGTGGGATACTGGGCATAATAGTCAAATACTCTCAGCCTTAACGTTACCATCCTTAAAACTGGGGATAATAAGTTACTCACAGGATTGCTGTGAGGTTTAAACAAGCTAATGGTTGCAGGAGAGGCTGAGGAATCATAGCTGGCACCTAGAGTTAGCTGCCTACAGCCAGCACCACAGAACAGAACTAAGAACCAGAACTGCAGCAGTAAAGACAAGCTGGCCAGAATTCCTGGCAAAGAGAGCTGGAGAATCAAATTCGTATTCTCTCAAGAATCCTCCGCCTTGGGCCTTTGGCCATATGGGGTAAAAGTATGGAGAACCATTAGGGAGAAGCCCTGGAGCAGACTGGTCCTAACATAAAACCAAAGGCTGCGGATGAGAGCAGACTGGCCTTGGAATGCAGCATTTGACTCGAGTTGGCACCCAGAAGCAATGCAACAGGGTTTGCTTTGAAAAATATGTAATGTTATATAAATTGTTATCACTACATACATACAAACATCCTAACACACATAGATACCTGCCCCCAAGCAGAGATGGATTTATACATTGCATGGCTGAATAGAAGACGAAATAGATGAGTGGGTATGTACATCAGAGAAAGCAAGGAATGTGGTAATAAAACTAGATTAGAGAGGCCATACAGGGTGATGGTTAAGCATTCAGGCTGTAAAAACAGAATGCCTGAGTTCACATATTGGCTCTATCATTTACTTCTCAGTGCAAAGTGAGCCAAGTTAAACACGTTTTCTGTGCCTAAGTTTCCTCCAGGAGCTCTGGTGGCCCGGTGGTTAAGCCCTCAGCTGCTAATCAAAAGGACAGCAGTTTGAACCCACCAGCTGCTTCGAGGGAGAAAGATGTGGCAATCTGCTTCCATAAAGATTATAGCCTTGGGAACCCTATGGGGCTGTTCTACTCTGTCCTATAGGGTGGCTATGAGTTGGAATCGACTCGACGGCAATGGGTGGTGTGGAAGTTTCCTCCCGTGTAAATACAAGTAATATTAGTCTCTCCTTCATAGGGTTGTTGCCAGGATTAAAATTGAGTTAATGTATATAAAGCTCTTAGAAGGGCTATCGGCACATACTAAGCATCAGTGTTCTAATCTGTAAAAGAATGACAATAAAATGTATTATTTCACACAGTTGCTACAGGAACTAAATGAATCATAAAGTAGTTAGCACACAACTCAATAAATAGTTGCTATTTTTATTAAATACCTAGGTGGGTTTTATTAAATCATGAGTGGGTACCAAAAATTTTTTTTTAACTCAAAGAAAAATATTTCATAATGGAATACAACAGAAAATATTGTGAAAAGCCTCATTCCCATTTTAGTCTTGAGTATATTTACTAGGAAACCATGAATCACCTGGCACAATGTATAAAACACATCTGAATAGCTCCATCCCTTAGCTGGGGCAAAGGATTTAAGTCACAGATATAAAATATAGAAGACCAAAAAGAAGAAAAACACAACATCTAAAACAGCAATTTTGAAATGATATTCCTCTCAATCCTCATTCACTGACAGAGAAAAAAATAAAATCTAATAACATACCGATTAATAATCAGAGAAGCTACTTACAATTTGAATTACAGAGAAAAAGAGACTTATAGTTTAAAAAAATGGTCACACATAGAGAAAGTTGTTGCAACATGTCTTCTAAAGAAGAAAATAATTATTGCCTTAAAATTTGGAATTTAAAGGTTAATTAATTGGGATGCAAATAAGCATAACGTCTATTTCGTCCATAAAGAAAACCAGGAGAGTGAAGAAGCCAAGGAAACCGAGAACACTTTGAGAAGGAGAGTGTGGTCAACAACATCAACTGCTGAGAGGTTAAGTCAATAACTGAGAGTGTCCCTGGGGTTTAGCAACAAGGACATCATTGGTGACCATGACAAAAAAATTTGTATGGGGTGGTTGGGGCTGGGGAAAATACTGGACAAATCACAGCACAACCTGGAAAATGATATTTATAGAGAGAGGAGCAAAAGAAAAAGCAGGAACCGCTAACTTTGAGTTAGCATAATTTTCCCTGATTTGGAGATACTCGAACCGGGATTTTCTCAGCTATAATTTGTATTCTAATAGCGATAAATAAAGCAAGTTGATATTGGGGATTTATTTCACAAAGCTTATTATTTAATAATAAGTATTAAATACCTTCTGACCCAAAGTGAGTAGGACAATTTTAGTCTCTCCATCTAAAAGGTGTTAAAGCACAGATATTTAAGATGATATATATGAAAGTTTAAACTGGATTTTATTAGAATACTTCTGTGCTAAGAAAGAAATTATTGGCTAGTGTCTCAGTTATCTAGTGCTGCTATAACAGCAATATCTATCGCAAGTGGGTAGCTTTAACTAACAGAAATTTATTTTCTCACTGTTTTGGAGGCTAGAAGTCCAAACTCAGGGTGCCAGCTCTAGGTGAAAGCTTTTTCTCTCTGTTGGCTCTGGGGGAAGGTCCTTGTCTCTTTTCAGCGTCTATTCCTTGGTGACCATGTGGCATGGCATCTACCTCCCCTCAACTCTGCTTGCCTGCTACATCTGCTCTTTTATACAGTGAAACCTGTGAGAGCCAAAACTCAACGGGACTGCCTTGTTTTTCCAGGTCTTGAAAGTTTTCTGACTCTGAAAGGGTGCAGTCCTATCACTTTTCTACCATTCATTTTAGTGGAAAATATTTGAGTTTTCCTTCTCTGACAGGTTTTTGCCTTATACAGGTTCCAACTTTCACAGGTTTTACTGTATCTCAAGAGACTGACTTAAGACACACCCTACACTAATTCTTCCATACTAACATAACACAGAAAACCCATTCCCAAATGGGATTATAACCACCGATATAGGGGTTAGGATTTACAACACATATTTTTGGGGGACACAATTCAATCCATAAGAGCTAGCAATGGAAGGAAGATTTAAGACCTTTTTTGCAGATGTGGTACAGGTAGTCCCCAACTTACGATGAGGTTCTGTTCTGATGACTCTGTCGTTAAGTCGGTTCTGACATAAGTCGAATATCTCTTTTTTTTTTTTAGTTTTCATTATTATTGCATTTTATTATCACTATCTTTATAAATCTTATCTTTGAACATCTGCGAGTGAACATCTGAGAATGATAACATCAGCAAATTATGTGCTGCAATATTTTATATAATACATATTACTAATGATAATATGTACTCCAAAAAATAAACAAGCAGAAAGTTCGTAAGTACGATTCATTGTAACTCGAACACGTCGTAAGTCAGGGCCTACCTGTACTTGTATCAGTCTCCTTCCTGAAAGGATTGTGCAGTCAAGAGTTTAAGAAATCACTTGTAAATTCTTCTGATCAGCTCTGAATGACAACTAAATATCATTCATCCATCCATCTAGAACAGTGTTATTCGATAGAAATATAATGTCAGCTACATCTGCAATTTAAAATTTTCTAGTACCCAAATTAACGAGCCCTGGTGGCACAGTGGTTAAGCACTCAGCTGCTAACTTGAAGGTCAGTGCTTTGAACCCACCATCCACTCCACAAGAGAAAGATGTGGCAGTCTGCTTCCGTAAAGATTTACAGTCTTGGAAATCCTATGGGGTAGTTCTACTCTGTTCTATAGGGTCACTATGAGTTGGAACAGACTCGACAGCAATGGGTCTGGTGAGTACTCAAATTAAACAAGTAAAAAGAAACAAAAAAACCAAACCTGTTGCCATCAAGTCAATTCTGACTCACAGCAACCCTGTAAGTGAAATTAGTTTTAATATTTTTTATTTACTCTAATACCTAGAAATTATCATTTCAACATGTAATATAAAAATTATTACTGAGGTATTTTACATGGTTTCTTACTGAATCTTTGAAATCTGTTGTGTATGTTATGCTTACAACACATCTCAATTTGAATTAGCGTCATTCAAGTGCTCAACAGCCACATGTAGCTGGTGGCTACTGTACCGGACGGTGCAAGTCTATAAACCAAGTTCCCTGAAAATAGGAATATGGGTTGTCTGTTTACAGATGTGACTGCAGCAGTAAGATTACGGGACATAATCAGTCCTCAGTGAATATCTGGTGAATGAATGAATCTGTAAAGTTTACATACATATTTGTAGAAGAAAATTCCAGTAATATAAATGAAATTTTTACTCCATGATTAGAACTTCTAAGAGAAGCATATAATTAAAGCCCAGATGATAGTATAGTAAGATACAGTTAGTCGATACAAATTCCTAAATAGGTGCTTACAGTCAAATACAATACAAATACATTTTACTGTCAATAAGGAACGTTATTCTATAATCACTTCAAAATGATTTTCCTAAACATTCAGTAGATCAAAATGCTGTCACATTTGTCTAATAAAATCAAATAAATTGTATCTTTCTCTCTGGATTGAATGAACTCCACATTCATCAAATACATGCAATTCTCACATATTCCACAAAGGGATGTTTTTGTTTTATGTCCAATCCACTCTAATACTGGTGAAAGAATATGCCAAATATGGAGTCAAACGCCTGACAAAAAGTTAAATTGTCTTCATTATTTTAATAATGTTTGACCCCAAAAGTGTTGAGATTATTTAATATAAATGAAACAGGCCCCAAATAGCTGACATTCAATAACAAAGGTTAGGGAGTGAAGCTTACCTTCTCTGCTAAGAGCTCTCTTATCTTGCTTGCTTGGACTCTAAACTTCATGAGCTGGGACTCCAGAGCAACGCATCGTTCTTTCCAATCTACTGGTCCTTCTGGCTCAGAAAGCTCTGCCATATTTATTCTAGAAAATAAAGCATTCAAACAGCATGACATCAATTAGCATTCAGGATAATTTCTTAAACTACCCAATGGACATGTGCTTGTTGTTGTTAGCTGCTGTGAGGTCAGCACCAGACTCATGCCAACCCCTTGCACAACAGAACAAAATGCTGCCCTATCCTGCACCATATCCTGCATCATCCCCATGATCAGTTGATAGTTGAACCATTGTGATCCACAGGGTTTTCATTGGCTGATTTTCTGAAGTAGACGGCCATACACATGCTAATCTGCATCTAATGATATCCAGATACAAGTTTTGAATTATAAGATAAATTCCAGAACTTAGTGGGGGATGGGAAGCCTGGGTTGGAAGTCCAACTTTATCATTCACTGTAACTTAACTCTCTATACCTCAGTTTCCCCAATTTAGAAATCTAGAAAAAGGGGGTGCTGACAATAACAAACCATTTTTCTTCATGGGTATATTATGAGGAACAAGTTAAATATTGCTGTTTTGAACAGCACTATGGAAAATATCATAGCACTGAACAAACATGAAGTACTCATTATTTTAGCTCTGCCCAAGGGATCAGATTTTAAAAATCCATCAGCTCATAACGTTACCACACTCTTAAACTTATGTAAGTATCACAGTTTGATTGATTCAATTGGTGCCATGATAGAATAACCTAAAGAAATATCATACAAGTGCTACAATTTTAATTTAGATTTGTATTACAATTATCAATTACCAACACTCAAAATTTGTCCAGATCCAACCTAAATCTTTCAAGCTAGAAACCCTTTGTCATATTTAACTGGGTAATGTATAATGAGCCTGGACAAGTTAGCATAATTTTTATTTGGTGTAGGAAAAGAAAACACATACATATGACATTTGGAATTACCTACATTAAGTAAATTTAGAATCAGCATTTTCTGTATTAACGTTCTTTTTGCAGGAGATAAGTCCCAGGGAGAAGCACTATAAGAGGAAAAACGAGACAAGGGAACTTGTTTTTAAGTTGTAAAATGCAAAAACTATTACTATACTTGATTTTAGAAGCATGATTGTTTCTAACACTGTTGTTGTTGTTATGTGCCATTGAGTCAGTTTCAACTCACAGTGACCCTCCACAACAGAGAACTGCCCCACAGAGTTTCCAAGGAGCAGCTGATGGATTCAAACTGCTGACCTTCTGGTAAGCAGCCGAGTGCTTAACCACTGCAGCACCAGGGCTCCCAAAGTAGTTTTAAACATTTGTTAATGTTTCATCAGGCCGTTTGAATAAATGACCCGATAATGTATTTCTGAACTGCTCTAGCTGTGAACTGATAGAACGTGTGTAGGATTCGATGTTCTGGAGGAGTTGATCCCCAGTGGTGGGATCACGTAACGGCAATACTCTCAGAAGGGGATGGCACTGCAGTTGAAATGTACTATTCTATCCTCTGTTTTTATAAAAAAAATACGTGTTCCTCACATACTACCCTAGTTTATTTTCCCAATATTCAGTCTAACATAATCTTGCTAAATCTATACAAATTTTTAAAATCTTTTCATGTTGATAAAAACCCATTTATAGATTATTTTTCTAGCATACTGGGTTTTTTTTTTTTTTTGCACATACCAGTTTTCACATTAATACTGAATTACTCAATAATTTTAAAATAAATATAAGTAGAATTGTTCCACAAAGGCTATAAGATTAAGAGCACCCCAATCATCTTAAAGCCCCCAGATGCTTCTAAATCTTAGCCTGAGTTTAAGAAAAACTTCTAATTGTAGAGCTGGAAATCATTCTCTTTTAATTTCTTTGCTTTTAAAGAAGTTTCACCCCATTGTTTTCTGCGTTTCTTCTAAACGTATTAGCCTCACTAATGATCTTTTTCATTACCCACAGTAGCATTTATTGCCAATGATTCTTATTAGCATTTATTATTAGTAGTAATTAGTAATAGTAGTGTTGTTGTTGTTAGCTGCCATGGAGTCAGCCCCAGACTCATGGCAGTGCCATGCACAATGGGATTAGCCTGTTGTGATCCACAGGGTTTTTACTGGCTGATTTTCAGAAGTGGGTCTCCAGGCCTGTCATGGATTAAATTATGTCCCTCTAAAAATGTGTGTATCAATTTGGCTGGGACATGATTCTTGGTATTGTGTGACTTTCCTATATGTTGTAAATCCTGCCTCTATGATGTTAACGAGGAGGATGGGTGGCAGTTGTGTTAGTGAGACAGGACTCGATCTACAAGATTGGATTGTGTCTTGAGGCAATCTCTTTTGAAATAAGAGAGAAGCCAGCAGAGAGACAGGGGGACCTCATACCACCAAGAAAGCAATGCTGGGAGCAGGGCACGTCCTCTGGACCCAGGGTCCCTGCGCGGAGAATCTTCTAGTCCCGGGGAAGATTGATAAGAAGGCCAAGAGAGAGAGAAAGCGTTCCCCTGGAGCTGACGTCCTGAATTTGGACTTTTAGCCTACTTTACTGTGAGGAAATAAACTTCTCTTTGTTAAAGACATCCACTTGTGGTATTTCTGTCATAGCAGCACTAGATAACTAAGACAAGGCGTTTCCTCCTAGTCTTAGTCTGGAAGCTCTGCTGAAACCTATTCAGCATCCTAGCAACATGCAAGCCTCTGGTGACAGACGGGTAGTGGCTGTGCTTAAGGTGCACTGGCTGGGAATCAAACTCAGGTCTCATGCATGCAAGGTGAGAATTCTACCACTGAACTACCACTGCCCCCAGTAAGAGTATTGCCTGTTCCCACTGAGTCACTTCTGACTCATAGTATTACTATTTTTTAATTATTTAGGAGTAGATAATGCAGTTTTTCAACAAGTCACAAATTCTTGGTCAATTCTACTTTTACTTCATTTCTCTCCTCACTAGCTTTATAATGGACAAGGAAAGAAAATACAGGTGAAATATTGAAAAAATAAAAAAACTGTCTGGAAACAGACGTACTTAGGTCTTGAACCATTTATACCATTGCACAGAAACACAGGGACACTCCCATACCTTAAATGACAAAAATATTTTATTTCATATTTGTTAATTTTTGTTGTACATTTATAATAACTTTTTGATGTTGTAATGTAAAATTTCTACAGTTGAAATAAAGAGCATATATTTTCAACAAATGAAAATCAATAAATGTAATGCACTATGTTAACAAAAGACAAAAAAACAATCATTTCAATGTTGTTATTAGGTGCTGTCAAGTTGTTTCCGACTCACAGTGACCCCACGTGAAAGAGTAGAACTGCCCGATAGGGTTTTTTTGGCTGTATCTTTACAAAAGCAGATTGCCAGGTCTTTCTCCCACGGAACTGCCGGGTAGGTACAAACCATCAACCTTTCGGTTAGCACCCAGCACTTAACCATTTCCCCTATTAGGGCTCCTTGATCATTTCAATAGATTCATAAAAAGCATTCAACAAAATCAAACACCCATTCATGACAAAAACACTCAACAAACCAAGAATAGAAGGAAACTTCCCCAACATGATGAAGGGCATCTCTGAAAAATTCCAGCTAACATCATACTTAATGGTGAAAGATGGAAAGCTTTCCCCCTAAGATCAGCAATAAGAAAAGGATGTCAATTCTCATCATTACTATTCAGCATTGTACTGGAGGTGCTCACCAGGGCAATTTGGAAAGAAAAAGAAATAACAGGCATCCAGAGCGGAAAAGAAGTAAAACTCTATTTGTAGATGACATCGTCTTATACATAGAAAATTAAAAGGAATCCACAAAAAAACTATTAGAACTAATAAATGAGTTCAGAAATGTTGCTGGAAACCAGATCAATAGACAAGAATCTAAACTGAAATTAAGAAAACAATTATATTTACAATAGCATCAAAAGAATAAAATACTTAGAAATAAATTTAACAAAAGTACAAGACTTGTACACTGAAAACTACAAAACACCATTGAAAGCAATTAAAGAGCTAAATAAATGGAAAGATATCCTGTGTTCATGGATTGTATTTATTCTATTAGTATTGTTAAAATGGCAATACTTCCCAAATTGATCTACAGATCCAACGCAATGTCTATCAAAATTCCAGCTGCCTTTTTTTGCAGAAATTAACAAGCAATTCAAGGGATCCAGAATAAACAAAACAATTTTGAAAAACTGGAGAACTCAAACTTCCCAATTTCAAATTTTATCAAAATGCTAAAGTAATCAAGATCATGTGACACTGGCATAAAAACAGACATATTAAATCAGGGGAATAAAATTGCGAGTCCGGAAATAAACTCTCACATTTACAGTCAATTGAGTTTCAACAAGTGTGTCAAGACAACTCAAAGGGGAAAGAAAAGTCTTTTCAGCAAATGGTGCGGGGACAATTGGATATCCATATGCAAACGAATGAATTCAAATCCCTACTTTACACCATATATAAAAATTAATTCAAAATGGATCAAAGACCTAAATATAACAGCCAGTGCTCTAAAACTCTTGGAAGAAAACACAGGTGTAAATATTTTTTTTAAATTGATGTAAATCTTTATGGCCTCAGATTAGACGTTAGATCTAAGAAAATTATATATAAATTGACTTAACCAAAATTAAACACTTTTGTGCTTCAAGCACTTTATCAAGAAATTGAAAAGACAACCCACAGAATCAAAGAAAATATTTACAAATCATATATCTGATAAGATACTAGCATCCAAAATATATAAAGGACTCTTACAACTCAACAATAAAAAGACAAATAACCCAATTAAAAAGTGGGCAAAACTTAAAAAAAAAAAAAAAGTAGGCAACAGATTTGAATAGACATTTCTCCAAAGAAGATATACAAATAGCCAACAAGCACGTGAAATAAGGCTCAATATCATTACCCATTCGGGAAAATGCAAATCAAAACTGCAATGAGTTCTCACTTCACATCCACTAAGAACAAAAAAACATGTGTTGGTGAATATGTGGAAAAATTGGAACCTTCATCCATTGCTGGTGGGACTATAAAATGGTACAGCCATTTTGGAAAACAGTTTGGTAATTCCTCAAAAGATTAAACATAAAGTTACTATAGGACTCAACAACTCCACTCCGATGTACGTATATATCCAAGAGAACTGAATATACAGGTCCACACCAAAACTTGTGCACGAACATTCATAGCAGCATTATTCGTAATAGCCATAAAGTGGAATCAACCCAAAAGTCCATGACCTAATGAATGGATAAATAATATGTGGTATATCCATGGTATTGTTGTTAGCTGCTGCCAAGTCAGGCCCTGACACACGGTGACCCCAGCACAACTGAACAAAATCCTGCTGGGTCCTGCACTATCCCAATGATCACCTGGGGATCAGACTGTGATGATCCACAGGGTTTTCACTGACTAATTTTCAGAAGTAGATCAAAAGCTTCTCTGAAACCCATTCAACATCACAGCAACCCACAAACCACCACTGACAGGTGGTGACTGAGCTTGAGGTACTTCAGCTGGGAATCTACATGCAAGGTGAGAATTCTACCACTGAACCACCAATGCCCTGAAATATTATTCAGCCATAATAAAGAATGAAGTACTGATACATGCTACAACATGGATTAATCCCGAAAACATGCAAAGTGAAAGGTACAAAAGCCTATATATTGTATGATTCCATTTATATAAAGTATCCACAATAGGCAAATCCAGAGAGACAGAAAGTAGATTAGTGGTTGCCAGAGGCTCTGGGAAGGAGGCAATGGGAAGTGACTGCTAATGGTTTATTTTGGGGGTATGAAATATTCTGCAATTAGACACCAGTGATGGTTGCACAGAGTCCCTGGGTGGTATAAACGGTTAACACACTCCACTGCCATCCAGAAGGCTGGAAGTTCCAGTCTACCCAGACCTCAGAAGAGAGCCTGGGGATCTACTTACAAAAACTCAGCCACAAAAAATCTATGGAGCACAGCTGACACACATGGGATCACCGTGAGTGGGAGCGGACTGGACAGCAACTGGTTTTGGCTGGTTGCACAACCTTGTAAATATCGAAAACCACTGAAGTGTACTTCGGAAGGGTAAATTTTATGGTTTCTTAATTACGTCTCCAAAAAAAAGCATATATTTACAAACGAGTAAAGAAAAAGCAACAATTTAGACGGATGTATAATAAGTCCACATTTACAAATTTAATGATCCATCGTTTGTGATTATCCCTGCCAAGAATTCCACCATTAACTCCAATAATTTCGAGGTAACCGTATTTGTTGAAGAAGCCCTGGTGGTGCAGTGCTTAAGCTCTCAGCTGCTAATGGAAAGGTTGGCAGTTCAAATCCATCAGCCATTCCTTGGGAGGAAAATAGGAAGATGTGGCAATCTGCCTCCAAGAAATTCTACATTAAACATACATATCATTTATTTAGTTATGCTAATTATATATTTTATAATGAAGTAGCAAAACCTTAAAAGTATTATTAAATTGACATTTAACATCGTATTCCCATTGATTGGGTCAACAAAACCAATTGCTAAATAAATAATATCAATTCTAGATTTTTACTTTGATACTAACCTACCTTCACCGCAACGGACAGGAATAAGTCTAGTTTTTCGAAAAACCCCCAATGACTTTGGAAATATTTACTGACACAAAAAAACTGTTTACAATTTTAAAGTGAATGCTCTTTTCTCTGAATCCCTGACTTCCTGTTTCTCTTCCAAATCCCAAAAAGGAAAGAAAAAGAAAAGAATTCATCTATTTAACCCCACTCTAACGAAATTCCAAGAAGCCTCTGATACTCTTTAGTTCTTTCCTCTTAAGAAACTGCTTAACTTAGCCAGGTGACTGTGTATTAACTTTTTTTTTTTTTTTTAAAGCAGAAAAGACACCTTTCTTGACTAGACTGAGGCATGCCTGTTTAAGGGATCTCTCGACCACCACCTACTTCCTCTTCGACAAAGTCTGCCTTTCGGTGGCACTGCTCAGAACAGCCGTGCTCCTCACTCCGTAGCTCCTCGGGGACACACACACAGGCCGCGTGCGGTTGGGGGAGACTGGCATTTTCAAAAAGAAAGCACAGAATTGCAGGTAGCACAGCACTACAGCTTGTACAACGTAAGTGGTTAAACGTCTCTACCTACTGCGTTTCGCGTATCAAAATCTATGGCTAAAATGTTTCGTCTTTTAAAAGGTGGTCTAATAACTTCAAGGGCAGCGTAGTTCCCGGTAGGTCACCCTAGGGCACTCTGACATTCCGGCAACTCGAAGTGCAGAAAATGATTCTTGTAAAGTTTTGAGGAGTTTCGTCCCTCACATCACAGTGGGGCTTCCAAGAAACCGAGGCCGAGCTATAGCACCCCTGGCTGCGTGGGTCACTCGGCGCGGGGACGTGGGGCTGGTGAGGATGGGAAGTTGTAGGTAAACGTTCCCATCCCCACCTCTCGAGAACCACCCGCGCACGAACTCGGGCCCCGTGTTTTCACACAAAACGTCACGTGGACCTGAAGGCGAGAAGCCGCTGGCCGCCGCCCCCAGACGACCTATCGAGACGTGAGCGCGGACCTGCAGGCAGCGCTGGGGGCGACGTCGAGTCCCGGGGCTGCAGCCCGAGCCGTGGGGGCGAGTCTGCGCCGGCCCGCTCCATCCACCTCGTCCCCATCCCCTGCCGGGCGAAACCCCCCGGGACGGCGCGCTCTACAGGGGGCGGAGCTCCCCGGCAGCGGAGGCGCTGGGGTCGCCCTTCGGCTCCCGGCCCTTCCCACCTGCCTACCTCGGATGCGACCCCCGACGGCAGCGGCGCCCAACGTCCCGGCGGCGCCTCGTCCCAGGCTCCCGGGGCTCTCAGCCCACGCCCGCCTCCCGCGGAGCCCGGAGCGGCCGGGGACAGAGCAACGCCCCCTCCCGGGACTGGCGGCCGGATTGGCCAATCGGAGGCCTCAACTGGCCACTGGCGTCATCGGGGGGTGTAGCTATAACGTTGGCTCCTCCCGGTTCCTACCTGAGGAGAGGGTGAAGTCCAGGAGTTTCACCCCTAAACTTGCCCCACACCTAGACGTCAGAGCCTATTGTAGCGGTCACCACCTTTCCATTCCCTCTGCCTTCATTCGGGCCTAGACTGTTGTAACACCCTCCTGTTTGCTCTCTCTTCTAGGCAAACCATCCTTCAACCCCTCGCTAGGTTAATTGTCCTCAAAACGCCGTTGAGTCGGAATTGACCCAATGACAATGGGTTTTGAGTTTACAGTTGTGATGTACATCCTGCCGAAGTCCTGCTTGGGCATTCATTTGCATAAATCATCAAGAACAGATTCTCTAATCGGCTAGTCAAGGCCTCCATCCTACTTTTTCGAGTTTATTTTTTCACTGCTGCCAATCGCAAGCCTGAGACTGCGGCTGTGCACTTTCCCACCCCAGGGAATTCCATATGGAACGTTTACCTACAATTTCCCATCTCTACCTTAAAAGTTCTAACTCCCCTCTAAAACCTAGCTCAAAATAATCTTCTCCACGTTAACCATGCCCATCACCCACCTACAAGTAATTTCTCTCTTTTCTGCTCCGTTAGCGTTTAATTTCTTTGCTCCTCTGTGGCTCTTAGCTCTGCTTTGCCATACCGCTTCTTATCTCTCCGTAAGACTGTGAGCCCTTTGAAAGTAAGGGATTTGTTTTCTTTGTTTTTACATCCTCCTCAGTACCCAGCACGGAGCATTGCATAAGTAGATGAGTGATAAATTTAATTTAATTGGATTTTACATTTCAAGCTGGGGTTTGGAGAGACCAGGCATAGGGCAAAAAAATCGAGAATCTGAACATTTTGGATAATCCTTGCCAGGTCTGAAAGCCGGATCAGACATACTCTCTTTGGTCTACAGCTGGCCAATAGAGGGTGTCAAAGGCTTTTTCCACCACAATTTTTGTTTTTTTAACTTCATCTCACCTTATATAGAAGAAGCACAAGCGATATAAAGATTTACAAAGTTCTTTAAAGGCAAGGCAATAAGTGAATACAACTAAAAGACCAGCAAGTGAGTATCAGGCTTCCATATTTCTTCCAGATGAGCACTAATTTTGGAATGCATCCCAGACTACCCCCACACATCAAATTCCTTCTGCCTTCTGTGGGAGCTGATGATGCATATCATATGAAAAATTGTCTCCAAACAGCTTTGGCAAACAAGCAGGCTGGACTGGGCTCATTTTACAGAGCACGCAAGAGTTAAATAAACAGAGTTTGAGCAACTTGCATAATTTAACACAGCAAGTCAGTAGAGACCATGAAGGAGAAAGAGAAAGAATGCCAAAATAGAATCACTTCCGTTTTTGAGTCAGAAGTACTAAATAGACTAAGAGAACTGAGTGAATAAAATCAGTCATGAAAAGAAACCACCCTAGTAAGGCTCAGCCAACATTTACTTACTGTTGCCTTTTTCTAGCAACATAACAAACTGAATTTCTTTGGCTGTGAAGAATACAGTGGAACAGCATCCTGTCTGTGGCTATGCTAAGAAAAATACATGGTCTAATGGAATACTGTTCAGTAATAAAAAGAAGTAAAGCACTGATACATGCTACAATATGGATAAACACTGAAAACATTATGCTAAGTGGAAGAAATCAATCATAAAATGTTGCACATTGTATGATCCAATTTATATAAATTATCCAGAATAGGCAAATCTATAGAGACAGAAAGTAGATTAGTGGTTACCTAGGGCTGGGGGCAAGGAGGCCTGGTGGCACAGAGGATAAGCGCCCTGCTGCTAACCAAAAGGTCGGCGGTTCAAACCTACCAGTCAATACATGGGAGAAAGATGTGACAATCTGCTTCTGTAAAGATTCCTCAACCCGCTGCTGTCAATTCTGACTACCTTGGAAACCCTGTGGGGCAGTTCTACTCTGTCCTATAGGGTCGCTATGAGTTGGAATTGACAATGGCAATGGGTTTGGTTTAGGGCTGGGGACAAAGGGTGACAGCTAAGGGGAATAGGGTTTCTTTGGGGGATAACAAAAATGTTCTAAAGTTGATTGTGGTGAATGTTGCAAAACTCTGTGAGTACTAAAAGCCACTAAATTTAAAACTATGCTAAAATCCACTAAATTAAAAAATTTGAGTGAACCGAAATGATAACCAGAATGGAAGAAATTATGGGTCAAAGCCTGGTTAGAAATCTAATCTTCCTCTTAGAAAACAAGGGCAGCATACGTGTTGCATAGCAACCAAATCTCTTGCCCTTCAGATTTTGAGTAGAGTCAGAAACAGTTGTGCCCCTCTCAGAGATAATGCTGATCGCACTGCTTTGAACGTGTGTCACAGTCCTGGCAATAGTGCAATCTCAGGCATCAGGCTCCTGAAAGGGCTCACTATGCCTCTTCTGAGTCTCCCATTCCAGGGCTTCGACCCATAATTTTTCCTACTCTGAATCACCCAAATTATAAAAATTTGAGTCTGTTCCAGTTTTGCTTCGTCAGTCATGACTGAACTGGTTCAAACCAGTTCAAAGTCCTGATTTTTGTATTAGGTGAAAAATATCTCTGACCAGACGTCATGAATGTTCACAGCACTATGTACCTTTGTTTCACAGTATTTACCTCAGTTGTAATATTATGTTTATTTGTGATTATTTGATTGTCTGTTCCCCATCTACATGGTAAGTGCCATGAGAATAGAAATAGTTCTGGGTTTGCTGTTTAACATATGTCCAGTACTTAGCACAGTGCCTAGCATGTAGTAGGTACACAATAAATATTTGTTGAATGAAGGAAGGAAGGAAGCAAGCAAGGGATACAATTTATTGACTTCTTCCAATTTTCTAGACACTATACTAGGTTCTGAGGAATACAAAGTTGAGCAAAACAAGTATGGTTTCTGTCTTCATGAAGTTACAGTCTACAGGGAGAGACTCACATTCATTAAATAGTCACACAAATAAATATATAACTACAAATTGCATCAAGTGTTCTGAAGGAAAAGAACAGAATGCTATGCAAGTGAATAATAAGGGGCTCCGGCCCAGTCTCAGGAGTCAGGGAGGCCTTCCTGGAGAAAATGACATTTGAGCTGAGGTCTACAGGAATTAACTAGACAAAAGCAAGGAGATGAAGGCAGGATCTTCCCAGGTGTGGAAAAAAACAGGTTTAAGACCCTGAAGTGATGAGGAGCCTGAGACCTCGGAGGGACTGAATGGAGGCCAGTGAGGCAGAGCACAATGAGCAAGGTAGAGTAGGGCACAAAGAGGTTGCAGAGGAAAGCAGGTCAGATCATACGGGCCGTGAAGAACAGGGTGTCTCAAACTTTAATGGGGATCTTGTCAAAATACGGATTCAGATTCAAAAGGTCTGGGATGGGGAACAAGATTCTGCATGTCTAATAAGCTTCAGGGACACAGCTCAAATATCAAAACTACATTCTTCCAAGAGCACTGGGAATCCACTGACATGTTTCAAACAGGGAAGTGACAAGATCAGATGTGGTGAGAGTGCAGAGAATGGATTTAAAAAGAGCAAGAGCGGACTCTAAGAGACCGGTAAAGAGGTTATTTCTGTCCTTGTTGTGAGAGATGGTGGTAACTGGGTCAGGGCAGTGGTGGTAATGGAGAGAAGCAAAAGGTGACTGAGCTGTGCTTTAGAAACTCTACCTGGCATGGTGGATAGGATAGGTAGGAGAGGGAGGGACAATTAGGAGGTTAAGGAAGTAGTTCAATGAAGATTTGAGCTAGGGTGCTTGTGTTAAGAATGAAAATAGAGGCCGTTGTGGGAATTAAAAGATTCTGTGTGAAAATGACAAAAATAGTAAACACTTAGCTGGTACTACACGTGGGGCATTTAAGCAGTGGAACTGGGATTTTGGATGTAGGTAATTGGTCTCCAGAGTGACCACAACTCTATACCGCATTTCAACTTCTTTCAAGAACTTGGGTCTACAATCTCTGATAACTGTTTTGATGTGGAGTTCATGAGGGTCTGAGGGCTTTGTATCTTGTCTGTGTGGCTGGGAAATCATGGTGCCATTCACCGAAGTAGAGAAGCAAGGAGGAGGAAGGACAAGTTCAGGGGAAGAGAGATGAAATCTGGCTGAGATGTACTGAGCATAGCCTGGGGTGCCAGTGAGATATCCAGGAGGAGAGAACCAGCAGAAAGTTAGGCAGACTGGGTTGGGGAGAAAGGTCTGGGCTTGGCTGTACATTTCAAATTAATCTTCATAGAGGGGAGATCTTGCATAATGATTCTTCTGTATGGTCACTTGGCAATCTGGGAGCAAGGATAGAGGAGCTGGAGGGAGCAGGGATGAGGGAGATGGGTAAATACCAGGGAAATAGCAGCTGGTTCTTTAATCCAATGCCATATAAAATCCAAAAAGAGACAAGGGAGGAGGGGAAAGTGATCCTACTAGAATGAGCATGTGGCTTCTGGAGCAGAGAGAGTGGAAAGTCGAGGTTCAGAAAATAGAAGCCCCAGCACTTGAGGAAATATATCAAAGACAAGGGGTGGAAGATTGTGAAAGAGAAACAGGGCTGGGAGGAACAAGCTCTCAGCTGGTGACTGGGGTACAAGTCTGGGGTATAGGCCTAGGGAGCATAGGCTGGTTACATGCAACCCAGGGGACCAGGATCTAAGGAGGCAGACAAGAAGTTAGGCCCTCCCAGTGAGTATGGACCTGGGTGGCTGCCTTCCTGGTGTGTCCCCAGCGCCCAGGGCACAATGGCGTGCTCAATTTTTTGAGTCTGTAGTAAAGGCAGGACTCTCTTCAACCTCACCTCTCCAGGCTAACTGGACTCCTACTATCACAGATTGGTTATGGGCAGCATCCTGTAGTTGGGGCCAGGCCAGGGCCAGACTGGTGGAGGTGAGTTTAGCGGGAGTCAGTAAGACACAGAGACAGAACCAGTATATATTACAAAGGGAAAAAAATGCACTGGAGCAGGATTTTGTGAGTCACTTATTTTAAGACAGCTGAAAGGAGGAGAAGAACCAGTGAAGTAGATTGAGGGATAGTCAGCAATGTGTTGGCCAGAAACCATGAAGGTAAAAAACAAACAAAACACACACACACACACACACACACACACACACACACACACACACACACACACACAGCTCTACACAAGATTCACATAAGAAAACAGTGAAGAGGGTGGGTAGTAACTGTATTTGAGGTAAGTACCTACGAGGCAGAAGTAGCCATTCTAGTGCAGAACCTCATCACAGCTGAGAACTAAAAATCTTCCCTCTCAAGATTAGTCCAAAAGACTAATGGACCACAACTACCACGGCCTCCACCAGACTGAGTCCGGTACAACTAGATGGTGCCCAGCTACCACCACTGACTGCTCTGACAGGGATTTCAGCAGAGGGTCCCGGACGGAGCTGGAGAAAAATGTAGAACAAAATTCTAACTCACAAAAAAAGACCAGACTTACTGGCCTGACAGAGACTGGAGAAACCCCGAGAGTATGGCCCCCGGACACACTTTTAGCTCAGTAATGAAGTCAC
>NW_004443941.1:18727075-18763023 GCF_000243295.1 Trichechus manatus latirostris
AGAGACTGGAGAAACCCCAAGAGTACAGACCCCGGCCACCCTTTTAGCTCAGTAATGAAGTCACTCCCGAAGTTCACCGTTCAGCCAAAGATTAGACAGCCCCATAAAACAAAACGAGACTAATGGGGCACAACAGTCCAGGGACAAGGACTAGAAGGCAGGAGGGGACAGGAAAGCTGGTAACAGGGAACCCAAGGCTGAGAAGGGACATTGTTGACATGTCATGGGATTGTTAACCATTGTCATACAACAATATGTGTACTAACTGTTTAATAAGAAACTGTTTGTTCTGTAAACCTTCATCTAAATTACAATTAAAAAAAAAAATCTTCCCTCTCTCTTTGTTGTATTGCATAAAGGGACAGCTTAAGCCAGAAGTGAAAGGAACAAAAAACATAACAAAACTGACCACAACATCCCCTGACACTGACAATTAGAGAAAAGACACATTATAGAACATCACTATCGGCTGTGTAAAAATTGTGAAATGAAAACACGATCGTCAAAAGATGGAGAAAGCTGAGGCCAAACAAGATGGTAACAAGCAGAGAATACTCAGTGAGGAGGCGAGATTTGAGTTGGGGAAAGATTTGGTTAATCAGAAGCAACTGGTTACTGTATTATTGGGGCGGGCGGGACAAACAGTCTGAACCAAGCTCACCACAGGAGGTGCTATCTATGAAACGGAATGAATGAATGAATGAGGAAGGTGTCCCTGAGGGAGATGGAATCATCCTGCCCAGCTGGAGGGAAGAAGATTTAGCATCAGTTGACAGTCTCCAATCCCAACAGCTGACATTGAGGAGCAAGGTTAACCACAATCAAATCTGCAGCATCTGTCTGTATCAGGTTTCTTCTAACATCATTTTACCTCTGGAATACGAGTTTTTAGAAAGCCGGGCAGGGTGGCTGAAGAGGGATTTGATTGCCAGTGAACTGACTAAAGTAAAACCCTGGTGCGTTTAATGGGTATTGGAAGCTTGCACAGAGCATTTATTTAAAGACAGACAGCAGGAAAATCCTAACAGTTGAGGTTAGGAGGAGTGGGCAGATGAAGCAAGGGAAATGAAAAGTGAGAGAGGGCTGTACGTAGGACCAGAAGAGAGTCAATGTCTTTGTAGGACCAGAAGAGAGTCAATGTCTTTTTCAACTCGAGGAGTTAAGTTTGCCCTGAGCTAGTTGAAGTAACGTGAGATGACTTGGAGCAACATCTTGAACTAACAATTGAAATGAAAAAGTAATTACTTGTATCTTTGTTTTCAGTAAGTCTTTCCCTTTACTTAACCAAATCCACACGACGACTGTGTACATTGAGCTATCGTGTGCTATATTACTATGCTATGTACTCAAATCAATATAAAAACTTATTTAAAAGCCTGATAGCCATTTTTGTTTTAAAATATTTTGTTTCCTGATTATGCAAGCAATATAAACTTATTTTATCAGAAAATATGAAAAGATAGAAGAAGAAAACTAATCACCACCCACAACCCCATGACTGCCAACCACTTTAACATTTTACTGCCTTTTCTTCCAATCTTGTTTTCAAAAATGTACTATGTTTTCTCTAATATATGACATTATGCTAATATTTTACACTTAACATTTTACTATGAGCATTCTCCTTGTCATTAAGTATTATTTGAAAACATTTTTAATGACTGCTTAATATTCCACCATAGATTCCCTAATTTATCAAACCATTCTTTTGTTATTGTACAGTTACATTATTTCCAATTTTTCCCTAGCATAATAACATGACTATGTCAATACTTTTATGTTTCCCTAATCTAATAGTCATTTGGAAGACTTTTTTATAACAATTGTATTGATATACCACGCAATTCACCTATTTAAAGACTCCACGCGTCTGTCAGTTTGTCGTACTGTGGGGGCTTGCATATTGCTGAGATGCTGGAAGCTGTACCATGGGTTTTCAAATACCATTCAATGTTTTTTAGTAGATTCACAGAGTTTTGCAACTATTTCCATAATCAATTTTGGCATGTTTTCATCATGCCAAAAAAAAAAAACAACCCATATCCTTTAGCAGTCACCTCCCTATCCTCCCATGTCCCCATCCCCTAGTCTTAGACAACCATTAATCTACTTTCTGTCTCTATATATTAGCCTATTTGGGGCATGTCATATAAATGGCATCATGCAATATGTGGGCTTTTGTGACTAGCTTCTTTCACATGCTTTCAAGCTTCTTTCGCGTTTTCAAGGTTTATCCATGTTGTAGCATGTATCAGTACTTCATTCCTTCTTATTGCTGAACAATGTTCCATTGTATAGATATACCACACTTTACTTATCTATTCATCAGTTGATGGACATTTGGCAGTTATGAAAGTTGCCACTTTTGGCTATTATGAATAATGCTGCCATAACATGTACAAGGTTTTGCGTGAACATATATTTTCATTTCTCTTGAATATATATATATATATACAGATATATATACTTAAAAACTTCACACATCTGTCAGTTTGTTGTACTGCAGGGGCTTGCATATTGCTGAGAAGCTGGAAGCTGTGCCACCGGTATTCAAATACCAGCAGGGTCACCCATGGTGTACAGGTTTCAGATGAACTTCCAGACTACAGACTAGGAGGAAGGACCTGGCTGTCTACTTCTGAAAAAGATTAGCTGGATGGAGGTGGGGCCAAGATGGTGGGGTAGTCAGATGCTTCTGGTGGTCCCTCTTACAACAAAGACCCAAAAAAACAAGTAAATTGATTACGTGTGACAATCTAGGAGCGCTGAACATCAAAGGCAAAGTTGAGGAATCAGACTGAGTGGTAGGGGGAGGGAAAGACAGTTCAAATGCAGAGAGGAGTTGCCAGACCTGACCCTGCAGGGGCTGGCACCCCGCCGGCAGGATCTGCTGCCATGCGCAGTGAGGCGGGCAGAGGCGTTTGGAACTCACTTTCCACGTCGAGAGAGACCAAGTGGCAGAGAGTCTGCTCTGGCCTCCAGAGCCAGTGACAAGCAGTGCTCAATTGGCAAAAGATAAATATAAGCATTTAACCTACCACATGGATCAAAAAACACCCCATTTGAGAAGAAACTCTCTCCCATTTACCTGCTCCCTCCCTGCTCTACACTGGGTCCTGGGCTGGCTTCAGCGATTGCTGCCGAGTCCCCTGGGCCTGAAGTAGGACCCATCATGTGCCCTGAGCCATTATCCTGGCCTTGGAGAGGGAACAAATTAACAAACAGGAAAAAATAAACTGCCAGTTCCCCTAAGCTGGAAACTTAGGGCAGGCACAGCTCCTTTGCACAGGCATAAGCGGTCCACAGATTTTGAATGGCTTTCACCCCTGCATAGACCTGTGTGGGCCCATTTCAACAGTGTAGGCCCTCATTAGCACAGTACAACAGGGTATATACCTGAAGCCTAACTTCACTGTATCAGCTATATGGTAGAGTGGCAGGTTCGTGACATTTGACATTGCTCTGCTCATTAGGCAGGTTCCTCACCTACCCACATCAGGGGCCTGAGGACTGGTGGCTCCACCCACACCACCTAGCCACCTGTTACAGGTGTCCAAGAATAAGTGGTGACTCCCAGTCCTTACAGCCAACAGCACTGGGTGCCCATAGTCCAGCTACAAAACCCACCCAGCTATGCACTCTAGGGAACAGGGACACGCTTTTCTCCCAGACACTCAGGGTCAGCTGTCAGCACCCTGCCTTGCTCAGCGCGTGACCCCCTACTGCAGCCAGATACCTGTGCCTACTCCAAACACCCCTGCCCATTTAGGACTATAGGTGAGAGTCTGCACCACACACTTGGTGACCGACGATCTGGACACCTGAGCTGAATCCATACAAGAAAAGTAAATGGACTCCTGGGCTCACATACATAGTAAGCTTCAAAGGCTCCAGTAATCAAACTAGCTCACACTAGCAGCTTTTTTGGGCATATCAAAACAAAACAAAACGAGAAGCTAGGACACAGTCAGCAAACATACAATAAATAAATATAACTTCTTGATAGCTCAGAGACAATAGCCAATATCAAATCGCATACAGAGTCAGACCATGATGGCTTCAGCAAGCTCCCAAAACAAAGAATCAAGAAATCTTCTGGAGGAAGAGGACTTTTTGGAATTGCCAGGGGTAGAATACAAAAGATTAATGTGCAGAAGTCTTCAACATATCAGGAAGGAGATCATACAAAATGCAGAGCAAGCCAAGGAACATACAGACAAAGCAAAAGAGGAAATTAAGAAGATTATAGAAGAGCACAAGGACAAATTTAACAGGCTACAAGAATCCATAGAGAGTCAGCAAACAGAAATCCAGATGGTTAACAATAAAATTTCAGAATTAGACAACTCAGTAGAAAGTCATAGGAGCAGAATTCAGGCAATGGAAGTCAGAATTAGTGAGACTGAAGATAAAGCACTTAACATAAACTTATTTGAGGAAAAATCAGATAAAAGAATTAAAAACAATGAAGAAACCCTAAGAATTATGTGGGACTCTATTGAGAGGAATACCCTACGAGTGACTGGAGTACCAGAACAGGGGAGGGATAACAGAAAATACAGAGAGAATTGTTGAAGATTTGTTGGCAGAAGACTTCCCTGATATTGTGAAACATGACAAGATATCTATCCAAGATGCCCATTGAACCCCACACAAGGTAGCTCCCAAAAGAAACTCACTAACACATATTATAATCAAACTTGCCAAAACCAAAGATAAAGAGAGAGTTTTAAGACTGGCTAGGGTGAAATGAAAAGTCACCTAAAAAGGAGAGTCAATAAGACTAAGCTCAGACTACTCAGCAGAAGCCATGCAGGCAAGAAGGCAATGGGATGACATATATGAAGCCTTGAAGAAAAAAAATTGCCAGCCAAGAATTATATATCCAGCAAAATTGTCTCTCAAATATGATGGCAAAATTGGGCATTTCCAGATAAACAGAAGTTTAGGGAATTTGCAAAAACGAAGCCTAAATTACAAGAAACACTAAAGGGAGTCCCCTTGTTAGAAAGCATCAGATAACAACACAAGACTAGAACACAGGACCGAGCAACCAGATATAAACCCAGATAGGGAAGTCACAAAAATAAATCAAAGCTAAAACACTGAAAATAGGGAAACAGAGACATCAATATGTAAAAGATGACAACATTAAAACAAAAAGGAGGGACTAAACAATGTAGTCATAGATCTTTCATATGGAGAGGACGTCAAGGTGATATAAAGAAATAAAAGAGTGGTTTAAACTTAGAAAAATAGGGGTAAATATTAAGGTAACCACAAAGGAAACTAACTATCCTACACATTAAAATAAAAAACAAGAAAAACATAAAGACTCAGCAAGTATAAAATCAACAACACTGAAAAAGAAAATACATAAAGAAAAATGACTCAGTCCAGAAAATTAAGTGGAATAAAAAACTGTCACAATACACACAAAAATATATCAAAATGACTAAACGCATACCTATCAATAATTACGCTGAATGTAAATGAACTAAATGCACCAATAAAGAGACAAAGAGTGGCAGGATGGATAAAAAAGCACGATCCGTTGACATGCTGCTACAAGAGATACACCTTAGATTTGAAGACACAAACAAACTAAGACTCAAAGGATGGAAAAAAATATATCAAGTAAACAACACTCGAAAAAGAGCAGGAGTGGCAAAGTTAACCTCTGACAAAATAGACTTTAAAGTAAATTCCACCACAAAGGATAAGGAAGGACACTATATAATGATTGAAGAGTCAATACACCAGGGGGACATAACCATAATAAATATTTACGCACCCAATGACAGGGCTCCAAAATACATAAAACGAACTCTAACAGCATTGAAAAGAGAGAGAGACAGCTCCACAATAATAGTAGGAGACTTCAACACAGCACTTTCGGTGAAGGACAGAACATCCAGAAAGAAGCTCAATAAAGACATGGAAGATCTAAATGCCACAATCAACCAACTTGACCTCATAGACATATACAGAACACTCCGCCCAACAGCAGCCAAGTATACTTTCTTTTCCAAAGCACATGGAACATTCTCCAGAATAGATCACATATTAGGCCATAAAGCAAGACTTAACAGAATCCAAAACATCGAAATATTACCAAGCATCTTTTCTGACCATAAAACCATAAAAGTGGAAATCAATAACAGAAAAAGCAAGGAAAAAAAATGAAACACATGGAAACTGAACAACACCTTGCTCAAAAAAATACTGGGTTATAGGAGAAATTAAGGACGGAATAAAGAAACTCACAGAACCAAATGAGAACGAAAACACATCCTACTAGAACCTTTGGGACACAGCCAAAGCAGTGTTCAGAGGTCAATTTACAGCAATAAATGCACACATCCAAAAAGAAGAAAGGGCCAAACTCAAAACATTAACTCTATAACCTGAACAAGTTAAAAGAGAGCAGCAAAAGAAGCCCTCGGGCAAATCAAAACTACAATGACATACCATCTCACCCCAACAAGGCTAGCATTAATCCAAAACACACAAAATAATAAGTGTTGGAGAGGTTGTGGAGAGACTGGAACACTTATACACTGCTGGTGGGAATGTAAAATGGTACAACCACTTTGGAAATCAATTTGGCATTTCCTTAAAAAGGCAGAAATAGAAGTACCATACCATCCAGCAATCCCACTCCTTGGAATATATCCTAGAGAAATAAGAGCTGTCACATGAATAGATATATGCACACCCATGTTCATTGCAGCACTGTTAGTGATAGCAAAAAGATGGAAACAACCTAGGTGCCCATCAACGAACTAATGGATAAACAAACTATGGTATATTCACACAATGGAATACTACCCAACAATAAAGAACAATGATGAATCCACGAAACATCTCGTAACATGGATGAATCTGGAAGACATTATGCTGAGTGAAATTAGTCAGTCACAAAACGACAAATATTATATGAGAGACCACTATTATAAGAACTCAAGAAAAGTTTTAAACATAGAAGAAAACATCCTTTGATGGTTACAGGGGTGGAGAGGGAAGGAGAGGGGTAGTCACTAACTAGATAGTAGATAAGAATTATCTTAGGTGAAGCGAAGGACAACACACACTACAGGGGAAGTCAGCACAACTGGACTAAACCAAAAGCTAAGAAGTTTCCTGAATACAACCAAACACTTCTAGGGACAGAGTAGCAAGGGTGGGGGTCCGGGGACCATGGTTTCAGAGGACATGTAGGTCAATTGGCATAACAAAGTTTATTAAGAAAATATTCTGCATCCCATTTTGGTGAGTGGCATCTGGGGTCTTAAAACCTAGTGAGTGGCCATCTAAGATCCATCAATTGATCTCAACCCACCTGGAGCAAAGGAGAATGAAGAACATCAAAGACACAAGGAAAATATTAGCCCAAGAGACAAAATGGCCACATAAACCAGAGACTTCATCAGCCTGAGACCAGAAGAACTAGATGGTGCCCAGCTACCACCACTGACTGCCATGACAGGGAACACAACAAAAAGTCCCTGATGGAGCAGGAGAAAAGTGGGGTGCAGAATTCAAATTCTAGTGAAAATACCAGACTTAATGGTCTGACTGAGACTGGAGGGACCCTGGAAGACATGGCCCTGGACTCTCTGTTAGCCCAGAACCGAAACCATTCCCAAGGCCAACTCTTCAGACAAAGATTAGACTGGACTATGGGACATAAAATGATACTAGTGAAGAGAGTGCTTTTTAGCTCAAGTAGATACATGAGACTAAATGGGCAGCTCCTGTCCAGAGGCGAGATGAGAAGGCAAAAAGGGACAGGAGCTGGCTGAATGGACATGAGAAATCCGGGGTGGAAAGGAGGAGTATTCTGTCATATTATAGGGAGAGCAGCTAGGGTCACATAGCAATGTGTGTATAAATTTTTTTATGAGAAACTGACTTGAACTGTAAACTTTCACTTAAAACACAATTTAAAAAAAAGAGATAAGCCAGTTGTCTTGGCTATCATGTGCTACTATAACAGAGATACCACATGTGGATGACTTTAACAAAGAGAAATTTATTCTCTCGCAGTCTAGTAGGCTGCAAGTCCAAACTCAGGGCATCAGCTCTGGGGAAAGGCCTTCTCCCTCTGTCGGCTCCAGAGGAAGATCTTTTTGATCCATCAGTCTTCCCTTGGTCTGAGAGCTTCTCTGTGCAGGAACCTCAGGTCCAAAGGATGCACTCTGCTCCTGGCTCTGCTTTCTTGGTGGTATGAAGTTCCCAGGTGTCTCTGCTCCCTTCTCTCTTTTATATCTCAAAAGAGATTGGCTTAAGATGCTATCCAATCTTGTAGACCTCTTCAGTATAACTGCCCCTAATCCATCTTATCAGATCATAGTGGTTGAATTTACAACACATAAGGAAATCACATCAGATTACAAAATTATACACAGTCATACAATACTGGGAATTATGACCCAGTCAAGTTGACAGACATTTTTGGGGGACACAATTCAATCCATGACACCAGTGAAAACCTTATTAATAGCAGTGGAACATTGTCTGATGTAGTGCCAGAAGATGAGCCCCTCAGGTTGCAAATAATCCAAGACTGACTATATGAAGAAGATCGCAGTATCAGCTTTGGATGAAGACTCATTAACAATCTTCGATATGCAGATGACACAACCTTGCTTACTGAAAGTGAAGAGGACTTGAAGCACTTACTGATGAAGATCAAAGAGCACAGAGCCTTCAGTATGGATTACACCTCAACATAAAGAAAACAAAAATTGTCACAACTGGACCAATAAGCAACACCATGATAAATGGAGATGAGATTGAAAAGTTGTCAAGGATTTCATTTTACTCGGATCCACAATCAACACCCATGGAAGCAGCTGTCAAGAAATCAAGCGACACATTGCATTGAGTAAATCTGCTGCAAAAGATCTCTTTAAAGTCTTAAAGAGCAAAGGTACCACCTTGAAGACTAAGGTGCCTGACCCAAGCCATGGTATTTTCAATAGCCTCATATGCATGTGAAAGCTGGACAAGAAATAGGAAAGACCGAAGAAGAATCGATGCCTTTGAATTATGGTGTTGGTGAAGAATATTGACTATACCGTGGACTGCCAGAAGAACAAACAAATCTGTTTTGGAAGAAGTACAACCAGAATGCTCATTAGGAGTGAGGATGGTGAGACTTCGTCTCACATACTTTGAACATGTTATCAAGAGGGACCAGTCCCTAGAGAAGGACATCATGTTTAGTAGAGTACAGGGACAGGAAAAAAGAGGAAGACCCTCAACAAGATGGATTGACACGGTGGCTCCAACAATGGGCTCAAGCATAACAGTGATTGTGAGGATGGCACAGGACCGGGCAGTGTTTTGTTCTGTTGTATATAGGGTCCCTATAAGTCAGAACCGACTCTACCATACCTAACAACATACTTAAAACCAAAAGCAAAAAAAAAAACCATTGCTGTCGAGTTGATTTCAGCTCATAGAACTGCCCCATAGGGTTTCCAAGGTTGTCTTAACCAAAAAGTTTTTGATTCGTTTTGAGATCCAGTTTTTGTATATGGTGTGAGGTATGGATCCAACTTCATTCTTTCACATGTGGAGATCCAGTTGTCACAACACCATTTGTTGAAAAGATTAGTTTTTCCCCCAGTGAATTTTCTGGACACCCTTGAATAATATACAAAAGGAAAAAAATTAGAATTTGGATTTTTTTTTCTTTGGAAAATGACTAAGTTTTTGTATGTCCAGATTAGTAAAGTTTCCTTTCAGTCACCAAATTATTTTGTCAACTTTTGGTGCTTCTTGACATAGTCTTAAAAAATTTTTTAAAAGATTCATTACATTTGGAAAAGTAAGTTCCTAACAATCATTGTTGTTTATTGGTACGTGTTTTTATAATGCATATTGCATTTTTTTGTTTATGTTTATGTCTTGTACCTTGTTTCAATCATTTTTAAAAAGATTCTTTACTTTTGAAAAATTAAGTTCCTAATAATCATTGTTGTTTATTGCTATGTTTTTACAATGTCTGCTGTGATTTTTTTTGTCTTTATATTTATAACTTAACGTCTTGTCTCCTCTAACAGCCATTCTTGATTTTGCCTTTCCTAAGTTCAGATTTCAAATTAAGAACAGTAAAACTATTTAAATGTCTTTTATGCTTAAACTATTTTAAGTTTCCTAAAACGGCCATTAAGTAACACAAAAAATTGCTCCATCACTCCATAAAAGGAAGGAAAATAGTAATTATTAAGTTTGCCTAAAATCTCCAATTTCTAGTTAATTCAAAATTGTAATGGGAGCTGTTCTGTTTACCAAACTTAGGTTTTAAGAGTTGACAATTTAAAATGTGGTTTATCCTCCTAGCCTAATTATACTTAAGTACAATACAAAATACTATTAAATTATAAATATAAATTATATTTAAAATAATAATGTAAATAAAATATGTTAAAGGAGCCTGGGTGATGCAAGTGGTTTGCAATCAACCGCTAACTGAAAGGCTGGTGTTTTGAACCCACCCAGCAGCACCATGAAAGAAAGCCCCGGTGATCTTCTGTAAATATTACAGCCAAGAAAACCCTGTGGAGACAGGAGCTGGTTGAATGGACACAGGAAATCCGGGGTGGAAAGGAGGAGTGTGCTGTCACATTATAGGGAGAGCAACTAGGGTCACATAACAATGTGTGTATAAATTTTTGTATGAGAAACTAACTTGAACTGTAAACTTTCTCTTAAAGCACAATAAAAAAAAAAAAGAAAGAAAGAAAACCCTGTGGAGCAGTTCTGCTCTGTAACACACGGGGGGTTGCTATGAGTTGGGGTCTGACTCGACGGCACCTAACAACAGCAAAATATGTTGATATAAATTTTTCTCAGTGATTGTATACTTTTCAAGTAAGTTTAAGGAAGCATTCTCATGTTCAAGCACAAAGACTAGTACGATAATTTTCATTGTTTTCGTGTGCTGTCAAGTCTATTCTCACTCACAGAGACCCTATAAGACAGGGGTTCCCCACAGAGGAAAACATTCTTTGATGGTTACAAGGGTGAGGAGGGAGGGTGAGGGTTATTTACTAACTAGATAGTAGATAAGAATTATCTTAGGTGAAGGGAAGGACAGCACACACTACAGCAGAAGTCAGCACAACTGAGCTAAACCAAAGCTAAGAAATTTCCTGAATACAACCAAACACTTTGAGGGACAGAGTAGCAGGGGTAGGGTTCTGGGGACCATGCTTGTAGGGGACATCTAGATCAATTGGCATAACAAAGTTTATTAAGAAAGTGTTCTGCATCCTACTTTGGTGAGTGGTGTCTGGGGTCTTAAAAGTGAACGAGTGGCCATCTAAGATGCATCAATTTGCCCCAACTCACCTGGAGTAAAGGAGAATGAAGAACACCAAAGACACAAGGAATGCATTAGCCTAAGAGACAGGAAGGGCCACATAAACCAGAGACTTCATCAGCCTGAGACCAGAAGAACTGCATAGTGCCCAGCTACCACCTGTGACTGCCCTGACAGGGAACACAACAGAGAGTCCCAGATGGAGCAGGAGAAAGGTGGGGTGCAGAACTCAAACTCTGGTAAGAAGACCAGACTTAATGGTCTGACTGAGACTGGAGAACCCCCGGAAAGCATGGCCCCTGGACTTTCTATCAGTCCAGAACTAAAACAATTTCTGAGGCCAACTCTTCAGACAGGGATTGGACTGAACCGTGGGACATAGAGTGATACTTGTAAGGAGTGTGCCTCTTAGCTCAAGTACGTACAAAAGACTAAACGGGCCGTTTCTGTCCGGAGGTGAGATGGGAAGGCAGAGAGGGTTAGGAGCTGGTTGAATGGACATGGGGAATCAGGGGTGGAAAGGAAGAGTGTGCTGTCACAGTATGGGGAGAGCAACTAGGGTCACATAACAATGTATGTATAAATTTTTGTATGGGAAAAAATTAAAAAAAAAGAAGAATGAAAGACAGGGTTTCCAAGGCTATAAATCTTTACAGAAGCAGACTGCCACATCTTTCTCCCAAAGAGTGGATGGTGGCTTTGAACTGCTGATCTTTCGGTTAGCAGCCGAGCGCTTAACCACTGTGCAACCAGGGCTCCTTGGTACAATAGTAGTCTATCAGAATATTTTTTCCAGGATTCTAGATTCACAATCCCTTTTTTCCTTTTTGTTCATAAAAAGTCTGAACAAGTACTAGGGGTATTAACTCAAATACGTTGTAGTCTTCAGAGGCCTATTACTTATTTCAGAATTTCACTCAGTAGTTAAGACACAGACACCTTGTCTAAAAGCGTAACAGCAACAGTAATACGTGTAAAAACCTCAACCGATTTAGTTCTAAGGTCGTCACTAAACTTATGGTTGTCATGCTGTGTAAACTCTTCTATTGCTAGAAAATGCCCATCAGTTTTTAGCAGTCACCTAACCTTCTATAAAATGTTGTTGCTTTGCCCTTCACACATCACTGCAACATGAACTCAGCCACCCTCCTTCCTTTACCTGGAAAAGGAGACTCCATGATTAGTTAATCCCTGTTAGGGAAATCTGTGTGCCCCTTGCATACCTTCTAGAGACTCCCTTGGATATGCATGGTTTAATTTTGTTTGTTAATGATTCATACTTAAAAAGAAAAACTAAAGATTGCCAAGTAGCCTAGGCTATCACAGGCTTGAATTTACCCTTGAAATATAAAATTCTCACAGAAATTAAATTGGTTCAAATAGCCAAATTAATTGCTCTTTCCCAGATCTGCCAGTTAACAAAAAATAAAATATTTGTACTGATAGTATTATTTGGTTAGTTGATGATTTTGAAATGCATTAGAAACAAAGAGATTTCCTGACCACTATAGGAGGCCCTGTAAAATAGACAGCAAATTAAAGAACTTGAGCTGCTTTGCTATAACCTAAACAGATAGCCACAATAAAAGTGAGAGTTTAGCAAAAATCCTTCATTGGGGGCATAATTTTAAGAAGCATTGCTGAAGATATTTCCACCCTGTGTCTTATTTGCCAAATATTTATAGCTCATTCCCTCATTTCCTTCAGATCTTTGCTCAAATACAACCTTATGAGAGAGGCCTTCGTGACCACTCTATGTGAAATGAGAAGCTTCTCCTCCCCATCCTGCTTTATATTATTGTTTGTCTACTGTCTGTCTTTCTCCACTAGAATGTAAATTCCGTGGGGTTCTTTGATCTGTTCATTCCTGTTATCTCAAGTACCTGATATGTCTAGCATATAATAGGCACTGAATAAATGTTTAGTAAATAAATAAAATATACCTTTTCAACTCATTGCACTTGGCGGCATTCATTCATTCATTCAACAAAAAGCACCTTCTGTTTTTCAGGCACTATGTTAAGATTTGAGTTCCCTAGGTGGCACAAATGGTTAAGCGCTCAACTGCTAACTAAAAGGTTGATGGTTCGAATCCACTCAGAGGTTCCTCAGAAGAAAGATTTAGCAATCTGCTTCGGAAAGATCACAGCCATCGAAAATCTTATGGAAAGCAGTTCTACTCTGAAACAGATGGGGTCCCTATACAGATAGTCCTCAATTTACGACTGAACTCCATTCCAACAACTCCTTCGTACACTGGTTCTGACATAAGTCGAATACCTCTTTTATTTTATTGCTGTACTTTAAGTGAAAGTTTACATTTCAAGTTAGTCTCTCATACAAAAATTTATACTTACATTGTTATGTGACCCTAATTGCTCTCCCTATACTGTGACAGCACTCTCCTCCTTTCCACCCGCAATATCCTGTGTCCATTCAATCAACTCCTGACCCTCTCTGCCTTCTCACCTCACCTCTGGACAGGAGCTGCCCATTTAGTCTCATGTATCTACTTGAGCTAAGAAGCACACTCTTCACGAGTATCATTTTATGTCCCATAGTCCAGTCTAATCTTCGTCTGAAGAGTTGGCCTTGGGAATGGTTTTAGTTCTGGGTTGACAGAGAGTCTGGGGGCCATGCTTTCTGGGGTTCCTCCAGTCTCAGTCAGATCATTAAGTCTAGCCTTTTTACTAGAGTTCGAGTTGTGCACCCCACTTTTCTCCTGCTCCATCAGGGACTCTCTGTTGTGTCCCTGCCAGGGCGGTCATTGCTGGTAGCCGGGCACCATTTAGTTCTTCTGGTCTCAGGCTGATGCAGTCTCTAGTTTATGTGTCCCTTTCTGTCTCTTAGGCTAATATTTTCATTGTGTCTTTGATGGTCTTCATTCTCCTTTACTCTAGGTGAGTTGGGACCAATTGATGCATCTTAGATGGCTGCTCGCTAGCTTTTAGGACCCCAGACACCACTCACCAAAGCAGGATGCAGAACATTTTCTTAATAAACTTTGTTATGCCAATTGACCTAGGTGTCCCCTGAAAGCATAGTCCCCAGACCCCCGCCCCGCTACTCTGTCCCTCAAAGTGTTTGGTTGTATTCAGGAAATTTCTCAGCTTTTGGTTTAGTCCAGTTGTGCCGACTTGCCCTGTAGTGTGTGCTGCCCTTCCCTTCACCTAAGATAATTCTTATCTACTATCTAGTTAGTGAGTAACCCTCACCCTCCCTCCCCACCCTCGTAACCATCAAAGAATGTTTTCTTCTGTGTTTAAGTCTTTTCTTGAATTCTTATAATAGTCGTTTTATACAATATTTGTCCTTTTGTGACTGACTAAATTCACTCAGCATAATGTCTTCCAGATTCCTCCATGTTATAAGGTGTTTCACGGATTCATTGTTGTTCTTTATCATTGCATAGTATTCTATTGTGTGAATATACCATAATTTGTTTTCCATTTGTTTGTTGATGGGCACCTAGGTTGTTTCCATCTTTTTGCTATGGTGAGCACTGCTGAAATGAACATGTGTGTGGAATATGTCATTTTTTTAAAAAAAATTTTTTCATTATTATTGCCTTTTATTATCACCATCTTTATAAGTCTGACCTTTATTTGTCTTTGAGGGTTGGAAACATTACATATAAACTTACAGATATATTTTAATACATACATATAGAAAAAATACACACTTCCTTAAAAAAATGGACAACAGTTTGCATTTTGTCAATTGTGCTAATAACTCCATTTGTGGAAGGTTCTGTATCATCTGGATTATTCCTGTGAATGGAGCTGGCGTTTCTAGTCAGAAATTTGTGAGAGTTGTCTGTAAGTTCCTTTTACGTGCTGCAACATTGTACGTAGTACCTATTACTAACAGTAAGAGGTACCAAAAGAAGAAAAAAAACATTGAAGTGCAGTCTGTCGTAACTAGAATACATCGTAAGTTGGGGACTACCTGTACTCTAAATCACTGGGGTCACTGTGAGCCAGAATTGATTCAACAGCAACTGGTTTGGCTTTTTCTTCTTTTTTTTATGTTAAGATCTGGTGATAATCAGTGACTAACCCTTGCCTTCAAGGTTACAGTCTAGTGAGAGGGAAACCAAGCCAAACCCTAACCCACTGCCTTCGAGTCGATTCCAATTCATAGTGACCCTACAGGACACAGTAGAGCTGCCCCATAGGGCTTCCAAGGCAGTAACCTTTACAGAATCAGACTGCCACATCTTTCTCCTGCAGAGTGGCTGGTGGGTTCAAACCACTGACCTTTTGGTTAGCAGCTGAGTGTTTTAACCACTGCACCACCAGGGCTCCCTGAGAGGGAGACACTGACATGTAAATAGAAAATTAAAGCAAGGTATAATTAATGCACTGACAAGCAGAAATGCTAGATGCTGTAGGACAATATAGCAAAAGCATCTAGTCCAGTCCTAAAGGAATCTAGAAGGAGTTCCTGGAGTAAGCAATGTCCTAACAAAGGCATGAAGAACAAGGAGGTAATCCAGGCAAAAAATTAAGAGAGAGCCAAGAGTGTTTCATGTGAAAAAAACAGTCTGTGGAAAGGCTGAGCAGTGGGAGAGGATGATGTGCTCACCGGGGCTGGAACTTAGGCATGATGGAGCATGGTTGCAGACATGTGGACAGGTGAGCAGGAACTGAGATGGAAGGGCCTAGTAAATTGTCGTAATTTGGGCTTTATCCTGAAGGCAATGGTGAGTAACTGTGAGATGTTAAACAGGAGAGGAATATGTTCAGGTGTGGAGAATGGATTGGAGGAGGAAAGACTAGCAGCAGGATGACCAGTTAGGGAAAAAACCAGTTGCCGTAGAGTTGGCAACCCCGTGTGTGTCAGAGCAGAACTGCTTCATAGAGTTTTTAATGGCTGCTTTTTCAGAACTAGTTTGCCAGGCCTTTCTTCTGAGTCTGAGTGGACTGGAACCTCCGACCTTTTGGTTAGCAGTCAAGCACATTAACTGTTTGTACCAGCCCGGGACTCCAGTTAAAAGGTGTTTTGGTAATCCAAGTAAGAGACAATGCTGACGTGAATTTAGGTAGTGGTCATGGGAGTAGGGAGAAGTGAATGGATCTGAGAACTGAATTTGGGAGGAAGAATTGCCAATGCTTGGTGATTAATTATATGGGGGGAGGAGGGAAGAGAGGAAGAGGGTCAAATGTCTGGAATGGGTAACTGAGTAGATGACAAGATAGGAAACACTGGGTAGAGATGACTGGTTTAGATTTCCATCTTTGTTCATTTTGAGGTGCCTGTGGGACATGCCTCAATGGGGGCAGCTCTACTATGTCCTATAGGGTCACTATGAGTTGGAATCGATTTGACTGCAATGGGTTTGGTTTTTTGGTTTTTGCTGAGACACGCAGGTGTTCAGGAGGCAGCTAGAAGTTTATATTAGTTTTCTATTGTTGCCATAACAAACTACCACAAATTTAGTGACTTAATACAAATTTATTATCTTTCTGTTCTGTAGATCAGAAGTCTGACATGGGCCTCACTGAGCGTTTAGGAGATGGCAAAGCTATGTTCCTTTCTGGAGACCCCAGGGGAGAATTCGTTTCCTTGAAGCTGCCAACATTCCTTGGCTGGTAGCCCCCTTTCTCTGTCTTCAAATCCAGCAAAGTTGCGCGTCTCTGACCATTATCCTTAGTCACATCTCCCTCTGACCCCAGACAGAAAAGGTTCTCTGATTTTAATGACTCATGTGTTTACATTGGGTGCACCCAGATAATACAAGATAATCTCCCCCTCTCAAGGTTCTTAACCTTAATCCCATCTACAAAATATCTTTTGCCATGTAAACTAACAGATTCGTAGGTTCTGGGGATTAGGATGTGGAAATGTTTTGGGAAGCCATTATTCAGCCTACCACAAGTTCAAGTCTGAAGTCAGAAGTCACATGTGGACTGCAGATCATATATGTGACAGTCATCATCACATAGATGATAGTGGAGGCAATGGGAGGGCAACTCAAGGAAATGTAGCAGGACCTTGTCCCTGCTCGCCTTATCCCTGCTCACCTGGCTTGCCTTGTCTCTGTTCACCTCTTCTCCCACCTCCCACGTATGCACTGGATGCTCCTGCCACACCTGGGGACTTATCCTTCCCCAAATGCACTAATCTGTTTCATGTGTCCAAGTGTTTGCACATGCTGTTGCCTCTGCCTGCAATGGCTGGATGCTACCCTGTCTACCCCATAATCACCTCGACATCTTGAAATACCCTTTGCTATGTGGCTTCTCCTGACTCACATAAGCCAAATTAATCACTTCCTTCTTTGTTCCATCACTATACTCAGTGTTTTCCTCCATTATAGACCTTAGCAATGTTTTTCTTCAACATTAGAGGGAATTCCTTAGGGAACAGGAAATGTGTCTTACATGCTTTGTATCCCTAGGCACTAAGAACACAAAGGGCCTGACATAGAGTAGACAGTCACTAAATGTTTGTTGAATGAATAAGTGAATAACTGATTCTGCTTCTGAATGTAGTTTCCTGATTCTATTATTCAGAGAACATAACTGGAAAATCCCAGGACCCTCTTGCATCAAGAAAAGAATGGCAGTGGCATTTGTCTGCAATCAAAACTAGATAGATAAATATCTATCTGTTTATCTATGTATTTGTATTCTCGTTCTTATTCTAGCTCTTGCTTGGTTAGTAAAGGAAATGAAGAACTATAAATATGTCTTTTCTGTAAATTTGTTAATATTTGTCTCTGGTTAGGTTCTGTAGAAGCAGGAGCTGAGATGGGGCTTGGCATGCAAGATATTGATTAGGGATCAATATCTGGGAAGGGACAGGGAAGGCACAGGATTGGCAAGATGGAGAAGGCAAACTGTAATGCCAGCTCAACAAACCTTATCCAAAGCTTCAGGGAGCCCTGGAGCATATATGATCCCAGTCAGAGTTTTCCCACCAGCTGATGTTGCTGAGTCAATTCCATCTCATGGTGACCCCATGTGTGTCAGAGTAGAACTGTGCTTCACAGAGTTTTCAATGGCTGATTTTTTGGAAGTAGATCACCAGATCTTTCTTCCAAGGCACCTCTGGGTGAACTTGAGCCGTCAACCTTTCAGTTAGTAGCCGAGCACGTAACTGTTTGCATCACCCAGGGACTCCGGAGTTGTCCCACAGTGACTCAAAATAGCCAGGCCTTTATATGCAGGAGGAATCCCTGGGTGGTGCAAACAGTTAATGAGTTCAGCTGCTAATCAAAAGGTTGAAGGTTCCAGTTTACCCAGAGATGCCTCAGAAGAAAGGCCTGGCAATCTACTTCCCAAAAATCAGCCACTGAAAACCCTATGGAGCGCAGTTCTACTCTGACAAACATAGAGTTGCCATGGATGCCACAACAACTTTTTTTCTCAGGGAGCCATTGTAGTTGGATATAAGCCTTCCTGGGAGGGCGTGTCCCTGGGCAGGGCAGCAGTTTAGGCAAACCCTGGAGGAACTGACAGCTTGAGGCTATCCATTGACTGTATCCCCAGCACTAAAGGCAAAGAGTGCTTCCCTGAAGTGGAACCTGGGTGGCAATCTCTGTGTCCTTGGAGTCTTACTGCATAAACTTACAGTCATAATTTCAAGTGAGGTAGGCTATGCTCAAATTTCTCTAACAAGAATGCATGTCTTTTAGGGGACATCGGGGTCAACTGGCATAACAAAGTTTATTAAAAAAATGATCTGCATCCTACTTTGATGAGTGGCGTCTGGGGTCTTAAAAGCTAATGAGCAGCCATCTAAATGCATCAATTGGTCCCAACACACCTGGAGCAAAGGAGAATGAAGAACACCAAAGTCACAAGGAAAATATTAGTCTAAGAGACAAAAGGGCCACATAAACCAGAAACTCCATGAGTCTGAGACCAGAAGAACTGGATGGTGCCTGGCTACCACCAATGACCACCCTGACAAGGAACACAATAGAGAGTCTCTGATGGAGCAGGAGAAAGATAGGGTGTAGAATTCAAATTCTAGTAAGAAGACCAGACTTAATGGTCTGACTGAAACTGGAGGAACCCCAGAACGCATGGCCCCTGGACTCTCTGTCAACCCAGAACTAAAACAATTCCCGAGGCCAACTCTTCAGACTAAGATTGGACTGGACTGTGGGACATAAAATGATACTTGTGAAGAGTGTGCTTCTTAGCTCAAGTAGATACATGAGACTAACATGGGAAATCAGGGGTGGAAAGCAGGGAGAGCAATTAGGGTCAGTAACAGTGTATGTATAAATTTTTGTATGAGAGACTAACTTGAATTGTAAACTTTCACTTAAAATACAATAAAAAAAAAAGTAAGAATGCATGTATTAAAAACGGTGTCGAAAACATCAAAGCTGTAAGATGGAAATCCGTGTATTGGACATATACCAAACGAAACTTGCTGCTGTTGAGTCAGTTCCAACTCATAGCAAACCTATAAGACAGAGTAGAACTGCCACATAGGGTTTCCAAGGAGCAGCTGGCAGATTCAAACTGCCAACCTTTTGGTTAGCAGCCGTAGCTCTTAAACCCTGTGCCACCAGGGCTCCAACGGACATGTACTACAAATATATTTTTCTCAGAGACACTATTGGAATTTGAGGCACTGCTGAGTAGCTTCTTGTCTTTAGGTTTGATGGGCAATACTTTTATGCCAGAATTTTGGTGTACTTGGTCCCAAAAGACATCTAACTTTTTCCATGGCAGATTGCACACTACTCTTCCTTTGAGGTACCGTGAATTTCACTGTTTCCATCCCTTCCCATGACATCAGGAGCCACCTATCCAAACTTAAAACTGATTCATATGGTGGCATTCTACTTTGAAGTTTAATGTTATTCCTTTATATTATAAAACTATTCTCCCAACCTATTTTAAATCAACAAAGCCAACTGATTTCTTGAAAGTTCTTCAGTATAATAGATATTATGGAAGACTTTTACTTATAAAAGTGCGTTTTATCTGAAAAAACAAACTTTTTCTCTGAGGCTAAGAATTTTTTCTCTTTTGCTCCCTTTTTCTACGTTTGTCATCGTGAAACATTCTATTCTACTGTTGCCTCTTCTTCCTGACTGCATTTCTGACTGACTCCAACTCATGCTTCAAGTTTTTCCTTCCTCTTTTCTTTCACAGCTTATATGGTTATTGCTATCAATGGGATGTAGGGCTCACCAAGATCACACTACGGGTTAATTCTACATTTAAAAAAAAAAAAAAATTAGACTCTTACAGACATCTAAAAAAAAAAATCTGCCAGGCCCTTACACTTCAAACTGTTGAGATTCAGCTGTGCACGTACATCTTTAGCTGTAACTCAAGATTGTATTCTCCTTTTCTGTGTTTTTACTAGATTATATCAGAAAGACATTCAGATCCGCTCAGCTCAGTTCACTAAATGGTCGTGGTGCATTTGTGTGTCAGACACTGTAACAGAGACCAGAAGAATAAAGATGGTCCCAGTCCTCCAGGACACTGCCATCTAATAGGGGAAACATTCACATAAACAAATTGTTTCAATAGAGAGTTGTCCATGCTAACAGAAAGATATGGCCCACAAGCATACTGGGAGGACAAAGAACGAATGCTTGGTCCAATACAGAGTGTTGGGAAAAGTTTCTAGAAGCAATGACAACTGACTTGAGTATTAACGTGAGTAGGAGCCAGCTAGCTCCATACTGCTAGAGCATCATGCGTGAAAGCAGGAGCAGAGGCTGGAAAGGTAGCCGTGGAGGTACCACTTGCTGTGCCAGGGAGCATCTGTTGTATTCTGTAGGCCATAGGGACCCACTGAAGAGTTTTCAGCAGACAAGTGGTTTGTATTTTGGGGAAACCATTCATTCACTCTGGTCTGGCATGAAGGATGGCTCCAGAGCATAGGTTCTCACTGTGTAGTCCCTGGACCAGCAGCCTCAGCATCATCTGAGAACTTGTTAGCAATGCAAATTATGGGATCCCACCCCAGACCAACTGAATCAGAGACTCTGGGGGTGGGGTCCAGCAGTCTGTGTTCTAACAAGCCCTCCAGGTGATTCTGATACAGGTGACAGTTTGAGAACCACTATTCTAAAACAGCAGGAAACTTTTGACAATGTCTGAAGCAGGGCTGGGATTAGGGTGAGGTAAGTGAGGTGTTTGCCTTAGGTTCAAAATTTAAGGGAATGCCAAACACCTCAGTAATCAAGATAAATAATATCTTACTGCAATATTTAAAAAAAAATCAAAATTAATGCAAAATGTCTACCATAAACAAAATATCAATATTTCAAATAAAGGCAGGCTGTTGTTTGTTTTATGACCCTGTATTATTGTACAAAGGAGCCCTGGTGGCACGGTGGTTAAAGCACTCAGCTGTTAACCAGAAGGTCAGCAGTTCAAACCTGCCAGCCACTCCATGGGAGAAAGATGTGGCAGTGTGCTTCCATAAAGATTTACAGCCTTGGAAACCCTATAGGGCAGTTCTACTCTGTCCTATAGAGTTGCTATGAGTTGGAATTGAATAGAATAGATGTCACAACTAAACCAGCGGACAAGGTAGGCAGTGGGTTTGGTGGGCATTAGTGTATAACAGGAACAGTTGTTTCCAATCAGCCTGGAATGTGGCTATCGCATTCCCCATCAGGCAGGTTTATGAAGGTCTCCAATGGTGAGTGAACAGATCGGGTAATGTGGGATTGAGGGCCAGCTTCATAGGTGCGCAACCTATGCGGTCACACAGGGCCCTGGGCTCAGAGGGGCTCCACACTTACAAGGGCCCTGCACTGTTTAACTTTTTCCACTTGGTTCAAAATATGGGAGGATATTTTGATAAATGTATAAAGGACATAATTTTCCTCAGGCTTCAATATGGCTTGACACAATACTGGTCTGGAGACATTTTGGATTGTGACGACCAGGGTTGCTACTGACATGCAGTGGGCAGAGGCCAGAGATGCTGCTAAACATCCTACCATGCACAGGACAGGCCCCACAACAAAGAATCATCCAGCCCAGAATATTAATAGTGGTGAGATTGAGAAACCGTGGTCTAAAGGGACAAGTAGGGAGGTTGTTAACTATGTCTTGAACTGGGGCAGTGATAGCAAATATGGAAAGAAGACAGGTTTGAGAATTGTTTAGAACTTGATGATTAATCAGCTGAGAGGGGGTGAAGTTTGGGGAAAGAGGAGGAGCTAGTTAGATAGAAAACCAAACCAAAGCAAACCCATTGCCGTCAAGTCAATGTTGACTCATAGTGACCCTAAAGGACAGAGTAGAACTGCCCCATAGGGTTTCCAATGAGCTGCTGGTGAATTCGAATTGCTGACCTTTTGGTTAGCGGCCGCAGCTCTTAACCACTGGGCCACCAGGGTTCCAGTTAGGTAGAAAGGCGGGAAAAATAGGATTTTGAGGTAGGACATACAAATGGAGATGTTTGACTGAAGGCAAACATGAAGCTCTGAAGATAGAGATTTTAGAATTGTCAGCACATACCTCTGTTGTGGTCTTCTGCCCCACCCAAGACTTCTGGGCAATTCCATCTCCCCTGCTTCAGAGAATAGATGCCACAGCTAAACCAGGAGACAAGGTAGGCAGTTTCTGGATTTTTTAGTTCCAAGTGATTTTTCTGAAACTCTTGGCAAAGACATAGTTCGTGCATTTCAAATATTTAAGCCTTAAAGGGCTCAAGTCATAGAGTTCATTGTCATGTTATAAGTAACACGCTGGGGATAACAGGGAAGGATCCAAGTACTTTTCCCTGAGAGGAGATAAAGATTTCACAGGTGGGGAAAAGAGGAGGAACAAAGGGGATGCAGAAAAGGGGGTGGCTGGGACTAAGGGGATTGGGTCAGGAGGGACCACATGATAGGTGCAGAATCAATATCAAACCACCCTGCCTCCACCTAAGCAGGCAAGCCTCACCAAGGAGCTGCCTTTTTGATTGTACCAAGGTGTTATGTCTGGGGAGAACCACCCAAGATCTGCAGCCAGCATATCCCCCAGGAATGACACCTGCCTATAGGCAGCCCTCATACCCATTAGCTCAGAACACTTGTAGACCCCAGGATATAGCGAAAGCGCCATCACCTATCCTTGGGTAGAGGTGAAGACAGCCACACTCCATTACAGATGAACGCCATAGTAATCTCCCCCTGTGTTCTGGATTGAATTGTGTCCCCCCAAAATGCATGTCAACTTGGCTAGGCCATGATTCCTAGCATTGCGTGGCTGTCTTCCATTTTGCGATCTGATATAATTTTCCTACGTGTTGTAAACCCTAACCTCTATGATGTTAATGAGGCAGGATTAGATGCAGTTATGTTAATGAGGGAGGACACAATCTACAGGATTAGGTTGTATCCTGAGTCAATCTCTTTTGAGATATAACTGAGAGAAGCAAGCAGAGGGGAGAGGGACTTCAGTACCACCAAGCAAGAAGAGTGAGAAGCAGAGTGCATCCTTTGGACACAGGACCCCTGACTGAGAAGCTTCTAGACCAGGGGAAGATTGATGACAAGGACCTTCCCCCAGAGCCAACACAGAGAGAAAGCCTTCTCCTGGAATTGGTGCCCTGAATTTGGACTTTTAGCCTCCTAAACTGTGAGAGAATAAATTTGTTAAAACCATCCATTTGTAGTATTTCCGTTATAGCAAATCCACTGCTGTCGAGTTGATTCTGACTCATATGACCCCACAGGGTTTCCAAAGGTGTAAATCTCTACAGAAGCAGACTGCCACATCTTTCTCCCACAGAGCCGCTGGTGGTTTCAAACTGTTGACCTTTCGGTTGGCAGTCGATTGCTTTAACCACTGTGCCTGACTAAGACACCCTACTTTGGTTAAGTTTCATAGGTAAGTTTCTCTGGAACTGTTTCTGGATGTCTCTCCCCCAACTTCAAATTTTACATAAGCAGAGAATAAGTTCAGTTTTTACCTCAAACATTTTCAACCTTCTTTATTGCCATTAGTAAAAGACAAGGATTTTACTTTGTTGATTAATCTGATGGGATAACTTTTCTAGCTACAAGATGATTGTTTTCTATTTCCTGGTTTTTTAATCCCTATATTTTCTATAAGGCTGTACCCCTGGGTATCTTTGAAGGCAGAGATGATGTCTTGTTCAATATTGTATCTCTCGACCTTGGTACAGTGACCAGAACATGGTAGGTGTCTGTAGTGGATGCTGTGGTGTGCTGCCCAGAATCCCATTCAGGACCGAGGCACTCATTCCCCCAGATGCGGCTAGTGTTGGTTGCTATAGCTCATCCAATAACTGATCCAGTAACTGGTTGATGCAGAGGTTCAGTCCCCTTGCCAAGCCAACTGCAGAGCTCCCAATAGGATTGGTAGAGGCCTCTGTTGCAAATTCTTCCCATTTCAACTCTCCTAACCAGTTCTGTTTCCTTCAGACCTTTAGAAGGGTTGTTCTCAAGAGTACCTCCCAGTAACCCTCCTTTGTAAAAATCCCTGTCTAGAATCTGTTTCCTGGGGAACTGACCTAAAACAGAGTTTAATAAATATTTGTGGAACAAGTGAATACGTGGATGAATGGACTCTTCCATTGTAAACTGTGTGGTTTCTCACTCTGAGCAGAGATAATGTGAAAGCTCTGACCTTTATCTGTATATTTAACATTTTATTTTGTCATCTCAGGCCCTAAAAGTCAGAGCCCAGACTCAAATTGCTCACCCAGCCTTGGGTCATGTATGACTTTTATGATGGTAGTATCAGTACTTAATTGTTTTTGTTATATTGTTATTTGACCACCAGATGGCAGAGGTGACATTTGGAAAGCCACTCTCTCTGGCCCTAGGTCACCTACTCCAGGATTTAACATGAAACCCAAATTGCCCATTTAGTACCATTAATTCCCAAGCCACTGTAATTATAGCATTGTTTCATTTTGTAGCAAACTGTCTGACACAACTGTCCTCATTTGCATATAGAAAGAAGAGCTTGAGGTATACTGGGAAGAGGCCTTGAGTACGTATCGGAGCCACTGCATGCTATCCATTTGCTCCATTTAAACATTGCTCTTCATCAGTAAAAGGATGAGCATGTTAGCCCTGCATGCTTCAGAGGTCTGTTATTAGGAGTAAATGAAGACTATAGGGGATGATGGTGGAGCCTGGTTGAAGGGACCACATGTGTTCCTCCCTAGTCCAGGAGAGCTCTGGGTGGGAGAAGGTGGGATCAAGCCTACAGAGATGGAGGGATATGGCTTAGTCCCCCAGCTCCCTGTCCTGGCTCCTAGAGTGAGGGGCTGGTGTGAGTGATGTTCTCTAAGGAGGCCCTGGTCCTGATACACACACTTGATTCTAAGTCAGACTCTTGGGCCTGGAAGTTCTTCCTCCTGTCATGGGGCCCTCTGAAGTCTGTTCCCCCTCCTGGAATAGCATGAAGAGTTCCTGCATGCTGGGATGCAGACAGTGTAGATTATTTCTTCCAAGAATCCTTAATTCCTGTCCTTCTCTCTTGTGAGTGCTATGAGAGCACGAATAGGTAACTGTGTTTGGATGAGTTTCTCACATTGCTATGGGATGGTCCTCACCTCATTGCCTGAATTCACCCATTCCCACACCAATGTCTGGCTGAACAAAGAGGCTAGAGCCCGGAAAGCCAGCGTAGTTTGATCCACAGGGTTTCACTAATACTGAGGCTGTTTGAGCTAAAGGGCTAAAGATAAATAGCCAAGGAAAGTACATTAGAGTTGGTCTAGCTTAGATAATGAGATCAATGGAGACGTGGAACCTGGTGTCCAGTCTCTCTTCTTTTTTCAGTTAGGGAGTGTATTAGTTTCCTATTGCTGCTGTAACAAATTACCACAAACTTGGTGGCTTAAAATAACACAAATTTATTATATTATAGTTTTGGAGGTCAGATGTCTGAAATGGGTCTCACCTGACTAAAATCAAGGTGTGCGAAGAACTGCATCCCTTCTCCAGAGGAGAATCTCTTTCCATGTTTTTTCCAGTTTGTAGAGGCCACCTACATTCCTTGGCTCATGGCCCCTTCCTCTATCTTCCAAGTGCATCACTCCAATCTCTGCTTCCATCATCACATATTCTTTTTCTGACTCTGACCTTCCTGCCTTCCTCTCAAAAGGCCCCTTGTGATTAGATTGGTTCTACCCAGACAATTCAGGATAATCTCCTCACTTCAAGATCCTTAAGTTAATTACACTGCAAAGTCCCTTTTACCATGTAAATTAACATGTTCACAGGTTCTGGGATTATCACATGGACATCTTTGGGGAGATTCTACTGTTTACCACAGGAGTTGTGAAAATTGAGGGTGAGTGAGACTAGGAGGGCTTTTGGTTTAAAGTCAAAAGTAAATGAGAAAAATAAAATAATAATCATTTGTTGAGCATGTATTTTATTCTAGAAACTATGATTGGCACTTTACATGTCCTGTGTCATTTAATTCTCACAGCAGTGTAGCAAAGTAGGTATTATTACAGCCAGGGATGGATGACCCAGTAAGCAAGATAAGCACGTGCTTAGGGCATCAACAAAACAGGGATACCAGTTATCCAAAGCAAAGACCCATAGGTGCCAAACGGAGAGGACACAAAGAAAAGCAAGCACCCCAGTGGAAGGGAACTGGCACGGCACTAAATGAAATTAATAGAAGCTCTAGTGTGTGAGAATGTGCTGGCTGGAAATAAAGTTCATGCAGGGTCACGATGGCGCCCACACCCAAGGGTGTTTAAGCTATAAGGCCCCTACAACCTCAACACCTTCGTTGACATCTGTCTCCTATGGTCCTCTCCATGTAATTGAAGCTCTTTATCTCGGTAAGTCTCTTGGGAGAATGCTATATATATATATATATATATATATATATATATATATACACATGTATGTATATAACTCCCATATCCCATTCCAATTTGTGAGCAAGCAGAGGAGGAGACATGACAGATTATCAGTGTGTAGGGCCCTCATGTGCCTTAATCTGGCCCTGAGTACAGCCATTGTTTTAAAAGATGAGGAAACTAAGGCTCAGAGAGGTTAAATAACTTGCTAGTCAGTGGTGAAGTTTTGCATTTGGGTCTCTGACTCAATTCCCTCCTTGAATCTCTGGAAAACTCAGTTGTCTCATCTGTGAAATGGGGACAGTAACCTGCTTATAGGTTTGTTTGAGGATTATGTGAGATGACACCTTTACAGGCTTGAGAAGAAGGTGTGGCTCTTGGTAAATGCTCCGTAAGTGATGTAATTGCTACCATAGGCCAGCCCTGGTCTTCCCTGTCCCTTCTAGCTCCAGTCTTTCCTGTTCCTGGTTGGCAGGACTCCATCTAGTTCTAAGTCAATTCTGAACAAGGTAGAGTGATATTAGCTGTGGGGTCCAAAATTACAGGTAGTCCCCAATTTATGAAATATTCGAGTTACGACGGATGGTACTTAGGACCATCTGGGTTTTTTCTGTACGTTTAATTGTTAGTAATATGTGCTACATACAATGTTGCAGCACATGACTTGCTGATGATATCATTCTCAGATGTTGAAAGATCGGATTTATAAAGATGCTGATAATAAAAGGCAATAATACTGAAAAAAAAAGAGGTATTGGATTTACATCAGGACCAATTTACAACACAGCCATCAGAATGGAACCCCGTTGTAAGTCAGGGACTACCTGTAGCTGTGCTGCCACAAAGCTGTATAATGAGACACTAGAGCTGAATATTCAGTTAGAGAAAAAGATACTATTTTTGCATAATATTTTATGCAATTTTTAAAATAAAGTTGAATGGCCCTGTTTTGTAGACTTTCCTCCAGAAGTGTCCACAGAGGTGAACTGGGCTTTGCCTGAAAGGGACAAGGGTGTTAAATATGTTTAGCTCATACCCAGGAACATTCTTGACTCGGTCTCAACAGAGGGCCAGCACCACCAAGCACACCTTCACTCAGACCAGAATCCCAGAAATCACCCTTGATTTTTGACTTTCACTTAACCAAAAAACAAACAAACAAACCCAAATCGGTTGCCATCGAGTCCATTACAACCCATAGCCACCCTATAGGACAGAACAGAACTACACAATAGGGTTTCCAAGGAGTGGCTGGTGGATTCAAATTGCTGACCTTCTGGTTAGCAGCCAAGCTCTTAACCACTGCGCCACCAGGGCTCCTTTCACTTAGCATTCATATCGAATATTTCAGTTAACACCTATGTCCAATTAGTCATTGAGTTCTGTTGATCTAGCCTTCTAATCATCTTTTAAATCATTTTAAGTGCCTTTTATGACTGTATCCCACAAATAGAGACATTGAAAAAGAGTAATCGAGGTATTGAACTTAATATCTCCAAAAAATTATCCAGAGCAGCCCGATTCCTGTTTTCAGTGCTGAGAGAATTTGTCCAAGGAAATAAGAATATGTTGAAGCATACAGGTAAATGGATAAGATAATATGTTAAAGCATACAGGTAAATGGATAAGGCCGTAGGTGTAGGGGTCCTCACCCTGGCCTGGCTGCTCTGAAGGCTGAGGGCTCATTAACTTGGTGCATCATTGCCCATTTGCAACATCAGCCTGCCAAGCACAACACTTGGGAAGTTCAGATCTAATCCATTTCTTGATAGCTGGACCCCACTTGGATCTTGAGATGGAATGATACCTGGCTTTTGGGAGTGAGCCCTGGTTCCCCTGCCCATTTACTGAGGAAGCACAGCCTCCACCAACCTGCTGGTTCACTGCTTTATGAGCCTAGATTTCTGCCCTGAAGCCCAGCCTGCCATTCACTTGGCATCCCCTCACCCCACTGGGCAGGCACTGTTCTCTATATAACCCAGGTACTGGTTGGGAGCCTGCTGTGAATGGAGAGCTCAGAATGAGGTTGCTCAAGCTCACTTAATATTGTCTACAAGTGGGATTTTTGCCTCTGTAATGTCATAATCTGTTATGGATTAAATTGTGTCTTCCCAAAGGATATGTCTAACCCCTGGAACTTGTGAATGTGACCTTGTTTGGGAATAGAATCTTTGAAGACGTTATCGTTAACATGAAATCATCCTGGAGTAGGGTGGATCCTAATCCAGCATGTCCCTGGGTGGTGCAAATGGTTAATGTGCTCGGCTGATAACCAAAAGTTTGGTAGTTCAAGTCCATGCAGCAGTGCCTTGGAAGAAAGGCCTACTTCTGAAAAAAAATCAGCCATTGAAAACCCTATGGAGCACAGTTCTACTTTGACACACATGGGGCCGCTGTGAGTTGGAATTGACTCAATGGCAACTGGTTTTTGGTTAATCCAATATGAATGATATCCTTATAAAAGAGGAGAAGAGACCCAGTTACAGAAGACAGCCATGTAAAGATGGAGGTAGAGATTGGCGTGATCTACAAGTCAAGGAATGCCAAGGATCACCAGCTGTCACCATAAGCTAGGAGAAAGACATGGAACAGATTCTCTTTCAGAGCCCTCAGGAGGAATCATCATGGCTCCTACTGTAACTTTGAACTCCTAACCTCCAAAACGATGAAACAATAAATTTTTGTTCTTATGAGACATCTAGTTTATGGTACCTTGTTACAGCAGCCCAAGGAAACTAATACAGCATGTATATGCATCAAACCCAAGTTCACCAATATCAGATTAGCTACCAATACTCAGGGATGTTTTGCTCACACATCAGGGTAAAGGAAAGATAGTAAGGCAGCCCCTGGGATGCTACCGTGTGTATTTTAGAAAAAGAATACTCCATTATCTTGTAGGCAAGGTTGGAAGGAAGCAGGACTGGGGTGAACTTTGTAGGTCCTCCTAAGTTGCTAGTGACATCAAGTCAGGACAAGAACAGAGTTTTATTTACTTGTTTCTTATGTAAAGCAAAACACTCCAGACCTTACATATATCCAAGAAAAAATAATTCCCTTCAGAGAAACCACCTGGGGAGGCCAGATACTTGTTTCTTCAAAATTTACTATAGCTCATAATATTTTGGAAATCTTGCTGAATGTTGCTTTTAAAACATTTTCTTTGGCATCCTTAGCGGTATACAAATCTATCCCTTGGAGTTGGATTCAATTTTTAGAAACCACCAAAAATAATTTTAGGACAGGTAGGTAGAATGAAGAGGAGTGACCAATTGATCAAATGGTTAGACCATAAATAATAAGACTGGTTTTCTTAGTCAAAATAACACAGAATAATGATGAAAGGAGTTTTAGATATTTTAAGTAATTGCAACAAGATTGGAATAAGTGCTTTGAAAAATCATATTAATTTGGATATACATGTTTTGGGATGTTGTTTTAACCAATCTGTGGGGCTGTAAATGAAATATTCTTTTTACACAGTTGGGGATTTCAGAGCAAATTTTACTAAAACTTGGGACCTGGACTGAAAGCAAGTCTTGGAAGGTAATTTATGATTGATTAGATAGCGAAAAAAACTCCAGAGATTTACCTCCTGGAGATATATTTACATTTTAAGGGGGGAGATGAGACCTGGGATCATGGATACTTCCCTGGCTTGTAAAGCCAGAGACATCAGGCTTATCTTTCTCCTGAAAAAAATTTACACTTTAAAAAGTTAGAGTAAAAACCCAAGATCCTGCCCTTTGCATTTCTAAGGACATTCTCCCAGGGGAGGGAGAGGTACAGCTGCCTCTCCTTTCTACATAAAAGCCCAGGTACATTTTTTTCCCCTTTTTTTAGTTCTTTGCCTGTAATACAGACTCCGTATGTCTAGGGTTTATTCATTCAGCTCTCACAGAATTGCCCCAAGTATAAGAACTCAGACACTGGGGAACCATGTGGTTGTTGTTTGCTGTAAGTAAATAATAATGATCTGTTGTACTCCAGAAACCTCATGTGTACGTTCAGGATAATATTAATAAAATGGATATTAAAAACTTACCAGAATCTGTACCTTTTCCAATAGATTGGAACTATGTTTTATAAACTTTGTTTTCTCCCTCACAGGACCCAGTAGAGTTCTACTTTCTAAAATTTACATCAAACTTTTCTGTCACTTCCTCTCCTAGGGATTCCTTCTCCAGAGGTCCCAAAGAGACCATGGTAGGTATCTACTAGTCCCTCCTATGAGGAGGGTTGAGAATTGGGATTGCCATACGGACAGAGCAATGCAAATCTTCCTCATTTGTCTTTCCCAGATAAAGATCCTTCATGGACTCCAGAATGATGGATGTTTTGGGCGGCAGAATAATATGAGAAATGATGATGTTGCTTTTTCCAACAGAAATTAAAAACAAATCAAAACGAAGCTTTGTCTTCGAATGTATTTTAATCAAGAATGGTGTACATTTTTATGTTTTTCCATCTGAGACAAACACAACTTCTGCTTTTCTTTAAAATAATATTAAAATAATTCAATGGTAAAAAATGGCAACTTTTTGGTAATTTGGGGGCGTTCCAAGTAGCAACTTTACAACCTCTTAAAAGAGGCCTTACGAGAAGTTAAGCCAATGTTATAACATTAAAATTTAGGAAGAAAAAAAATTCATTCATAATCTTATCAGCCTGACAAACTGCTTTTCCAAACACATTCCTTTCCAAACCTTGTCCATAGTATCCATATTTTTATGAAGTTGTAAGCTTAATATATATATAATTTTCTATTCTAATATTTTCAGGTCATGTTATTTTATAACTATTTTTCTTCTAAAATTTCCTTTTAAAGTTAAATATTTGGTTTTTTATGTTAAAAAATGTAAGCAACATGGATGGATGAGTTTTACAAACATGAACAGTGAGCAATTTTCATAAACAAAGCAATTTTATATTTGAAAATTTCATAATAAATATTTAAACTGAGTTTACAAGTTATTCTAACATATTCCTTGGGTAGGAAGTTAATAACCTAAAATCTCTTTATAAATATTTTTATGTACTTTTATTTATATATAGTCCACATGAAAAAAAACTGCTATTATTCAAATAATGCAGAAATACACAGCATCGATAGTGAGGACCTCCTGTAAGTTCACCCCTAGGAAAACTACTGTCTATAATTTGGTAAATATTCATCCAGGTTGAACTGTTTACTAAGAGGTGCAATAGTTCTGTAGTTAGGTGCCACAGAGTGGTAAAGCAAGCACCACTGCACATTAACACTAGAAAGAACTTGATGACCCTGTTTTCCTAACCCAACAAACATTTGCTGAGTGTCTACTCATGCTAGGTACTGTGCTAGGCACTGGGGCTCTAAAGATGGTCCCCGTCTTGGAAAAGTTCACAAATTAATAGGAAGACCAACAAGTGTACAAGTAACTACCATATACCAGAAAAGTGACCATGCTACCACAGACAAAAAACTAAGCTTGGTGGAATAACAGGAATTCTTTGTCAAGCTTCACTGAGAAGGTGATGTTTGAAATCATCTTTAAGTATAAGTTTCTGAGGTGGGAGTAAGAAAGGCCCTTCTAGCAGAGAGCAGCACACAGTACAGGAAGGAACAGGGCTTTCACATAATATTAAGTGAGCTAAGTTGGAGCCTGGTACATGGAGAAGAGAGGGACGTGTCGCAGAAGGCAGCCACTGTGCGCTCTTAAGTAGGGAAGGAAGAAGATCAGAATTGTTTAGAAAGATTGAAGAGTATCTACAGTGTCCCTCACTCATAATAAATCGTTTAAATTTTGTCTTACATGAAGACATATGTCATTAAAGGCAAATAACTCTTTAAGAAAACATAAGCTTTGTTTCCTTAAGATGCATTATGTGAAAATTATATTCAAACAACTTAAATATATCATTCCTATTAGCACATTTTAAGCAACAAGGAAAATCTGCACGTGTTATAGTACTCTAATAGACAACCTCCAAAATGGCCCTCAAAAATACTCACATCCTAGTATTCATACCTTTGTGCAATCTCCTCCTACACTGAATAGGATTGGCCTTTGTCGCCAATAGGGTTGTCTTAGTTATCTAGGGCTGCTATAAAAGAAATACCACAGGCGGATGACTTTAACAAACAGAAGTTTATTCTCTCACAGTCTAGTAGGCTAGAAGTCCAAATTCAGGGCATCAGCTCCAGGGGAAGGCTTTCTCTCTGTTGGCTCTGAAGGCAGGTCCTTGTCATCAATTTTCCCCTGGACTAGGAGCATCTCAGCACAGGAACCCTGAGTCCAAAGGACACACTCTTCTCTCGGTGCTGCTTTCTTGGTGGTATGAAGTCCCCCCCGTCTCTCTGCTAGCTTCTCTCTTTTGTATCTCAGAAGGGACTGGCTCAAGACAAAATCCAATCTTGTAGACTGAGTACTGCTTCACTAACATAACTGCTGCCCATCCCACCTTATTAACATCATAGAGGTAGGATTTACAACATATAGGAAAACCACATCAATCACAAAATGGAGGACAACCACATAATACTGGGAATCATGGCCTAACCAAGTTGACACATATTTTGCGGGGATGCAATTCAATCCATCACAAGGGTATAATTGAAATGATGGTGCGTGACTTCCAAGACTAGGCCATAAAAGTAACTGCATTTTCTACTTTGCTCCCTCTTGGATTGCTCACTCTGAGAGAAGCCAGCCACCATGTTGTGAGGATGCTCAAGCAGTCCAGGGAGAGGTCTACATGGGGAGGAACCACTGTCAACAACAAGCACTAATGAGTAAGTCATCTTGGAAGCTGATCCTCCAGCCCCAGCTAAGCCTTCAGATGACTGTAGCCGCAGCCAACATCTTGACTGCAACCTCATGAGACCCCTAGCCAGAACCACCCAGCTAAGTTGGTTTTGAATTTGTGACCCACAGAAACTGTGAGACAATACATATTTAGTGTTTTAAGCTACGATTATTTGGGGTAACTTGTTTCAGCTGTCTCATACTGTAAATGAGTCTTTTTTGTGGTCTATTTAGTGCCATGTTTCTTGCATTTTTGTGTTTTTGTTGGTGATTTTGCTATTCAAAATGGCTCAAAGAGAAGTGCTGAAGTGCTCTCTAGTGCTCCTAAGTGCAAGAAGGCTGTGATGTGCCTTATGGAGAAAATACGTGTGTTAGGTAAGCTTTGTTCAGGCAGAAGTTATAGTGCTACTGGCTGTGAGTTCAATGTTAACGAATCAAAATAGGGTATACCCAGAAACAGAAAGAGGACATTCACCAACCTGTATGTGAGGCTTTGTATACTCCAGAAAGTGCTAAAATAACATCTATAGTGTGTAATGAAGTTATAGAAAAGATGGAAAAGTGGCTCAATTTGTGGATTCATAAGATAAAAGATTAAAAAAATGCAGTGGACAGCATACAAATATGCTGTGAAGCTCAAAACTAATTGTGGTCATGTTACCCAGTGTCAGGAAAACTCTTCCTGGCTAATGTTTTATTATAAAGAAATACTACATACAATTAATTACTTGTAAGAAATAGATACTAAATAAGGTGTTTTACAGAAGCACCCATAAAACAAGGTTATGTATTGGCTGGGTGATGAAAACGTGACCAGAGGCTCATGGAACCTAACCCTGTATTTCCCCTAGTAACAACGTTTGAGTTTATTCACTAATTCAGTGTTCATGGTAACTTTATAACTATCATGAATAATGAGAATCAATTGTACTCTACTGTCTTTTACTTACCTGGGGACAAACTATGATGTATATCTTATATTAACAAATAACAAAATATTCATATTCATAGCTCCAGTATATACTTTTGAACTTCACTTTAGACATGCAACTATTAAATAAGGTTTTTTATAGAGAAGTTGATTAATATGTAAATCATTATGCATCGCTGGCAGATTACCATAAGTTACATTTTTTAGGATGTAATGGTGATTATGTAACTGAAAGACTCTAAGACCCTTTTCTGTTATGCAAAACAATTCTTGCAGAACCTTACCTCTGATGATCAGTTGTACTGCTTCTGAGGTTTTGGCTGGTATAGAATCCTTTATGAACAGGCTATAGGCAATTAAAGTCTTTGCTTTTGTAGTTTTAAAAGGTCAAATTTTAATATTCAATTATTCTTTCAAATGTAGAAGAATTAAACTCAATATGTATGAAAACGTGTCATTGAATACTCATAAAAAAGTATTCCCTTCCCTAATGGACGGGCAATATTATTTTAATAGGATCGTATTATAAAGTTAAACTATACTGAACAAAACACAGACATATGAATATATAATAGCGAAACCCATTTACTTTTCATGATCCCGTGTAGTCTACTTTCACTGTAAGATGTCAGTTAAATGTTTTCACTTAAACTTTTATATACTAAAGACTACTGATTCTTTACAAATTTCTTTGTAATACATTATTACAAATTAAATATATAACTGCTCTACTCTGTAGCACATGGGGCTACCATGAGTCGAAATCGACTTGACGGCAACTAACAACAATTTAAAAAGGTCTGTGGTCCAGAAAACAAGATACAAGAGAAAGATCAGTCCAGAGAACTAATGGGCTACAACTACCATGCCTCCACCAGACTGAGTCCAGTACAACTGGATGGTGCCCGGCTACCACCACTGACTGCTCTGAGAGGGATCACAACAGAGGGTCCCAGACAGAGCTGGAGAAAAATGCAGAACAAAATTCTAACTCACAAAAAAGGACCAGACTTACCAGCCTGACAGAGACTGGAGAAACCCCAAGAGTATGGCCCCCAGACACCCTTTTAGCTCAGTAATGAAGTCACTCCCGAGGTTCACCCTTCAGCCA